>NC_138104.1:4822489-5372489 GCF_964146895.1 Miniopterus schreibersii | reverse complement strand
ATCCATCTATCCATACAGCTATCTCTTTGTCTACACACTTATGCACATATATTCAAATAATTCTCTGTGTAAAACAAACAAAAATTCTCATGAACTTACATCCCCCTGTAATAATCACCCTATTTTCTGAAAGTTATGTTTTTGGAAAGAGTATTCTATATTCTCTCCATTTCCTCATTTGTCATGCAATCCTCATTGCAATGTAATTCATCTTCTGTTCTCATCACTCCACTGAGGCTTTTTACCAAGGTGGCCAATACTCTCCAGATTGAAAAATACAACAGATACCTCTCTATTTTTTCTTCTTTAAAAATATGTTTTTATTGATTTTATATATAGAGAGAGAAACATTGATAAGAGAGAAACATCGATTGGCTGCCTCCCTCACACCCCCTACTGGGGATCAAGCCCACAAGCTGGGCATGTGCCCTGAGAGGAAATCGAACTGGTGACCTTTCAGTGCATGGGATGATGCTCAACCAAGTGAGCCACAATGGCCAGGGCAATACCTCTAACTTTATTTGGTGGGCATAATTGCTCTTTTAAGTTATGACCTACACTAAGTTAATTGTTCAGCATTCTCTTTGTCACCTCTTGGATTGGTATTTTTCATTATTCTGGAGTATGTTCTCCAAGGGTACTTTCAAAAAGGCAGTATACTTTATGAAGCTGTTTAGGCCTGAGAATCTATTTAAACCTCCCATTTAAATGACAGTTGAGTCGGAAATAAAATTCTAGCTTCAGAATCCCTTTTTTTTCTTCTCTTCTTTAAACTATTACTTCATTGTTTTACTGCATATACTATTTTTCATTAAGTGTGATGTCAATATGATTCATATTCCTTTGCAAATAATTTGTTTTCCCCTTCTAGATGTTCTTTCATTTTCTCTTTTTTTTAAACTATACTTTTATTGTTGACACTATTACATATATCCCCATTTCCCCCCTTTGCCCACCTCCACCCAACCCCCTTCCCTCTGGCCATCACTCCACTGTTGTCTGTCTATGGGTTATGCATATATGTTCTTTGTCTAATCCTTTCACCTTCTTTCATCCTTTCCACTCTACCCTTTCCCCTCTGACAGCTGTCAGTCTTTTCCATATATCCATGCCTCTATTTCTATTTTGTTCATCAATAGAACTATTTTGTTCACAATAGTTTATATTGTGCATTAGATTTCACATAAAAGTGAGATCATATGGTATTTGTCTTTCTCTGACTGGTTAATTTCACTTAGCACAATAACCTCTATGTCCATCCATGCTGTTGCAAAAGGTAAGAGATCCTTCTTTTTTTATGGTCACATAGTATTCCACTGTGTAAATGTAACACGGCTTTTTTATCCACTCATTTACTGATGGCACATGGTCTGTTTCCAGATATTGGCTATTATAAATAATGCTGATGTGAACACAGGGGTGCATATATTCTTTTTGATCAGTGTTTTGGGTTTCTGAGAAATATTTCCAGAAGTGGTATGACTCAGTCAAAAGGCAGTTCAATTTTTAATTTTTTGAGGAAGCTCCATACTGTTTTCCACAGTGGCTGCATCGATCGATCTGCATTTCAACCAACAGTGCACTAGGGTTCCCTTTTCTCCACATACTTGCCAGGGCTTGTTTGTTGACTTATTGATGGTAACTTATTCTGGCAAGTATGAGGTGATATCTCACTGAGGTTTTAATTTTCATCTCTCTGATGATTAGTGATGATGAGCATTTTTTCATGTATCTCTTGGCCATCTGTATGTCCTCTTTGGAGAAGTGTCTATTCAGGTCCTTTGCCCACTGTTCAATTGGATTGTTTTTCTTCCTAGTGTTGAGTTGCGTAAGTTCTACATGTATTTGGGAAATTAACCCCTTATTAGATGTATCATTGGTAAATATGTTCTTCCATATAGTGGGTTCCCTTCTCATTTTGTTGATAGTTTCATTTCCTGTTCAGAAGCTTTTTAGTTTGATGTAGTGTCATTTGTTTATTTTTTTTCTTTGTTTCCCATGCCTAAGGAGACATATTAGCAAAAATATTGCCACAAGAGATGTCTGAGATTTTACTGCCTATGCTTTCTTCTTGGATTTTTATGGCTTCATGACTAACATTTGAGTTTTTTATCCATTAAGTTGGTGGTCTAGTTTCAATTTTTTTTTTTGCATGTGCCTATCCAATTTTTCTAACACCATTTATTAAAGAGACTATCTTTACTCCATTTTATGCTCTTGCCTTCTTTGTAAAATATAAATTGACCATAAAGACATGGGTTGATTTCTGGGCTCTGTGTTCTGTTACACTGCTCTATATGCCTGTTCTTATGTCACTACTAGGTTGTTTTGATTACAATGACTTTGTAGTATAGTTTGATAGGAGGTACTGTGATACCCTCAACTTTATTATCCTTTTTCAAGATTGCTGAGGCTATTCAGGGTCTTTTTTTGGTTCCATATAAATTTTGGGGATATTTATTCTAGATCTGTGAAATATGCCATTGGTATTTTTTTAAAAGTATATCCTTATTGATTTCAGAGAGAGGAGGGGAGAGGGAGAGGGAGAGGGAGAGGGAGAGGGAGAGGGAGAGGGAGAGGGAGAGGGAGAGGGAGAGGGAGAGGGAGAGGGAGAGGGAGAGGGAGAGGGAGAGATAGAAACATCAATGATGAGAGAGTCATTGATTGGCTGCCTCCTGTACGTCCCCGACTGGGGATCCAGCCCACAACCCGGGCATGTGCCCTGACCGAGAATCAAATCTTGATCTCCTGGATCATGGGGCAATGCTCAACTGCTAAGCCACACAGTCTGGGCTATGTCATTTGGTATTTTAATAGGAATTACATTGAATCTCTAGATTGCTTTGGGTAGTATGGACATTTTAATGATGTTAATTCTCCCAATGCATGAACATAGTATGTGTTTCCACTTATTCCTATCTTCCTCAATTTCTCTCTTCAATGTCCTATCATTTTCTGAGTACAGGTCTTTTACCTTATTTGTTAAATTTATTCCTAGGTACATTTTTTTTTTTTGGTGCATTAGTAAATAAGATTCTATTTTTCGTTTTTCTTTCTGATAGTTCATTATTGGTGTATAAAAACGTCACTAATTTCTGAATATTAATTTTGTATCCTGCTATTTTGATGAATTTATTTATGAGATCTAGTAACATTTTGGTAGAGTCTTTTAGGTTTTCTATGTACAATGCCATATCATCCACCTGTTAATTGGCATAAAAGATGTACAGGATGATGCTTCAACCAACTGAACCACACTGGCCAGGGCTCAGCCACAGTTATTATTTTGTCAGTAATAACTTTATAATACTTTTTATGCCAATTAACATTCTCTGGTGTAGATTTAGATAACACTGTTTGAAGCACTTGCTCTAGCCCACTTTGTAGTGTAGACCCCTGATTTAGGGTCCTTCAAATGCTGAAAGCTCACTAAGCAGTTCTGAAGCATGTATTCTGATCAGGAAACTTTATATGATAGCTAAATGCCCCTAGGTATGGATTTAGTGCTACCTTACATAGTCATATGTATTAATCTATTTATACTAAAATATTTTAAATCACCAGAGCAAGTTTACTATTTAACACTGTGCTTGACAACATATTGGATATCACAATGACTTTGTTTATTCAAACTGGCTGAGAACAACTCCCAGTTCTTCATAATTCTTTGTCTATAGAAGGGTTCTACAAACTAGAGCCCAATTGGATTAAATCCAGCACAGCACATGTTTTTCTAAAGGTTTACTGAATTATATTCATGTTCTTTCATTTACATATCATCTTTAGCTGCTTTTGTCTAAAATGACAGAGTTACAAAGTCTAAAATATTTACTATGTGGATCTTTATAGAAAAGTTAATTAACTTCTGGTCTACAGTCATGTTTAAGAAAATGTTCTTGATTTTAAAAATTATTGTAAGAGCACTGAAAGCCACCAGGTTTCTTCATTGAAGATTGGAAGGAATAATGGTAAAACCGTAAGTGTAGACTTCATTCACACCTAGTTTTCATTATTAATATTAATTTAAAAGTTCTTAAGTGATAAAACAGATTAGATCTAGAAAAGCCTTAGGGATACCACATGCCTTTGCTTTTAGAACTGGAAATTAATAGTTCTTAGAAAGCTTGCTGTAGATAAGCATGTTCATTTTACCCAAAGATATCAACAATGTTTGCAATAGGAAGTTAGGTCTGTTTAATCCTCTGAAAGTTAATTCACTGTGACTATACTGCTTCTTTACACTGTACACTGCTTGTGTATATATTTAAAATATTTTAATATATTTTAATAAATAAATGAATATATTTAAAATATACACATAAAGCTTCTCTTAAAGGTAAAATTGTATATGAAAGCTTTTGTCTTTGCAAAATTTGCTTTTGGACATAATATGTGATTCTAATAAATTAACTTTAAAACTTTACACACACACACAAAAAGAAATTAATATTCAAAAGGATCTTACAGAAAAGCAGTAGTGACATCCAGCTTGTTGACTTTTACTCAGTACATTTCTCTTACTACTACACAGTGAATCTTCAAGTGTAGTACTTATCCCAACGATACATGAAACCATAAAAACAGAAACATGGTGCATCAACCAACCCAACTCCACCATCTCCTAGCTTTGTGACCTTAGACAAGTTTTTTAACCTCTCTGTGTCTTATCTTAGTTCATTATATGTAAAATGGATTGCTGTAAGTATCAGTTAATCCAGGTAAAGTGCTTAAAGCAGTGCCTGACAGGGAGTAAACACTCATTAAATATTAGCAAGTGGTAGTAGTAATCTCAGTGTATTATTATATTATTATTATCATTATCATTAGTCCCAATGACACGTGAACATTTGGAAGGAAATAAAACTTATAAATTTAAAACAAATATAAACATCTTCTTGACCAGAATGCAAGATTTGCATGAATTTAGATGATAAAATATGAGGTCTCAAAGCATGTGGCTGGAAATGTTGGAGAAACTCTATGTTCTACCTTGCAGTGTCTCATTCCTATCTGACCACAAGTCCTCTGACTCAAGTGTCTGTGTGACTCCTGCCTCAATGGAGGGGCTTCATGGCTCTAATAAATCTCCATTTCTCTTTGGAACTACTTAAGGAGAAGCTCTTTGTATCGGTTAAAGTAAGCTGACTGGAAAACTCTGCCTGCTGTTATCTAAAAAGTTTTCCTAATAAAAGAACTCACCTAGAATTTTGCATTTTAACTTAAGAGTTATGCAGAAGCATCCAATTCTTCTTCTCGTGCTGTTTTCTTAATTATATACTCCAAGGGAAACACAGAGTGAATAGCGAAGGCCCTTTAGTCCCATTATGCCAACACAGTGTAGGGAGTGAGTTGCTTTGTTACTGCTTATTCCAAAATTTCTTATTAATCTGATTAATATGGATAGAGCTGTCAACTTTCATTTTCAGTAAACAATAGAACAAACCTAACCTTGTACTTATGAGACTAACAGCTCAAGAGGTAGATCAGATGAAATTGGTATCTCATTAAAATTGAGTATATGGTAATTTTAAAATTTGAAGCTCAAAATATATTGCATTAACAAGACTAAGTTTGCCATTTAACTAAGTTACAAATTGATCAGTTTTTAGAAATGTCTAGACATAACCTTTAAAGACTGGAACAAATTGTCCCCAAAATATTTCTTGGCATTCTAGAAAGGATGTGAGGGCAGGAATGATACTATTGAAGAAATCTTTTAAAGGAAACAGTTGGATAAAACATCCAGATAAATTCATTGTGAGAGGGTAGGTATAAAAGCAAATAAAGTGAATTGTTTGGGGTTGTGGAGAAGGGCCTGTCATTTCCTGGGGACCCATTAGTGCCAGGAAAAATCTTAGAAGCTGAGAATGCAGTGCTAAATAGGGAAAATCTTTGTCCTGATAGAGCTCGTAGTCTAATGGAGGAGAAGATGGGCAAGTAAGCAATTCTGCAGTCCAATCTGGTAAGTAATAAGATAAGGGCATTCTAAGCATTCTATGGGGGCATACAAAGGAGAATATCTAACAAGACTGGAAGGCTAGGGAATGGCAAGGACAGGCTTCATGGAGACATCTTGAACTAAGTTTTAAAGGAGAAATAGGGAAAGTATAGTAGAAATTTGCATTAGGAGTAAGAAAACCTGTGGTAAAAAATGAATAAAACTAAGACAATTAAAGATAGAATTACCATATGATCCAATAATTCCACTTCTGGGTATATATACAAAAGAATTGCAAGCAAGGACTCAAAGAGATATTGTACACCCATGTTCATAGCAGCATTATTCACAATCACCAGGAAGGTGGAAACAATCCAAGTATCCACCTACAGATGAATGGACAAACAAAATGTAGTATATACATATAGCGGAATAGTATTCAGCTTTAAAAAGCAAGGAAAATCTGATGCATGCTATAACATGGATGAGTATTGAAGACATAATGCTAAGTGAAATAAGCCAAATGCAAAAAGACAAATGTATGACTCCACTTATGTGAGGTACCTAGAGCAGTCAAATTTATAGAGACAAAAAGTAGAATAGTGGTCACCAGGGGCTGAGGCGAGGGAAAATGGGGTGTTATTTTTTAATGGGTACAGAGTTTCAGTTTGGGAAGGAAAAAAATTCTGGAGATAGATGGTGGTGATGGTTGCAGAACAGTGTGAATGTACTTAACGCCATTAAACTGCACACTTAAAAAAGTAAAATTTTTATTATTTTTCCACAATAAAAAAGTAAAAGAAGAGATCAAGACCCTAGTGCCTTTCCCTTTTGTGATTAAATGTTATTAGGACATTTTGGATGTTTGAGATGAGGTGGTCTCTACTGAGATTAATGGTCAGGAACAAAGGAACAGTCCTTCAAGGAATAATTCATCTCGGGGGAACAGGGAACATGGAATCGGGAACCCAAGCTCAACAGATGAACCTACATTCCCCTCTGAGGTGAGAGGCTTCTTCTAGCACAATATGTTGGGAGGCTGAAAAGTGCTCTTGGCCTTCCTTCTATGCATTGTAGGTTTGGCTATTTGAGAGTGTGTGAATATAAGACAGAAAGCCCAGACCATGGGTTAGCTGATTATAACTCTAAGGAAGAGACTTTATAGTTCTCCTTTTCTGATCCAAACCATGGAAAGTTACTGCAAGAATAGCGGCAAAGTCATCACAGTGATGAATAGGAAAAAATATTGGTATGCAGAATGGTTTGCTTTTAACAATGTATCCATGACAGCAGATTTGCTTGTTCTATATGGCACTTAGAAGAAGTAGGTTGACCTGTCAGAAAACATACTCGTGGTAGCAGTGATAATATTTTGGTGGTAATAACGATGACAAATCTCTTTGGAATTCCTGAATATTACATTTAAAACCCTTGGCATGATAGCATGGTCTAGTAGGCCTCCCTATAGCAAGCAAGTTCTAGTGACAGTGATAGCACTCTCTAGTGTCAAGGGGACATACCGGATTTGCAAGTTAAGGGGCCAAATGAGAGCCACCAGAAATGAGGAGTGGATTATGTCAGTAGGAATAGCCCTGTGGTGGAGAGAAAGGGGTTCTCATGGTGACAAAATGGGTGCTTAGAGTAATTATTTTTAAAGGTAAAAGTATTTGATCCTAGACTGGTGAAGTAGCACATAGCTGTTACTATAAGAGATAGAAGTAACAAAGAAATTTTAAGCAGAAGAAGCAACATTTGTAAAGCCATTTGGTCCTCCCAACACCCTCACAACATCTGTATTATTACCCCTCATGTGCTAATGAGGGAACTGAGATTCATCAAGGTTAAGTAACTTCTCCTGAGGTCAAGCATCTGGTGAATTGGTGGAACAAGAATTCCAACTCAAATGTCGAGCTCCAAGGCTTTTGATCTCATCATCACAGTGCACATGTCTTCCAAATATAATATCTGGTTGATAGATCTAATAACCAAATATGTCAACATTTCAATTTTCAGATAGTAATCTTGACATTGTGTAGCCATAAAAAAGGGCAGGTTTGCCAAGAATCTGACGGACTTGCCCAGGCTGCTAACAAGGCTCCCAAGTCCATCCTAATCAAGTGACACAGCAAAATGAGGAAAGTCTGAGGACCCTTACTTTTTACATATTTGTAAGATGCCTGGTAAATTGCAAGCAGCCATTAATGATCTCCATTTTTTGTATATGTGACCTGTTTCAAAAAAGAAATTCCAGAACTCATTGCCTGGAATGTAGGTGTTATTCAATAAATCTTATAGTTGAAGTAGATGAAAACAAATCCCTGCCTATCAGTACTATTTCTATACACACCAGTATTTTGAATTTCTTTTGCATTTTTAAAATTTTCATATTTAATGTAAACAATCATCTTTAGTTCATACTTCTATCATTCTGCAGAAACTTCCAAAACTATGTGTGTGTTGAGGTGGGAAAGAGCTAAGCAAAGTGAAGAAGGGAGGCAGCAGTCAGATAAAATTAACTTTGCCTATGCAGTTGAGGAGAGAAGTTTCTGTATGCAGTTCATGTAATGTTACTAGGTACATTTTATTCAGGACAACAACTGTTTCTGCGGCTGTCAGGATTTGGCTTTTCCCCTGGGTGTTCATCATGGCAAAAATATTTTCCTTCTTAAAAATAGAGGACTAAGGTGGCAGCAATGTAATTTATGACTTGAGCTCAATACCACGTTTGATAGGAAACTGTTTCTACTCAGCACTACACAGACACATTGGGAGAAATGCAGTGGTTCCCAGGGGCTCTTGCATTAATAGGTTCTAACCACCAAGACTTTTTCATTCAAATCTTGCTTTCTATATATGAGCACTGGTTGGGTGGGGACGATTTTTTTTACAGAAACCTCTGATTGGCTACTGCAGAGTCTGTTTTGAAGATTTAGGTATCAAATAGGTTAAAGCCTTGTTCAACTGAAATGGCCAAATGGAAGTGCTGACTAGTCCTTGGTTAGTTTTAGATCAGTCACTGTTTTCTTTATAGTAGCCTCTTCTTTCTGGTGTATGGGAATGATGTAGATCTGTTCCCAGCATCGCCTTCTAAGAAAGATCCTACAGTACAAAAGATCAATGAAACCAAGAGCTGATTCTTTGAAAAGATAAATAAGTTTGATAAACCTTTAGCTAGACTCACCAAGAAACAAAGAGAGAGGATCCAAATAAATAAAATCAGAAATGAAAGAAGTGATATAACTGACCCAACAGAAATACAAAGGATCATAAGAAAATACTATGAGCAACTACAAGCCAAGAAACTGGACAACCTGGATGAAATAGGCAAATTCCTAGAAACATACAGTCTTCCAAAGCTGAATCAGGAGGAATCAGAAAACCTGAATAGCCCCCAAAAAACTAATGAAATTGAAGCAGTAATCAAAAAACTCCCAGCAAAGAGAATTTTGGAACCAGATAGATTTACAGGTAAGTTTTACCAAACATTCAAAGAAGAATTAACACCTATTCTCCTCAAACTATTCCAGAAAATTCAAGAGGAGGGAAAACGTCCAAATTCTTTTTATGAGGCCAGCATCATCCTACTCCCAAAACCAGATAAAGACACTACAAAGAAAGAAAATTACAGGCCAATATCCCTGATGAATATAAACGCTAAAATCCTCAACAAAACACTAGCAAACTGGATCCAGCAATACATTAAAAAGACCATACACCATAACAAAGTGGGACTTATTCTGGGAAATGCAAGGCTGGTATAATATTCACAAATCAATAAATGTGAAGCATCACATAAACAAAATGAAGGACAAAAATCATATGATTATATCAATAGATGCAGAAAAAGCATGCAACAAAATCCAGCACAAATTTTTGATAAAAAATCTCACCAAAGTGAGGATAGAGGGAACATACCTTAACATAACAAAAGCCATATACGACAAACCTACAGCCAACATCATACTCAGTGGTCAAAAACTAAAACCATTTCTCTTAAAACAGAAACAAGACAGAGTTGTCCACTTTCACCACTCTTATTCAACTAAGTACTGAAAGTCCTTGCCACAGACATCAGACAGAAAGAAAACATAAAATGTATCCAAATTGGAAAGGAGGAAGTAAAACTGTCATTATTTGCAAATGACATGATATTGTACCTAGAAAACTGTAAAGACTCAATCAAAGCACTACTAGATTCGATAAATGAATTTGGCAAGGTAGCTGGATACAAAATTAACATCTGGAAATCAATGGCATTTTTATACACCAACAATGAACTCTCAGAAAGAGAAACTAAAAAAAAAAAAAATGCCATTTACCATCGCAACTAAAAAACTAAGATACCTAGGAATAAACTTAACCAAGGATGTAAAACACCTGTATTCAGAAAACTACAAGACACTGAAAAAAGAAATAGAGGAAGATATAAACAAGTGGAAGAGTATACCATGTTCATGGATTGAAGGAATTAATATTATTAAAATGTTCATACTACCCAAAGCAATCTATAGATTCAATGCAATTCCTACTAAAATACCAACAGCATATTTCACAGACCTAGAACAAATATTCCAAAAATTTATATGGAGCCAAAAAAGACCCCAAATAGCTGCAGCCATCTTGAGAAAGAAGAACAGAGTGGGAGGGATCACTATACCGGATATCAAACTGTACTACAAAGCCATTGTAATCAAAACAGCCTGGTATTGGTACAACAACAGACATATAGATCAATGGAACAGAACAGAGACCCCAGAAACAGACCCACACCATTATGGTCCATTAACATTTGACAAAAGGAGGTAAGAGCATACAATGGAGTAAAGACAGTCTTTTCAATAATTGGTGTTAGGAAAATTGAACAGCTACATGCAAAAAAATGAAACTAGATCACCAACTTGCTCCATACACAAGAATAAATTCAAAGTGGATAAAAGACCTAATTGTAACTCTTGAAACCATAACAATCCTGGAAGAAAACATAGGCAGTAAAGTCACAGACATCTCACATAGTGGAATTTTCACTGTTACATCTCCTAGGACAAGAGAAACAAAAGAAAAATAAACAAGTGGGACTACATCAAACTAAAAAACTTTTGCACAGCAAAAGAAATCATCCTCAAAATACAAAGGAACCCCATGGTATGGGAGGACATATTTGCCAAGGATACATCGGATAAGGGACTAATTTCCAAAGTGTACAAAGAACTCATACAACTCAACAAGAGGAAGACAAACAATCCAATTAAAATGTAGGCAAAGGACCTGAATAGACACTTCTCCAAAGAGAACATACAGATGGCCAGAAGACATGAAAAAATGCTCAAGGTCACTAATCATCACAGAGATGTAAATTAAAACTACAGTGAGGTACCACTTCACACTTGTAAGAATGGCTACCATCAACAAATCAACAAATGATATGTGTTGGCAAGGATGTGGTGAAAGGGGAACCCTGGTACACTGCTGGTGAGAATGCAGACTGGTGCAGCCACTATGGAAAACAGTATGGAGGTTCCTTAAAATATTAAAAATGGAACTGCCTTTGACCCAGTGATCTCACTTCTAGGAATGTATTCTAAGAATCCTGAAACACTAATTAGAAGAAATATATGAACTCCTACGTTCATAACAGTGCTATTTACAGTAGCTAAGATCTGAAAACAGCCCAAGTGCCCATCAGTAGATGAGTGGATAAAAAAATCTGTGGGACATTTACACCATGGAATACTATGCAGCTGTAAAGAAGAATCTCATACCCTTTGGAACAGTATGGATGGGCTTGGAAAATATTATGCTAAGTGAAATACACCAGGCAGAGAAAGACAAACATCACATGATCTCACTTATATGTGTAATCTAAAGAACTGATTAACACAATGGGTTCAATGACATGGAAGCATGGATCAGACTGATGAATCTCAGAGAGCAGGTGGGGGTGGGTAAGTGGGGAGAGATTAACCTAAGAATGTATATGCATATATGCGTAACCCAAGGACACAGACAATATTGTGGTGAAGGCCTGGGGAGGGGAGTGGGTGTGAGGTGGAAGGGCTCAATGGGGAAAAAAGAGGACATCTAATATTTTGAGCAATAGAAAAAAAGAATAATCCTATATAGATAATAAACTGGCTTAATTAATAAAAACTTTTTATTATGGAAAATCCAAGCATATACTGAAGTAGAGAAAATAGTGCAACAAACCCCCATGTATTCATTCTTTCCCTCTACTGGGTTATTTTAAAGCACATTCTAGTCAGCAAACCATTTTGTCCATAATTACTTCAGCATGCATCTCTAAAAGGTAAGGTTTCTTTTGTAAAACATAATCACAAGACTGTCATCTTGCCTAAAAATGTAATTATATTTATTTCATATCACCAACTACCCAGGGAGTGTTCATATCTGGATAAATTTGATCAAGGATTTCCTTTTCAGTTCTCTTCCAGGTCCCTTTATGGATTTGCTCTAACCCTTATGAGTTCAGCTCCAGTAATATGTAAATAATATGGTGGAGAATTTTATTCACCAGAATTCTCCATGAGGATTCTTTGTAAGAAAAAAAGAGTGGGCAGTAAATTATGCCTCTAAAGAGGCTTTGTGCCTTTATTTCCACTGTGATCAAGAGTAACCAGGGGACATGGAGCTTTCAGGTTCTCTGGACATTTGATGGTACATTGGGGCCAGTAGGTGGAAGCGTAGCACCAGTGTTCATTCTCTATTACTGATTAGGGTTGCCAGATATAGCAAATAAAAATACAGGACACCCAATTAAATTTGAATTCCAGGTAAATAGAAAATAATATTAGTATACATTTGTCCCCAAAAGTGCATGGGACATATGTATATCAGTAAACAGTCATTGTTTATTTGAAATTCCAATTTGACTCTGTCATATATTTTATCTTGCAACCTAAGACAGGTGGCAAAATGAATTTGGCAAAAGGGAAGAAATAACTAGAAGAGCTCATGAGGCCATGGCTTCTTGAAGAGTTGAGAGTGCTTATAGGAACTGAAGGTCATAGCAGAAATGGAGAGGACAGTAGTTTTTAGAGGTGCTTTGGGGGTTCTGAATTGTAGCCTTTTTAATGCTTTTTGATATATTTGAGTAAAATTCTAAATTACTTTTTGAAATGAATTTGGTTGCTTAGTGTGTTTCTTTGAATGTGACACTACTCTGAAACTGAATCACAATTTTGATTTTAAATAAGTGTTAATTTTAAAAAAATTCTATCACAATGCTTGGAGTGTTTTATCATAAATGCAAATCAATTTCACATAATCTTGCATAGGTATGTATTCTTATATTTTAATAAGGAAACGTGAAAAACAATACTTCTTAATGAGAATTAAACCCAGAAGAACTTGTACGAATTCAGCCAAAGAAGTGTTGGAAGTAGATTACTTACAATTATAAATCAACAACTTTTTGCTTGTTTTTTTAAATCTTCACCTGAGGATACTTATTCCATTGCTTTTCAGAGAGTGTGGAAGGGGGAAAGAGAGGGGGTGGGGAGAGAGAGAGAGAGAGAGAGAGAGAGAGACGTGAGAGACACAAGGTCCATAAGTTTAGTACCTATGTTTTCTTTTATGAAATTTATTGTTTCAGATCTTCTGTTTAGGTCTTTGATCCATTTTGAATTAATATTTGTACATGAGGACAAACTGTAATCTAGTTTTATTCTTTTACATGTGGCTTTCCAATTTTCCCAGCACCATTTATTGAAGATGCTTTCTTTTCTTTACTGTGTGTTTTTGCCTCCTTTGTCAAAAATTATTTGCTCATAGACATGTGGTTTTATTTCTGTGTTCTCAGTTTTGTTCCATTGTTCTCTGCCTGTGTTTTTCTGCCAATATCATGCTGTTTTGATTATTGTAACTCTGTAATATAATTTGAAGTCAGGTAGTATAATACCTCTAGCTTCATTCTTTTTTCTCACATGAAGAACAATTTTAAATGTGATTTTTTTTCATGCCACACTGAGTTGGGCTCCCTCAGTGTGGTTTCTGGCATGGCCTTCTTCTCCTTTTTGGAATCATAGTAGAAGAAACAAGATAGTTTTTTGATATTTACTTGGACACCCAAGGCTCTCAGTCTTTTCAGTTCACTCCACATTTCTAGTCCTTGCCAAAAACTTAGAATATGTGCATGGTCTGTTTGTTCAGTAGCAAAAAGGAAAACTTTAATCCAATTTCCATTTCTCCTATTCTTAACCTTGAATGGAAAATTAGTATGAAAACACCAGGCATGTCATCAATATAACTCTCTGGCAGGACTTATTACAAGGTGGGATCCAGAAGAGCCATTTGGCCAAGGTCTCAAATTCTCAAATGGCCTCAAATTTAGGCTCTTGATATAGTTTCAAAGAGACTGTATATACATGTTTTATGTAAGTTATAAATATTAAAAGCACCCCAATTCTTATAAATATATTTTTGTACATCCTAACTTTTAATATACGTGGAACTTCAATAAATGAAAACAGTAAAAATGAAATATCTCAGGATTCCACTTCTGATTGGCTCTTCTCATTGGAAATGAAGAAAGATCATAAGTCTCTCTTTCCATAGTACTCTATAGTTTGCAAAACTCTTAGGTGTAACTCTTCGTTTGTATAGCAGTCCACAGTTCACAAAGCCTTTTCATATTTGGTTCTATATCTCATTGGGTTCCTATAATAGTTCAGTGGAGTAAGCATAGCATAGATGCACAGATTAAGAAGTTACCATTTGCTTGTGGTTATAGTGGGTAGCAGAATCCAGACAAGAACCAAATTGTTTGCTTTCTAGTTGATTTCTCATTGTATGTACTATTCTGTCTTAAGTTTCAATATAAGAAAAATAACATATTTAGTGTACACAGCCTGACTCTCAGCTCCATTTGACAATTAGAGGCTTAGGTGTTGGTTAATCTCAGTTTAATCTTTCCCTTATTTAAAAAACCCTCTTCCCCATTAGAATACCATTTCCAAAACATTCATAAAAATAAAATACATCACAAGCAAAGCATTTGCTAGCTATTTACTCTTTGAAATATATATTTTTAGACCCTTACTTCCTTATGAAATATTATGCCAATTGCTGAATGTCATTTGAAATTAAACGTTCATCATTTTTCTGGCCCTGCTATATTCAGAATGATTTGAGGCAAGAATGATGCAGGAATTGAATAAACTTATCTAGGGCATGCACCTGTTTTTCATATTTTAATGTCACTTATCATGACTTTAGGAAGAGTAAAGACTTCACCAATGTAATGGATGTTTTTCTAGAGCAAATTTTTAGTTTGGGTAAGAGAGTTTTAAGAAAATAGAATAATATGCCCCAGCCGGGTGTCTTGGTTGGTTGGAGCATTGTCCTGCACACAAAAAGATTGCAGGTTTGATTCTTGGTCAGGGCACATACCTAGGTTATGGATTCAATCCCCAGTTGCGGTGCATATGGGAGGCATCTGATCCATATTTCTCTCTCACATCGATGTTTCTCTCTCTCTCTTTCTCTCTCTCCCTCTCTGACTTCCTCTCTCTCTAAAACCAATAAAAAATGTATCATCAGGTGAGGATTAAAAAAAATAAAGAAAATAGAATAATAAGTTAACATAATATCCTCTTGAAGAAATGATGGAATTTTTCCAAAGAGCTGACTCTGCCTTTAAATTTTTTTCATATTTGCATTTCACTCTGAATTCCCATTGAAGTGTCAAAAGCTGGTGCATGACAATTCTAGCTCATGGCATTGAGTCTCTGGTTCACAGCGTTTCAGAATATCAACTGTCACTACCAGGGAAGAGACAATTTTTTAGATGTTAGTACACAAATCTAAGATTAGAGCTGATTATCCACTGATAATCTGGATAGACAGTACAAACTCCACTTGTTTTTAGGTCCCAATCAGTGAGAATAAGGAAAGGGTAGTGAAGAGCTGCCATAGAATTAATGAAAACTAATGGTAGCTAATTGGAGTAGGTGAAATATAACAAACGACATTGTGGAGTATGGGTTGATGATATTAAGCATGGGATTAATCAATAACTGGATTCCAAATTTGAACTTTAATATCATGAAGGGGGGAGAATGAACACTACTAAATCTGTATTTTAGCTGTATAGTCAATGTTTGTCTTGACTGGTTTTCATAGTAGGTAAAAATAGGCCTCTGTTTCTTAGGAGAGGTATACTCTTTAAATGCATTCCTAGATTAAAATTTGGCCTCTATTAAAAAATCCACTTAGTCATCAAGATGTTACCAATAAAGGAAACAAAGCATAATATCCTTTTGCTCAATATTGAAAGGGTGATTGTGATGCCTAATACATCATGCATAGAGGAGGAAATTGGATTCTATTCCTAGTCCATTGTTAATGACTTAAATTCACAAAAATACTTAGTATTCATTATACCTATTTTTGTGTTAATTGTGGAAACAATGAGGTAAATCTTTCTGTAAGAACCAATTATCCTGCGTGACACCATTTAATTCTGTAATTCATTGATTCTCCTGAAGTTGAGAATTTGAAATCAAGTTTGGCAGTGAGCAGTTAACTTAATTATAATGGTCTTAGCTTAATGGCTATAGTGAATAGTGTCAAAATTTTCAAGAAGAAAATAGGCACAATTGTAAACAGATGTTCATTTGACTTTAAGGACAACTGATAATTTTGGTTTATATTTCAAATATTTATCGAGAACCTATTATGTGCCAGGCACCGCTCTGTCTCTATATATACAAGTGTCATAGTAGGAAGAGAAATAAAAAGCTCCTGCTTGAATTCAGTTAAACAAACCATGTGAAAGAAGAACAAGAAGGTTGAATCTTGTCAAAAAGCATGGTGATTTGCAAACCACAAGTTGTATTCAGTCAACTGTTAGTTATTTTTGAAATAACTGAATGCAACCAATTGACTTAAAATCAGAAACACTCTGACTGAAGGTGAACTGGTTGGTATAGAAATGGCCTACTTCCCTTCTGGTCTGTTAGATTGCTCTTTTACATTCCAAGAAACAAGAATAAGCCTTTTTGAGTAGATTACATGGTATAAAATCAGTGTTTTAAAGTTTCTGATGATTTCTAGAAAATATATATAATACATAAATATCCTATATCAATGAAAAGTTTGTTTGGAGTAGAAATGCTTCATTAAATTTGATTTTACTTATTGTGAAAGTATGATTTCCCTGTTGAAATACTGAGTTAATGTGTGGAAATAAGGGCATTTCTCCAGCTAACCTAAGAAACACTGATTTAGGGCCTACTTTTGAGCTTAGCATTCTGTTAGGTGCTAGATACTAGAGAGATTAATTTTCCTTATTGGTCCTTTACAATGACCAGTTAAGTGAAGTATCTGAGTTTGTATTTATTATTATGTTTTTCAAATATATAATGGAGAGAAAAATCACCATTCTGTTTAATAGAGAAAAAAAATGTTTCAAGTAGTTGTTTTCTTTTCTTTTTTTAAAATATATCTTTATTGATTTCAAAGAGAGGATGGGAGAAGGAGAGAGAGAGTTGAAGCATCAATGATGAGAAAGTCATCATTGATCAGCTGCGAGCCCGCAACCCAGGCATGTGCCCTGACTGGGAATCGAACGCCAATCTCCTGGATCCTAGGTTGACATTCAACCGCTGAGCTACACCTGGCTGGGCAGTTGTTTTCTTTTAACAAGTCCTAATTTCTTTCTGAGAAAGAAAAATTAAAAGTTCACAGATAATTATTTTAATAGATATCTGTCATATATCTTACCAAAAAAGAGCTTGTTGAACTGGACTTTGGAATTGAGGATCAAAGAGGGCCTAGGATTCATTCATCCATGCATGAAAAGAATAAAGAACTTTAGGTTGTGGAAAGGCATTTAAAGCTCATTTGCCTACCTTCTTTTCACAGTTCAAAAAATTGAGATCCAAGGAAAGAAAAAGACTTGTATGAGATGCTTCAGGAAGTTAGTTTATAGAACAGTTGGACTAGAACCTGAGTTTCTGACCCCTAGTCCAGTACACTTACCCAACACACAGCACCCACACTGGTAAAATCCAGATAAATCTGACCAGTGTGCTGAGAGTTCTTCTGGCTTGTTGAAGAAATGAGACAATGCATCTGTGATTTATCATGTCTATATAGTATTTATTCTTTAAGAATTCCCCAAATAGTAGTCATTTTTACATTTAATATGACTCGTATAGTGTGTGTAGTCATTGGAATGGGAAAATGTCAGAGAAGAGTGAAAGGAAACAATCTCAGTCTTTGAAAGAGAAACTTCTTCTTTTACTTTGTATGACAGCACTGGGGATTTGTCCAGGGGAAATATAAACACTTGAGAAATCTGTTCTCAGTCTCTTCTGCCTGCCATGATTGTTCACAAGGAAAATCCAATCATAAATTTCTTGACATTACTCTGGATTAGTGAAGAACCAGAAGTCTTGTTGCTCTTCTAGGTGCCAGGACAATGAGTCCTTCAACTTCCCAATTGAAGTTTTTTCAGCAAAGAAAGGGAAATAAATAACTCTGATGAGCATCAACTAAGTGCTCTTTCTCCGGGTAACTGGGTAATTGGCTTCCTGGAAGGTGAATCAGTGCTCATTTAGCAATATGAGGCCAAGTGAGTCCTGGCCAAGGGAAAATTAAATGTAATACATTTAGTGCTAAATAAAAGACAGGATCCACAAGCTGAGTGCCCACATGAATCAGAGACATGAATCATAAAGCCCTGCTCTGTTTGTGGCAAATTGGCCCTGAAGACAAATAAAAAACAAATCACTAATTTGCATGCTCTGCTTTTGATAGACTTTCATTTGAAGGCAATTACTATTATAATAACAATAATCAAACCTTATCATTTTACTTTTATAATGCTTTCTCTTTTTTGTTGTTGTTTATTTATGTATTTATTTTTTGTTAATCCTCAACTGAGGATACTTTTTCCATTGATTTTGACTTTTATTTTTTATTATTATTTTATTTTTGTTTAAAATATTACAGATGTCCGTTTTTCTCCCCAATGACCCGTTCCACCCCGTCCCATTCCGCTCCCCAGTCCCTCTCCCCACCATTGTCCCTGTCCTTGGGTTATGCATATATGCATATAAATTCTTTGGTTACTCTCTCCCTCTCCACCCACCCTCCTCCATCCCTCTGACATTCATCAGTCTCATCTATGCTTCCATGTCATTGAATCTATTCTGTTCATCAGTTTATTAAGTTCTTTAGATTCCACGTATAAGCGAGATCATGTGATGTTTGTCTTTCTCTGCCTGGCATATTTCACTTAGCATAATATTCTCCAGGTCCATCCATACTGTCCCAAAGGGTACGAGATTCTTCTTCTTTACAGCTGCGTAGTATTCCATGGTGTAAATGTCCCACAGCTTTTTTATCCACTCATCTACTGATGGGCACTTGAGCTGTTTCCAGATCTTGGCTATTGTAAACTGTGCTGCTATGAACATCGGGCTACATATATTCTTTCTGATTAATGTTTCAGGATTCTTAGGATACATTCCTAGGAGTGGAATCACTGGGTCAAAAGGCAGCTCCATTTCTAATTTTTTGAGGAACCTCCATACTGTTTTCCATAGTGGTTGCACCAGGCTGCATTCCCACCAGCAGGGTACTAGGGTTCTCCTTTCTCCACACCCTCGCCAGCACATGTCGTTTGTTGATTTGTTGATGGCAGTCATTCTGACAGGTGTGAAGTGATACCTCATTGTGGTTTTAATTTGCATCTCTCTGATGATTAGCGACGTTGAGCATTTTCTCATGTGTCTCTTGGCCATCTGTATGTCCTCTTTGGAGAAGTGTCTATTCATGTCCTTTGCCCATTTCTTAATTGGGTTGTTTGTCTTCCTCTCGCTGAGTACTATGAGCTCTTTGTACACTTTGGAAATTAGACCCTTATCAGATGTATCCTTGGCAAATATGTTCTTCCATACCGTGGGATTTCTTTGTATTTTGAGGATGATTTCTTCTGCTGCGCAGAAGCTCTTTAGTTTTATATAGTCCCATTTGTTTATTTTTTCCTTTGTCTTGCCCTAGGAGATGAATTGGTGAAAATTCCACTATGTGAGATGTCTGTGACTTTACTGCCTATGTTTTCTTCTAGGATTTTTATGGTTTCATGACTTACATTTAAGTCGTTTATCCATTTTGAATTTTTTCTTGTGTATGGAGTAAGTTGGTGATCTAGTTTCATTTTTTTGCATGTACCTGTCCAATTTTCTAGTGTACTCATAATTTTAATTTCTCTAAGTTTAGAGGGGAAACTTAGGACTTTTCAAAATAGATACAAATTGATAGTTCAAAGAAAATCAGAAGAGATACTAAAGCTCCAATTCTATAGTGCCCAGCCTAGAGTAATTATGGTTAACCAGTATGAGTGACATTTATCTGAATCCAGAATTTTTTATGGGTCATTTGGGATGATGCTATATGGAAAAAGTAATGCGAAGCCTTATGGATTTTGGTATAAAGCTTAAAAGTAACTTGTGTGTTTGTCAGGGGTATATCAATTCAACACTTAAGAGTAACTGACTACCTCCTATTCAGTTATCACATGTGTTAAATTCTGAGGATTCATATTTAAATGAGACATTGCTCATGCTTTTGAGAGAGGAAGGATATTCTCAGCACAAAGAACAACAGAAAAGAGGCCCAGGGTTATGAAGTAGCATGCTTTACCTAATGAAATATAAGAATTCACTATGGGCAGATCATAGAGTAAAAGGGGGTAGCAAGAGTGAAAGAATAACAAAAGATGAGATTAGGGACAGATCATGGAGAGAATTATGGGTTATGTTGAGGCACACAAACCTGAGGCAAATGAGTATCACTAAGGAGAGATATGAAATGTGATGGAGAGTAATATGAGCTGATTTTTCTTTTGTAGAAAGACCACTACTCTGACCTATGGATGAGGAAATGGAGGGAACCCAAGTTTGGAAATTATGGTCATAATCCAGTGGAGAGATGATGAGGACATGGGTTATGTAGTAGCAATGAGGATGAACAGGAAAAAATGGATTTGATGTGCTTGGTAAGTAAAATCGGAAAATATTAATGATTAAATATGGGGAGGTGAGGGAAGAGAAGTGTCAAGGTATGAAAGTAATCCAGTAAGTACTACCATGTCCAAATATCAATTCTGTATCTTATCCCCATATCTACTCTTACTTCAGTCTACCCTGTTTCAGTAAATGACAACTTCCAGTTACTCAATTTCAAAGTATCAAATAACTACTTATCTGTCTCCTTTTATTTGCCACAACCCATCTGACAGTAAATTTTATTAGTTCTATCTTCAAGGCACATACAGAATATGATCATTTATCAACAATTCCACTGCTCTTATCCTAATTCAAGTCTTCATCTCTTACCTGGACTATTACAAAAACATCCTGACTACTTTCCTTGTCCCTACTCTTACTGCAGAGCATATTCTCCAGGGTGATTAGTGATTGATCCAGAGTGACTTATTTAAATGTAAGCCAATATAATCAAGCCATTATTTCTAATTTCCAGTTAAAAAAATACAGGGGATGAAGAAATTAGTTAAATGATACAAGGAAATGATCAGAAAAAGCTTTTCAGGATGACTGGCTCAGGCTCTTCAATAAGTTAATGCCATAGAAAAAAAGGATGGGGGTTGGAGAGCTGTTTTACATTAAAAAGAATATAAGAGCTTAACAATCAAGTGCAATGCATGGTTTGTAATTTAATGCTAAACAAAACCACTATAAAATAAATTTGGGGGAAATATGATTATCAACTGCAGATTAGAATTCTTAATTTTGGTAGATATGATAATGCATATAATAATTATGCTGGGAAATGTTTTGGTTTTTAAAAGGATGTATAATAAAATATTTGGGGATAAAATGTCATGTTATCTATACTTTAAATTACTTCAATGAATAAAGTATACACAAAACAAATATGGCATGATGTTAACATGTGTTAAATATCCATAATTGGTATATGGACAATATGAACTAGAGTTCATCTTTTTTATTGCAGCTATAAGTGGATGAACAGGAATGAAATAAATATTTGTTGAATTAATTATAAATAAGAAGCGGGGTTTGGCGGAAAAACTAAATTGAGTTAGGGCATGTTGACTTTGATAATCTGTAACGTAGTTATGTGGAAATATCTTGTTCTTTATTTGGCTTGGAGAGGTTGTGTCTTCAGATTTTGCAATGGGAAGATAAATTATTTCTCATTTGGTAGTTTCTATTATTTTGTTAAAGAAAAAGGTAATGCCATCAAGTGAAAACAGCACATGGATGAAATTTAAAATGATGGAAGTTGATAGTCTCTCATTTTATGTACCCTCCTAAGCGATGAAAAGCAAAGGTAAGAGAGTCAAGGTTGAAGCTTTTGGGAATAGTGATATTTAAGGGGCAGATAAAAAAAGAGGAGGCCATAAAAAAATACCAAAAGGAGATTAACAGAGATAAGGCAAAACAACCAGGAGAATCTGGTGTCATGTCAACTAAGGGAAATAAGAGTTTTAAAAAGAGATAGAGACCAAATGACCTAGCATTGGCCAGGCAAAATAAATATAAATGCTATCAATATACAGAATGTTATAATGGCAAATGGAGAAAGGTTGAGTGGAGTGCTGGAGGCTTAATTTCAGAAAGGAATGAGGTACAGAAATAAATATTCAAAGTAGGCTACTCTTTAAAGGTTTGCTAAGAAGGAAAGAAGGGAGACAGTAACTCAGGCAGTGGGGCTGGATACAGCACCAATTGAGTGACTTTTCTTTGGGATTAGAAGGCATTTAAACACATTTATATGCCAAGGGTGAGGAGATAATAGATTAAAAATTGAAAATCAAGTACTGAGAGAAAACATATGAAGGAGCAAGTTTAAGGAAGAAACAACAAATGGCACAAGTGAACAGACTGACTTTCAGCAGAAAGAGAGACGCCCAGGCTCATACAATTGGGAAGAAGAACGGATGGATGAAGAGAAGAAATCTGTAGGTAGAATACTGGGAATGAAGGATTTCACCCCAGTGGACTCTTTGAGAGTGAGAGAGTTGGAAGTTGGGTAGAAAATTTGAGTAGAAAGGCAAAGATTTGGAATTCTTATTTTGAGAAATAGGGATGAACTAATAATAAGTAATGGGATGGATATGCACTATGAAGGACTCAATTGCGGTGAGAAATCAAGGATTTATAGAGGCATTCATATACATAATTTTATGAGATTTTCTTACCAGCTCTCTGGTTCTAAAAATAAGAAAGGTAGATTGTGTGCTAAGAATTTGCAGGGCAGGTGCAGCAGCAGGGGCCAGTATTGCATTGTGGTTAAGAGTGAAGGTTTTAGTCACAGACATGGCTTTGAGTCCTGGCTTTGTTACTTACAAAGTGTGTGAGCTTGGACAACCTCAAAAACTTAAGTTCTTCATCTATAAAATGGGAGCAGATTGGTAAATTAGATGGAGGAATCTATGCAAATTGCCTGACAACAAGTTTTCAATAAATATTAGCTAGATACAAAAGAAAACTAAAACAAGGATGAGAGGGAGTTGAGAGGACTGATGAAACAGAAATGTATGTTATTGACCATGGGCTCCAGGCATTGGAAAGAAAGTGAGACTGTGGGGCTGCTAGAATGGAAGCAAAGGAGGGAGTCAAGGAAACAGTCTTTTAGGAAGAGTGAAGAGCAGTAGAAAAGGTAGTGAGAGAGCTATATAAAAGATAACTCTGATACTGGTATTAACATTAGAGATTTAAGAAAGAAAACAATTCTTGGTAATTACAAAGTCCAGGTTGTGATCTTACATACTCAGTATTGATGACATAGGATTCTCTGAAAATTTAGGGAGTTGGAAATTGGGAATTGGGTAAGCAATAAGAGATGCTACCTCATTTGTGGAAGGTCTGATCTTTCACCTTTGAGCCCTATTTTTCTGAAATGGTGATGATCATTTGAGGAAGGAATGATCCAGTCCATGTTGCCTAAATTCTCATTAGACTTGTTGATAAATCACACATTGAATCTATTCACTTAGAATTATAAATAAAAGTTACAAGGAATCAGAAATGTCCCTGTTGGCCAAATAAGCCCAATCTCCTTCCAGAAGGGAGATCAGAAGATCTAAAGGTGGCTTGATGGGGGTTTTGTCTTGGTTGGGGGAGAATGCAGAAACATCATAAGCTTTGGTGACAAAGGAGTGGTCCCTCCACTCCAAGTGCTCTCAAACCAGGTGTGAAGTGGCCAAGGCACTATCTCCCTGGCATAGCTGGAGAGACTGACAAGGGCCCACTCTAATTATCCTTTTTCTGGACTTTGACATGATTGCCCTACAATTGGCACTTGTTATTACATCATCCTTCTTGTTTTAATAGATTTGTAGCACATTTTATAACTTCCAAGTTGATAACTTATTTTATACTAATTGCATTTGAGGTTGGCTGCTTCCGAGGAAGACACTTTAATCTTATTAATAATATGCCATCCTGCTGGATGGGTAACTTCGGGTAAGGTTTCCAATAGCCAGCTGCTTCCACTCACAGGCAAATTTCAAGAAGAAAATATTCCTTTTCAGGTCTTTTCTTATTTCACCATTTTTACTCTTGCATGTCCACTTTAGTTTCACATCATCTTAGCTATTTTAAACCTCCTGGAGACTGTTCATACACTAATCAAATGTATATAACTAGAGCATATACTGCTAATGTATATAACTAGTTTTTATACTGCTAATGATGTTCCATAAAAGTCATTGTTTGGATATTTCTTTCACATGCCAAACATAAAACATCCAAGGTTTAAAATGTGAAATAAAGAAGTGTAAATGTTCAGATAAATCTTTACTAGACAACTTTCATTGGAAAAGCTTTTATGTGGATAATATATCAATTAACACCAAATCATTAGAGATGGCCTCATTCAATTTCTTGTAATTAATTAAATAAATCCATAAAAGTTAAACTCCTTCCCGAAGGTCATACAGCCAGTTCAGTTTCAGTTCAGAACAAACAGAAGAAAACTTACAGCTGCAAAAGTTACATGTGGGGGAATCAGTGACTCTCATCCTCCCCTTCATATCAGTGCTATCTAAATTTATATGGAAAATCAATCCTTGATCAATATTTTATAGTGAACATCCAGTTATTAGAAAAAAAATCATGCCATCAGTTTTGTTAAATATGGTAAATAGTAACACCCTCAAACTCAGTTTTAAAAGGAGTATAAAAGAAGGTGAAGGGGATAGATAGATGCACTACTATGCATCACATATCTTTTTGCTGCTTTGAAAACACATGTGTACATATCTCGTTGTGTCCAAAGCAGAAATAAAGGGTATCTGCACAGGCTACAAGGACTTTTGTAGAGATTCAATATTTAAGATGAAAGAATAAAGTAACCATATTGCTCTTTTGTTAACATGGATTTTGATTGAATCAGTCATTCAGACTGTGCCTGATAAATGTCCCAATTGCTGATTTCACTAAAATGCCTGAATCAAGACACCATTTAATTTTCTCTAACTGTAAGGGAGAAAAGATTGCCCTTTTAATATGCTTATCTTCATCCTGTATACTCTAGTTTATATTTATTCCAGAAGAAACCAACTCTGCAACCTTCTTAGTGCCAGCAGAGGGAGCTAAAAGACAAATTGAGAAGCTGCAGAAACGCACAGGAGAAAGGGCTTTTGGAGGGGTGGGAGGGTGTTCAAGAATGTATATCACTGGAAAGAAAGACAGCAGCAAAAATAATTGCTGAAAAAGTGCAGAGAAGACATAAATGAAGCCAAGTTTGGGAATCTATTAAAAGGGTTATTTTTCAAAGCCCACTTTTACCCCTCCCACTTCCTTCCATCTGCTGATTAAAATAAATTCAACGAGGTAATATTAGCATCCATTTTCAGACAAATGGAAGTAGTAGCTAAGCAATTTTAGAAACTTTCTGCTTGATTCCTTTAACCATTGCTCCAAAAAATATCTTAAAATATTTGCTCTTAGAAGACCAAATTATTTAATTTTAAATTAATTTGAAGTTGGTTTTACTACACAGTGATTCTTCATCCATCTTTTAATGCTCATGTACCTTTATTTTAAGAGGTTTTTCTTTTCCTGAGCACACATTTGCTCATAAACTTGATCTACATAAACTTTATAGCTATATGTATGTGGAGTCCTTGAACCACTGTTGTGTGAACAACTTGATGTCTCACCTCCATTCATGTTTTAATTTATCTAACATATATTTATTGAGAACCTATGCAATGTCATATACAGTGCTAGGACCTAGGGACCCACCAGGGAATATGATGGAGAAACTTATAATTTAGTGGAGGTAACAGGCAATAACCAATCAAATAAATAATTTTAGAGACATGCTATGAAGAAGAGGAAAGAGTGACTGGGGTGGGAGAGAGGGTATGCCTCTCTGAGGGAGTGATATTAGCACAGAAACCTAAATAAGGAGACAGCCATGCAAAGATCTAGCCGAGTTTGGCAACCTTGCTTAAAGGGCTTGTGGGTCATATGATATCTGTCTCAACTACTCAACTCTGCCATTATAGCACAAAAGTAGCCATAGTCAGTGGTAAACAAATGGGTATGGCTGTGTTACAATAAATCTTTATGTACAAAAACAGATCCACAAAATGGGAAGAGTCTTCTAGCCAAAGTGAATAGCATAATCAAAAGTCCTAAATCATTGATGAGTTTGGTGCAATGTGGCTGGTATATAATGAGCAATGCAAGAGTGATCCCTGCTTAAGTGAAAGAGGTAAACAGTGGTCAGATCACATAGGGCCTTGTAGGCCATGGTAAGGAGTTTGAGTTTTATTCTAAATATGGGGTGATGCTATTGGAGAATTCCCGACTGCTGTGTGCTAAGTGGATTGTAGGGAGGAGGGGTAGAAGTGGAAGACTAGTTAGCTAGTCCAAGTGAGAGATAATGGCAACTTTGATTAGGGTAATAACAATGGAGATGGATAGCAATGTATGGATTCAGATTGTGTTTTGGAGATAGAATCAATAGAAATTGTTGATTAATAAGACAGGAAAAGAGGGAAATCTAGGGTTTTAAGCTTGAGGCACTGATAGGTGGTAATGTTATTAGCTGAGTTGGTAGGAATTAAGAGAGAAACAGGATTGGCAGCAAGAAAGGATTGGTGCAAAATCAAAAGTTTTGTTCTGCTTCCTAATAGACATGCAAAGAAGCAATTGTATGTAAAAGACTACAACCTGGAGCACAGGCCAAGCTTAAAGATGTAATTTGAGAGTCATTAATTAATGGGCAATAGCAAAGCCATATAATTGGATGAGCTCACTTAGGGCGAATGTGCCAGATAAAGAGAAGGAGGACTAGAGCCAAGCCCTGAGGCCCTCAATATTTAGAGGTTGAACAGAGGAGAAAAAGCAGCTTTTAAAAGAGACTAAAAAGGAGTGGTCAATGGAATATGAGGAAATCCAGGAGAGTTGGTACTCTCTGGAAGTTAAATGGAAAAGTGTTCCAAGTTGAGAGAGTAGGCAACAGCCATCAGTCAGATTTAGTTACTGGTCAAGCAAGTAATTAGAAGGGAAGCTGAAACCAGAGTACATGACCGATTGTGCCTCTCAAGTGGGAAAAATATATAGGGTGTAAAGTACCAAATTATCACCATACTTTAAAAAAAATATATCAATTTTAACACTTTGGAGGCTGTGTTGTACACTCAACCTATAATGCTCTATTTTAAGCTTCCCAATTGTTTCTGCATTTGTTCCCCAATGACAAGGTAGTGTTCTTAATTAGAAAATGAACAGTGCTGTTTATCTCCATAAGACTCCTGGAAAAGGTCAAGAGCTATGGTTGTCTCGGAGAATTCCAGTCTCAGTATCTTTACTGTTGCCATGAGGCTCCACAAATTGACCTTTGCTTTTGTCTCCATATTAGAGTCACTGTGTCTGAGAAAAGCAAGCTGTCTAGGGCACAAAGGAAATAATAAACTGGAGCAAATAGATAGACAGATGTTTGAAAAGTTATGTTCCTGGGAGGAAGAAATCTAACAACAATTTTAAAAGTCTTTTGGACTTTTCTCATTTGGGAATTATGTCTCATAATGTATGTTTTTGGCTTATACTTTTTAGCTTAGCACACAGAATTCTTCATGAGCTGGCACCCACAACCTCTCCAGCCCCATCTCTCACCATGTCTTCATATGCACCCTCTACCCCAGAGGTCATCTTGAACTCCTTGCAGTTCCCTAAATATACTATTCTTTCTCTGTTACACTCTTGAGCTTTTTGAGCATAAGCTATTTTGTTTTGCTGTAATACCCATCTCTACCATCTCCCCCCACCCACTACGGCTACCACCTTAATTTAGCTAAACTCTACTCACTTTTCAAAGCTTGGCTCATATAAACTATCCTCCAGAAAGCTTCTTTTGACTGTCTCTAGGGCAGATGCCTTTTCTTTGAATTCATAGCACTTATGTTATATTGAAATTGTCAGTTTTCTCATTTGTTTCTAAACAGTGATATCCTTAAAGGCAGAGACCATATTTTGTCTCTCTCCATCTCACACCCTAAAATACCCTTGGAGCAGAATAGGTACTCAATAAGTTTATCTTGAATGGATATATGAAGTCCATTGGTTTGACTTGGCACCTTACTTGAATTCTATAACATTTTCTAGCCTGCAATGTACCGTGTTCCTTACTAGATATAATTTGTTTGGGGTAAGTTTTCTGTTGTTAAAATCTTAGTTTGTCCTTATGGCCAGCTTTTCTTCTTTGTACTGTTTTTTTGTTGTTGTTGTTTGGTTTGTTTTTAACCTGTATTATTGAGGTAATATTCACATACCATAAAGTTTACATTTAAAGTGTATGATTAAGTGGGTTTTAGTACATTACTAATTTGTATATTCACTAGTATATTTCTTAATTTAAGACTATTTTCATCATCTCAAAAATAAACCCAGTACCTATAACAATCATTTTCAATCCCCCTCTAACCTCATCCTTTGGCAATTGCTTTCTGTGTCTATGGATTTCCCTATTCTGAATGTTTCATATACATGAAATCATATAACATGCCTACTTTCTTTCAATTAGCATAATGTTTTCAATGTTGTAGCATATATAAAAACATCTCTTTTTATGACCAAATAATATTTCATTGTATGGATATAGCACATTTTGTTTATCCATTCATCAGATGATAAACATTTTTGTTGTTTCCACTTGGTAGCTATTAAGAATAAGATTATTATGAACACTCATGTACAAGTTCTTATGTGAACATGTGCTTATAGTTCTTTTAGGTATAATAGGAGTGGAATTGCTGAGCCATATGTTAACTCTGTTGATCTTTTTGAGGATGTGCCAAATTGTTTCACACAGCCACTGTACCATTTAACATTCCTACCAGCGATGTTTGAGGATTCCAATTTTTCCACATTCTCACCAAAATTGTTATTTTCCATTTAAAAAACTATTTATGTAACCATCTTATTGGGTGTAAAATAGAATCACCTTGTGATTTTGATTTGCATTTACCTGATAACTAATGCATTAGCACCTCTTCACGTGCTTATTGGCCAATTTTATTTCTTCTTTTTAAAAAT
The DNA here is from genome assembly GCF_964146895.1 of Miniopterus schreibersii. Lineage (NCBI taxonomy): Eukaryota > Metazoa > Chordata > Mammalia > Chiroptera > Miniopteridae > Miniopterus > Miniopterus schreibersii. The sequence continues at coordinate 5,342,987 of NC_138104.1, read as the reverse complement.
ATCTATTTTGAACTTTTGCACACATTTAATAGAGTTATTTGTCTTTTTATATTCAAGTCATAAGAGTTCTTTATATATTTTGGCTACCAGATTTTTGTCACATATATTGCAAGTATTTTCTCCCATTCTGGGGATTGACTTTTTCATTTGTTGATAGTGTTCCTTGAAGCACGTTTTAAAAATTTTTACAAAGTTCAATTTATCTGTTTTTGCTTTTGTCCCTTGTCCTTTTGGTGTTGTATCTAAGAAACTATTGCCAAATTTAAGGTCAGATGATTAACCCATATGTTTTATTGTAAGAGTTTTATAGTTTTAGCCTTTACATTTAGGTCTTTGATCCATTTTGAGCTAATTTTGTACTATAAGGTAGGGGTCCAGATTCATTCTTTCGCATGTGGATATCCAGTTGTCACAGCATCAGTTGAAAAGAATATTCTTTCTACCATTCAATGGTCTTGGTACCTTAGTCAATATTCAATAAGTGAATGTGGTTTTTTTCTGGATTCTAAATTCTATTCCATTGATTTATACATCTATCCTCAAGCTAGTACCAGACAATTTTTATTATTGTAGCTTTGCAGTAATTTTTTTTTAATATATCTTTATTGATTTCAGAGAGAGGAAGGGAGAGGGAGAGAGAGAGACAGAAACATCAATGATGAGAGAACCATTGATTGGTTGCAGCCCGCAACCCGGGCATGTGCCCTGACCGGGAATCGAACCCTGATTGCCTGGATCTTAGGTCGACGCTTAACCACTGAGCCACTCCTGGCTGGGCTTTGCAGTAATTTTGAAATCAGGAAATGTGAGTCCATTAACTTTATTCTTCTTTTTCAAAATTGTTATGGTTATTCTGGATCCCTTGAGTTTCTATAGGAATTTAGAATCAGCTTCTCTATTTCTGAAAGAAAAAAAAAAAAAAAAGACAGTTGGAATTTTGACAGTTATTGCATTGATTCTATATGTCAATTTGGGGAGTACTGAAATGTTAACAATACTAAGTCTTCTGATCCAAGAACATTGGCTAGCTTTCCATTTATTTAGGTCTTTTTTCCAGTAGTCCCCCCTTATCTGCAGTTTCACTTTCCATGGTTTCAGTTACCTGTGCTCAACCATGGTCTGAAAATATTACATGGAAAATTCCAGAAATAAACAATTCTTAAGTTTTAAATTGCATGCCATTCTAAGTATCATGATGAAATCTCGTGTCATCCCACTCCATCCATTCTGGGATATGAATCATCCCTTTGTCCTGTGTATACACACTGTGTATGCCACCTGCTCGTTTAGACACTGAGTAGCCATCTCAGTTATCAGATCAACTGTCATGGTATTGTAGTGCTTGTGTTCAAGTAACCCTTGTTTTACTTAATGATGGCTCAAAGCACAGAGTAGCGATGCTGACAATTCGGATATGCCAAACAGAAACGATTAACTACTTTTTTTAAGTGAAAAGATAAAAGTTCTCCACTTAATAAGGAAATAAAAAAATTGTATGCTGAGGTTACTGAGATCTATAGTAAGAATGAATCTTCTATGAGTGAAATTGTAAAGGGGGAAAAAGAAATTTGTATTTGTTTGCTGAGAGACCACATTCTCATAACTTCTATTACAATATATTGTCATAATTGTTCTATTTTATTTTAGTTATTGTTATTAATCTTACTGTGCTTATTTTATAAATTAAATTTTATCATAAGTATGGATGTATAGGAAAAAAGCTTAGTATATATAGTGTTTGGTACTATTCACAGTTTCAGGCATCCACTGGAGGTCTTGTATCATATCATCCACACATAAGGGGAGACTACTGTAATTTCTTTCAACAATATTTTTTAGTTTTCAAAATATAAGTTTTATAATTTTTGTAAAATTTACTCCTAAATATTTTATTCTATGTGAAATTAGACAGCAGTTTAGACCTAATATGGTAAGCTGTAGCAGGTTATTATAGGCTCAATGTGGAATATAATAAAGAATGGCATTTCTGGCAGCTTTGGAGGCATGCTGCCTGAATCTCCCTTCAAGAAAAAACTTGCAATTCAGCTATTAAGAATGCATTTATCTGACAGCCTCCACCTATTAACACCTTCAGGTTCTGCCTCAGCCATGCTCTTCATGGGAATCCTCTAGCCAATAACTGAGCATAGTAAGGGTACTGGGACCTAGCCATATCTCTCTCTCCATCATAAGACTCCTTTAATGCAAAAATTTGCTTGGGAGCTCTCCATCAGGTTGGATAAGGCTTTGAAAGATCTGAACCTTAGTCTGACTCTCTCCTTCTAATCTTACTTTCTGTCCCCTTTCCTTTCACAGGCATCAGATCAGCATTATAGTCTGAAATCTTTCTCTACCCACTTCTGCTCACTCCTCCTTTTACCTTTCACAGGCATTACTGCCAATAAACTTTTGCACTCCTAACTCTCTTTTGGTATCTGCTTCCCAGAAAGAGCCTAACTAGTGCATAGCTTAAGCTATATTCCCATGTTGGGTGACTAAAAGGGAGTAATAAAAGCATATTCAGAGAAAAACAACCTATTTTTAAATCTGTTATCTTTAGGGTATGATATTGTCACAGTCCGATGACAGTTATATATAATAAAAATCAATTTAGTTATGCCATAGTTTAAGGATGACATACTTATATTGTTGCCAAATATCAAACATAGACCAGATTCCAATATAAAAAATGGTACAAGTTGCTCTAGGAAATGTACACTCTGTAAGCACATAGTCTTTCTTTCAACTGATATTAGCCAGTGTGGCTTAGAAACACAGATGCAACATCTACGTGGCAAATATCTGCATGAAAACTGGGAAAAAAGATATCCTTCCAGCCCGGCCGGGTGTGGCTCAGCGGTTGAGTGTCAACCTAGGATCCAGGTGATCGGGGTTCGATTCCAGGTCAGGGCACATGCCTGGGTTGCGGGCTCGATCAATGACTCTCTCATCATTGGTGTTTCTATCTCTCTCTCTCCCTCTCCTTCCCTCTCTCTGAAATCAATAAAGATATATTAAAAAAAAAAAAAAGAAGATATCTTTCCAGATATTTGGTGTAAGGCAGCCAAACACAAAGTTTAAATAAAGACTTGAGATGATCATCCTATTAATTTGGGCCCTACATGCTATCATCTGAAACATTCAATTGAGTTATTGGTCTTCATGAGGTAGAATGAAACTAAAGATCATCAAGGAGGACATCTACTCTATCACTATTCGGAAGCAGAAATTGAGGCCCAAAGAGAACAAATGGCTTGTCCAAGGTCACACAACAAGCTAATAGTAGAGCTAGGATTGGAACCAAAATCCTCCTTATTTGACAGAGCTCCCTCCTTCTCATTTTTGTGTTTACCATATTTGAAGTGTTACTGATTCTAGCATTTTCCTGTCAGCAGGGTACTAGATCCCATAAAGGACATAAATCCACAGTTTTCACTCTTCCCACTGAGTTCACATGCAATGCAATAGAAAATCTTCTCTTTCCATCATCAGGAATGATCTCTGATATGTGATGGAGTGGAAATCCACTAGAAGTTACACAATTTTGATTATCCAACTCTAAAGCAAGAGAAGGCCTTAAGCAACACCATCTGATTATGCAATTTTACTATTGTGGAGAACTAATCAAACTCATCCTAGAGGCTTATCTGCTGTGTGACACATCCATTCCTTGATATCAAAACTTCTTAATAAATTCGAACACGAGAAGTACTGGTGACTTATTTTCCTAGTAATTTCTGATTTTATTATTATTATTTTTTTCTTAATTTTATTTTTGTTTAAATTATTACAGATGTTCCTTTTTCTTCCCAATGACCCATTCCACCCCATCCTATCCCCCTCCCCAGTCCCTCTCCCCACCATTGTCCGTGTCCTTGGGTTGTGCATATATGCATATAAATTCTTTGGTTACTCTCTCCCCACCCACCCACCCACCCTCCTCCATCCCTCTGACATTTGTCAGTCTCATCTATGCAACCCTAAACTCCAGAAGTTGGTAATGTGTTGATTACTCACCTTCAGTTTTCAAAAGTGTTTCATAGTCAGGCTCACTGGTCTTAAGATTTCAATTTTCTGGCAAGATAAGTCAGCTCCTTGAAGAACAGGAAATTTATGAAGTTACTCTTATAGGACAAAAGAAAGATGGCAGGTGCAATAGTATCTGGTGCAATTGAATCTGCTTCTTCCAAAGCACCAGGCTTGGTGATAGTTGAACCTTTTGGTGGTTCAGTAGCTGGAGCTTTCCCTTAGTTATTAGTTAACACATTTCCCAACAAGATATCAGGGAATACCAGGCTCTCTGAAGTCAAAGCTGCTAACCAATCCTAGCTGCAGAAAACCCCATGACAAATGAAAGGGTTTAGCTTGACTCTTCTGTGTCCACTTCCTGTAATTCTCTTTTGATGGCTGGCTCTGAGTATGTCTTATGGTTTGAAATTGGCACTGCTTTGAACAGGTGAAATCTGAACACCTTGGCAGGATGAGAAAGACAGAGTATGGTAATGGCTACAGCTGATCTGGGCTATAAGAGTCTGTAAAGACTTTAGAGATTCTATTTCTATACTCACTATGAGTAAACACCCTTCCTGAGAAAGTGTAGGTTGGTATATACTCCTATTTCAAACTTTCCTATAGCAGAATCAGGTTTAAATGTATTTCAAAAATAGTTCACAAGGGAAAACTGTCTATATGTTTGTGGTGGCAAGATATTATAAAAGAAACATTCATTTATTTATTAATCACCTGTTGTGTATCAAATATTGGACTAGAGAATGAGATTATAGTACTAATTTAGACAGGAAATGTCTCTGACCCAGAGAATTTACAACCTAGTGAGAAATAGAAACAGATAAACAGGCAATTATAATACACAAGACAGTTATGGGTCACATGGGAGTGCCTAGAAAGGGAATCTAACCTGGATTGAGGGATAATGAAAGACTTCTTAGAGGAAGTGATATCTAAGCTAAGACCTAAGGAAGGTGGAAGTGAGGGACAACAGAGTGTATGCTCAGTAGGGGAAATGGCATGTGTGAAGCAGATTGAAAGAAAACATGGGGGAAAGCTTGCTAGAGGAAGGGACTGAAAGAAATGATGTAAAAGTGGAACATGATATGTGAAGTAAGGACTAATAAGGCTCTGAAGACTGGCTAATACTCTGAAGAAGACAGAACTTCAGTATCATAATGTGTATAGGTCTACTTCATGGGCACTCTATCCGTGAGTCATCACCATATGTGGAACTCTACACTAGGCTCTCTGGGAACTAGAACTTTTAATATTTTTAAAAATATGTTTTTATTGATTTTAGAGAGAGGAAGGGAGAGGGAGAGATAGAAACATCAATGATGACAGGGAGTTATCAATCAGCTGCCTCCTGCACTCCCCCTATTTGGGAACAAGCCCTCAACCTGGGCATGTGCCCTGACTAGGAATCGAACCGTGACTTCCAGGTTCATGGGTTGGCACTCAACCACTGAGCAACACCAGCTGGGCACGATGAACACTCATAAGAAGAAAATGTCACAGGACTTGAGTGCTCAACAAAGACAGAAGACCTTGAGATGAAAATACAGGACTGAATTGTAAGAGAGAGATCTGAGTTGAATTTACAAATATGGTCTCAGATAGATTACCTCCCCCAAAAGAGTGACTATGGTGACAGAAAAGCACAGACTTATGATTGAATATTAAAATATATTTATGGTTTCACTAGAGAGTAAAAAACAAACACCATCACATGAGAATAAGAAGGAAATCAAAGGGGAATTAACCTACAGTATCCTGGAGCCTAAAGGTAGGAGGACTTTCAAGGAATGTATGAATGGATGTGTCAACTAAAACCAAAGGAGGAAGTTACTGTGACCTCCAACAATGCAGTTTTACTTTTCCTTCTCATGAATCTCTCAAATGTACTATGTAACAAAACAAATATTGATAGTTTTCTTGAAATATATACAAACTGAGATGCAGAAACATGATGTGTTGACAGGTATTGAAGACAAATCTTTGATGTAGTCAAATCTTAAAGATGTGTCAACATTTCCACAGTCAGAAGATTTTTGGGCGCATCACCAGATAATTTCTTTGCAAAAGTATTTTTGGTGTTTCAAAAATAAAATTATTGATTTATCTCACAAGAGGAAAGAAGAATCTTCTGCTCTAACAATCTCTTCTTCCCCCTCAAACAAGGGCCACTTCTCTTTAGGAGAGAAATTCTTGTTTGCTTACATAAGGTAAGGATTCTTAAAATGCTTCATTTAAGGCTAAATACTTAACTTCTAGTTACATGCTCCTGCAAGGATTAGAACCCAGAAATGTGAAATTCTAAATTAGGTTCTTTTTCCTCTGGTGGGCCTTTTAATATAAACCAAATTAAGAAGAAATTCACCTTTAAAAATGGCAGCTCTCTTGCCTTCATTTTTTCCCAAATGTTTAACATACCACTTGCATTTTTTTAGGGGACCATGAAGTTTTAGTGAATAATTCCTAACTTATCAACCAGGCTGCTTGGGCCAATGATCTTTGACACTGCATACTAAAACACAGAAAGACAGGTCAAGAATATTGCAATCCAAGTTTGCTTCTTTAGCTTGATAAGCTATAATTTCTGGCTTGAGAAGCAATACCTTATGTAAAGACATTTATAACATATGGTATGCTAAAGGTTACCCATAATTTTAATGGCTATGCCCCTACACACATGCTTATTTGAACCCAGCCAACACTTACAAGGTTAAAGGGAATGTACACTATTTCAACTAAATAAACTAATAAAATTTTTGTTTTCAGATACTTACTTTAAATTCATGATGTGATAAACAAATTTTCAGTGCAAAAAAAAGTTAAAAATGCAGAATAAATGAGAAGAAAGGAAGGCTAGAAGAATAAAAGGAAACCTAGAGCAGGTTGAAGCATTTTCTTAGTCTGACCTTCTACTTAGGTGGCCACTGGAAAAGGTCAAGTCCCTTTATCTAAATGAAAGTGGATCTGATTTAAATGGTGATATTGGATTTTTCAGATCACTACAGAATGGCAATCATGCTATTCAAATGATTCATTTCTTTTGTTGACTCCAGTTTGTCTTCTAACCTTTATATAACTGAATAGCAAAAGAAAGCTCTTTAAATAATGAAAGGAACTTCAAACACATACAGGGGCTATTTGTTTTTCTCTGTCTTTCAGCTATAAACGTCACATTAACCCTAGCTAGCCAACTCTCAAAAATGCTGTACCAGTTACAAGGAAGATTTGTGTATGTGTATATGGTGGGGGAGGGGAATGAAAGTCTAGGTCTCTTTTCCAGGTTCCTCTTTCTACTGGAATGATGCAGAAGAGACACTGTCTACAGAGGGGGCACACAAGGGTTCAATTCTAGCCAAGGGCACATACCTCAGTTGCAGACTCTACCCTGACCCCAGTAGGGGCTTGAGCGGGAGGCAGCCAATTGATGTGTCTCTCTCACATCAATGTTTCTCTCCCTCTCCGTCTCTGTCTCCCTCTCTCCCTTCCACTCTCTGAAAAGCAATGGAAGAAAATGTCCTTAGGTTAGGACTAAAAAAAAAAAAATTAAAAAGCTGACCACCAAGTGCACTGGCTCTGGGGCCTCCTGGGAGGTGCAAAGTCAGCCATTGCATATGCCCTGCCTGGGGCCACCCAGCATGAGCTACAGAGCAATCTGCAGATGGCTGCTACTCGTGTTGGACTTAGAGGTGCCCAGGAGAGGCCAAGCTACGAACCACTGCAGGCTTCCACTAGTGCCAGGCCTAGCACCACTTATCGAGAGGTATGGGGCATGCTGAGGCCAGCTGCTGCTTGTTTGAGAGATTTTAGGAAAGTCCTAAGCATGAGGCAAGAGAGGCCACTTGCATAGAAAAGCCACTGGAAATGGCTTGAATGAGCCTGCAAGTAGGGAGGGGCAGGGTCACAGGAAATCACCAGAGTAGGCAAAAGTGTGAGCCAGGTTGATGGAAAATCAGATATGGCACCTGCCTATGGGCTCTGTGGCAGGAGGGCTCAGCAAAGGAACAGTGGCTTCTGCCAGCTCCTCTGTCTGGAAGAAAGCTGCCCCTCCAGTTCTTGCCCTGATATCAGACAAGTTAGTTCCTCCCAGAATGTCCCAGGTTCCTTTCAAGCTGCCCCCTCAGTGCTGGAGCTGAGAGGGAATGAGTCGAAGTAAGTCTGTGCACAGGCCCTTTAAGAGAAAATGCTGGGACTCCCACAGTTTCTGTGTCACTCAGGCCCAATCCCCGCTGGTTTTTACAGCTAGAAGTTGTGGGGACTTCCCTTCCCAGCACTGGAACCCTGGGCTAGGGGACCTGGTGTGGGGCTGGGACCCCTCGTTCCTCACGGGGGATCTCCACAGCCAACATATCCCTTCCTATTTCAAATCACCACACGTGAGTGTAGGACCGGCTGGTTCCACGATTCTGCCCCTCCCACCATTCTCAATGTGCTTCTTCTTTAATTTCCTAGTTGTAGAACTTACATTCAGCTAGATTTACCTATGCTGTCATCTTGACTGGAATCCACCCTCATATTTTAACTGAAGTGACTAATCAATTCAGTTAAGATGGTAGACCTACCTGACTGGCATGGCTCAGTGGTTAAGCATCAACCTATGATCCAGGAGATTAAGGTTCGATTCCTGGTCAGGGCACATGCCTAGGTTGGGGGCTCGGTCCCCAGTGGGGGGTGTGCAGGAAGCAGCCGATCAGTGACTCTTTCATCACTGATGTTTCTCTCCCTCTCTCCCTCTTCCTTCCTCTCTCTGAAATCAATAAAGATATATTAAAAAAAAAAAAAAAAAAAGATGGTAGAGCCATTTAACTGTGTAGATACTAGCCAAAGAAAAGTGAATAAAATTGGACTGGGGAATTTAAAAATAACAACTAAAGACTTATGTGACTCATAAATCTGAAACTTCTTTCCTCAGTTGAGTGAGTGATTAAATAAAGGGCTGATGTACAGAGAAAATGATGTATTAGTGTAGGTGCTGAAACAAGCATTATTGATTAATAAATAAACTATTATTCTTGCACTTACAAGTGATACAGGATGACCAATAAGTGGAAGGAATGTTTTGTGTCCAAGTTTGATCATTTTTATTTATTTTTATTTTTTGAGGTTTTCTTGACACTGTTTAACCTCTTTTTTACATTATTTTTTATTAATTTCTTTCAATTACAGTTTACATTCAATATTATTTTGTATTAGTTTCAGGTGTACAGCATAGTGGTTAGACAATCATACACTTTACAAAGTGTTCCCCCAGATACATCCAGTATCCAACTGGCACCACATATAGTTATTACAATGTTATTGACTATATTTCCTATGTTGTACTTTACATCCCCATGACTATTTTGTAACTACCAATCTGTACTTGATAATTTTTAAAACAAAGGCTTTTGACAAGTTCAATAAGTTGCAACCTTCTCATAACCAAAGACTCTTAAAAAAATATCTATTCCCACCCTCTATAATACCATAGACTACCAATATACAACCTGCTTTTTATTAAGTAATAATTTATTTTCTTATATTGAAGTGATTAAATATACAGGGATCTGTCAATAAGAGCTTCTGATGAATGTGAGGTAACATGTTAAACCACACTAAGCTCATAGAACTCCGGCTTAAAGCAAAGACTCCTGATGTTCTTGTTTCACCTATGCAGCTTTATTTTGAGAAGCTAGGGCTTTCAGTGGAAAGTAGATCCAGATATCCCACTATTGGCTTAGAAAACCTATAGGAAACCCAGGACTTCAGATTGAAAAAACACTAGGCAATTTTACCTTAAAAGTCCCTCTCAGGATTAATGGTCTATGTTTTATGAAATTTCTAAATTATGTCTCATTTTAGAAATTCATTTTTACCCACTTTTGTTCAATTATGAAAAGTACATATGATTCTGAGGCTTCATAAATCTAAGAAGTATTTTCTTTGTCAATTGATTAAGTAGAACTGTTTAGCATAATTTTTATAATTGTCTAATTAGAGGTGAGGATCATAACTTAGTTATGACAACCTACAAGACAGCTAGTATCAACAAAGTCACAATGACCTCCACCTCTTACTATAACTCATCATGGTAAATCCAGGGACCCTAGAAATCTGGGATCCATTATTCAAGCAACATAACCAATACCTTCCAATGTGTGAATGCTGCCCACAAAGCCAATTCTTTGCATATATCATTAAATGTATCATCTGAATTCTATCTCAAGCTCCATTTGAGTCCAAGAGTTTCTATGTAAATTTAAAAAAAAAAAGTCATCTATCATACATCAGGATCAACATACATTTTGTACAGACAAGGAAAACATTGGCCCCAGCTTCATGGAAAAGTGATGGGATACATTATCTGTGCTTATTGGCAGGACTGGTGCAATTTACTGGCATGCCTGAGGAGTTTCTAACCGTTATGCAACATATCTCCATTTATAGACAGGATGGCTTTATCATGCAGTAGCAGGGAAGCCTGGCTGAGAGGAAAGCCAAAGCTTCCCTTTGAGTTGCCTAGCTCCACACTACATGCAAATCTCAGCGAGAGTATGGAAATTACAATCTTATTTGAATATAAGTCACATTCCACTTTGGTGTAGGGAAAGTGGGAACACTTCACATGTTGAATAATGATGACATATTAATTATTGTCTCTTGAAAAACATGACTGAAGGTATGGAGGGACTGCAGAAGAGCTTCTTGGGCTACTTTAAATACACTTATACATTGATAAAAATATACGATATCAAAATAGGGTTCATTTGGGGTTTCTGCCAATTTTTGTTTGACTGCATTCATCAAATGCTTATGGGCAAGGATATTCAGTTTAGAAATGAAACCAAAGCTGTGTTCAAAGACAAATGCAGTCAGATCACATATGCAAGGCTCTGCCATTTTGGAAGTCGCTCTACATCAATGCCTTGATTAATGGTTTTGCTACTATGCAGAGGTGGTACAGAATGCTTTATATAACTTCATAAGTAGCACCAATTTTAAGTTGCTTCCTGTATAGGTGCATAGGCTCTCTGGAAGACCATCACTGTCATTTAGACTGTATGAATTTAGCAATCTATGGATTTAAGATGACTTACAGCTAACAGAGCTGTGGTTCTCTGTGCTTCAAAAACACCCAGGCTCCTTCTTATTTATGTAATGCTTAGAAGGCGACCTTCTTTATTTTGTTCTCAGGACTCAATCAGATATCATCTCCGAGGAAATGGGGACCAGGCACCTTTTTTATTCTATCACAGTTTCAACAGAGGGAGGGAGAACAACTGCAGTGTACTGGAAGGCACTCTGGAGTAAGAGTTGAGAAAGCTGCTTTGGCAGTGGTACTAACTTGCTCTCTGACTGAGAGAAATCACTTCACTCTCTAGGATGTGGTTCTCCTATTTACAAAGTGACAGATTCAGGGGCATAGGAAGAGAAGGAGGTCCCCTTTAATGAAAGTTATCCATGTATTGGACACTATGCAAGTGCTTTAATGTATTATCTCATTTGGTCCTTACAACTACCCTAGGAGGTAGACACTGGTACTCTTCCCATTTTACAGAGAGGGAAGCTGAGGCTCAGAGAAACTATTGATGTTTCAAATAATGCTCAGAAGAATCCCAGGAGACCATGAAATTGCCTCTGGAACCCTGAACTTATTGACAGTGTAGATATCTTGACCTTCAATTTCAAGCAAATCTAGTTTGCTCCTATATGTTGCATATATTGAGTTTCCATGTAAATGTTTCTGCCACTAGAAAGACAGTTGAAAATAATTTAGTAATCTCAAAGATCCTGTCTGTCTCCAACATTCCATACAATATCCAGTCACTATAAGAAAATACTAAAAGTTAGGCGTATGCTGTGCCTTTTTATTAAAGAACATCAATTTCTCATATAAATTGAGAGTTTGAAGTATTACAAGTTGTTCTTGGTCTTATTATAGAAATAGACATTCCTGAGTTTCCCATGATTCAGGGTGTTTTTACTTCCACACAGAAAGCCAGATTGATCTGGATAAGGCCATGGTGAAGCAAACATGTGAAGAGGGTAGGTAAGTTTATGCCTTAGACTCAGTTATACTGGGCAAACCAAAGCAAAAGTTTAGGGTGAAGTCAGGACTGTTTTTAATTCTCTAAGTCACTTGAGGCGGAGGTAAGCTATTAGGCTTGCCCCACTTAGATAAGGCCTGGACAATCTCCAGTTCCCCAGCTAATTAGGCAGCCCCTACTGCCCTGTGGAAATTTCCAATACTGCATACTGTTATAAATATGACTAAAGTACCCCATATTGGCTGTGAAATCACTTGAAATTACAGTTTGGTTTCATTTTAGCACTCTATACCATCCATTTCTGTCCAAGTTTATGCCTCAAGGCAATATAAAAAGAAAACCTCATAAAAGAATGAGATTTAACGTTATCCAATCAGCTCTAAAATGCTTTCCTGATTAATAAGGATTTTTTAAAAAAAAGAATTAGGCAAAGAAAACCACCCAACATTACAAGTCAGGGTTTACACCAAAGCTGGAACATGACCTGGAGTCCCAGTCAGAAGATTCTGCTATCAGGAATACCATTGTCTTTATGACTCCAAAACCTATCATGGCCCAGGGTTCCTCTGCCTTCTCTCCCTCAGGGACCTGTACCCTGGGTATAGAAGTGAGGAATAAAAGTCTCCTTTTTGGGCCTCAACAGTCATCCCTTGGTGTTGGTGTTTTGTCATCTCCAGAGTAGTATGACAGCCATGTGTTTTTTTAATTTCTCCAACAAACATTTATTAATGAGAATAATTTGGGGAGTGATATGTTCACTCTATCTTGATTGTGGTTATGGTTTCACAGCTGTTATATATACAAAAGACATCAGATTGTATAAATGAAATATGAGCAGTTTATTATATGTCAATTATACCAAATATAACTCTGTTAAAATGTTTATTGGATACTACTCCAGTGTCAGGCACTATACTTGATACTGAGAGTACAGAGATAAACAGGACCTCACAGGTTGAGTACTGCTGGGTTGAACCATGTAAAATTGCTGTATGTATATCTAAAAAATGAACAAATATTGGTAATGGTTCAACTTAACAAGTTAACAATTATATCTGCCTATACAGTCACCATGAGATAGGCAGTGTGGGTATTAATACCATTTTATAGATGAGAAAACTGGGGCTCACACAGGTATAGTGACTTGCCAGAGGATATTTCCCCTGGAATTTCCACACCTTAGCCACCTCTTATCTGGGTTGTCTTGTGCTGGACATGTGGACCATAGATCGGAAACATAGAAGAGTAAACTCTGGATATGAGATTATTGTGGTTTCTATATGCCAAATGGCCCTCAGAGGTGCTATTCCTGAAGCAATTCTAAAAAGTCACTGGGCTCCAAGAATATGCCCTTTTTCCATGTTGGCATAGGGCTCTTTGTGAACTAGTAGTCTTTTGTACTTGGGATTTCTCTGCGGTATAAGGCACTTGCCTCCATTTGTTGCACCCTTGACTATCTCTTGGGGCTTTGGTTTGTACTCATCACCTGCTTTTTTTCCAAATGAACTTCTTTGCCCTATGACTTTCATTTCTCATTGGCTTGGATATAGATTTTCCTGTCCAATGGTGAATCTTACCCTCTAATTAGAAAGTGTCTTCAAGATCAGGGACTAGAGGGCTCTCAGGATATCACAATATAATAATTTTTTGTTAATTATGTTTTGAGTTTATAAAATTATTGTTTCTATCAGAGGATGTTTCTTTATATTCTCTTATTTTTTACCTACTTTCCATAAAATGGGGGCACTGAGAGCCCCTAATTCATGAAGCTGTTATAAGCATTAAATGAGATAATACATACAGACAACTTAGAACAGTGCCTGGTGCATAGTTAGCAGTCAATAATGTTAGCTATTATTATTATTATACATACAGCATTATATTAAATAGTCCTTGGGGTAGGGGTTAGAGCAGGATAAGATTAGGGATAAAAGTGAGATGGATAATGCAAAGGAACTTCCTGCAAGGAGTTTGCAACCTAGCATGCAATTTTAGTATAAGGGATAATATGATTACTATAATTAAAAAGGCAAAATACACTAGAGGAAAGGTGAAATTCCAAGGTTAGGATGAGGGATTGGGAAAAACCTTCATGGGTAATGCAGCATTTGGAGTGGTCCCTAAAGGACAAGTCAGCTTTTGCCATGACAGATGGCCAGGAATAGAGTGAGTATGAAGGACAAAGGGAACCACATAGGCAGAGACAGAGATGGGAAAGTGTTCCCAGGCATTTGGAGGAAGAGGAGTTGGTGTGGTGTACCTAGGGGGGCCATAGGTCTCACAGGAAGTGAAACTATAATCACAGGTTAAGACCATACTTCCAGTAGATTTTAGTGTGGAGGCACCACAAGTAACTGTCAAGATTACTTTGTGCATACTGAGCTCAATGTTAAGTGCAACTGGGTGTCTGTCACAATTGGTGATGATATTGATTCAGAAGCTAACTGCAGTGGGTAGCCCTAAAATTTGCTTGTTCTTAAACCACCTGATAGGACCCAATGAGAATACAGCATCACTTGTGTTACTGCTGCTAAGGATGCACAACCTGAATGTAATAATAAGGGAACATCAGATAAAATCAAATGGAAGGGCATTCTATAAAGTAAGTAGCCTGAAATATTCAAAAGTGTTAAGATCTTAAAAGTCAAAGAGAAGCCAAGGGACTGTATAGACAGACATAATTAAACACATTGTTCTGAACTAGATACCTTTACTATAAAAGAAGTTATTGGGACAACTGATGAAGCTTGAATGGGACCTAAAGATTAGGTTATAGCTTTGTGTCAATATTAATTTCCTGATTTTGATGGGCACATTATGGTTATATAGGAGAATGCCCTTGTTTGTAGGAAATATTCACTGAAGTATTTGAGGGCAATGGCCATTAAAATAGCAACTAGCTCTCAAATGATTCAGGGGAGAAAAAAGCTCCTTGTACTGTATTTACTGTATTTTAACCTTTTCTCTAAGTTTGAGATTGTTTAAAAAATATGTATATAATTACTAAAATAGGTTTGGCAGGGGAAAATAAGATTAAAATAAAGTTAGCAAGTTATCTTTTTAAAAATACTGTTGACTGGTTACCATGGTGTCCTGAAGAGTCCTCTTAGATTGCCAGCCATCTGTGTGTAGGATGTGGTCCAGGAAGTCAGCATGACAGAGGCTGCTGTGGCTTTTGAGGGACCACACAGAGAAAAGCTGTATCTTGGAATGGTCTTCTGCTTCAGATCCTTTAGTCATATATCTAACACTTTGGTCCCCTCGCCTTGCTGTAAGAAGTAGAGAGCAGAGAGAAATAAAATTGTGGCCCAATAACAATATGCTAATTTCTCTGCTTATAAAAATTAGCAGGTGTATTTAAACCTTACCTCATACATTTAGATAAGTCTTATAAGGACCTAGAAAAGAATTTATCATGTCTCTCCTCTTTACCTCAGCATAATCAGGGACAATCTTGCGGTCAATAGTTGAAATGCACAAGGACCACCTACTTAAAGTGAGGTTTCAGCAGGGTAATTTCTCCTTCAGTTTGTTTAAGGATTGTCTATGTGTTCAAAACCTGTCACAGGGGGGAAAAAGTTTAGAACATTGTTAATTCCCACCCCACACCCTAGTCACTGTGACAGTATCTGCTACCAGCACCACCACTATCACAACCACAATCTGCCACCACAACTGTGACGGCATCTTTTCAAAAAGCCCAAGAGATGTGCTACCTTGCCCAGTGGCTGAGCCACCTCCCAAAATCCAGCCTGTGTAATTCCAAAGGCCAGTGATTAAATTCCTCAGCCAGTTGCCTGTTAAGCACTTTAAATAATTCATGTGCATATTGTATGCCACACCATACTAAGTGCTTTACATTTATTAGTTAATTTAACTGACATAAAATCTTATTAGGTGAGTGCTTCTTTTATTCCTAATTTTATAGATTAACATGCTGAGATTTGGAAAGTTACCTGTTCAAGGTCACACATCTCTTATGTTGCAGAGCTAGGATTTGATCCCAGATCAATTTCACCCCAAAGCCAATCTCTTGGCCACTTTGCTATACTGTCTCTCAGGCCATTTGGTCTTATCAACTAAATTATATGCAAATCCCAACACCTCAGTCTAGCTCATACTTTAGAGAATGAGACTTTGAGCAGGTTACTTCAAGTCTCTGGTCCTCAGTGTCTTCACCTGTAAAATGTGAATAACATTACCCACCTCATAGGTGGTAGCAAGGATTAAATGTGTTATGTGTGTAAAATGCATTTAGAACACTCCTGGCACATGACAAATGCTGAGTACATAATGACTAGTAGTATTACATAAATCAGAATGTGCCATGGGGAATACAGTATCTCTTGAAACAGTATCCAGATGATTCTAGCTTATCAGACTATCTTTACCCCAGTAGGAAGAGATGACTTTTTTCTCTCAACAGCAGAATAAACTTAGGAGTTCTGCTCTACTCACTCTGTCTCCTATGAAAATGGGAGAACTTTGTTGTTCTCTGTAAATTATTTAATTCATAAGTATTATGGAGAAACTACTACCTGTTTCAGCACTGTACTAAAGAGTGAGACCATTACAGAAGGATGAAATAAGAGTCCCGCCTCCAAGAAGCCAACAGTCCAGTGGAAGAGACTAGCATGGGAGAAATAACAATGAGGAATTCTGGGCTGTACATAATTAAGTGCTCAGTGGTATGGTATTTATTTGAAGAGACATAACAGTTTAACAGACAGAAAGGAGGGAATTGGAATCAATATTCATATCTAAGCTATATGATGAGAATATCTACTCCTAAAGTATGCAGCAGAGTTGTCTGTTGGGTGTTCACGAAAGCCAGAGTCAGGCCAGCCCAGTGGGCATGTGGGCAAATGTCACCTAGTCAGTCCCCTTTCCCTCTCAGCAATCCCTTGTCCCTTCTCAAGTCTTTTTTACCAAGCCATTTTCAGTGTTTACTCTCTTACCCCATGTTATTTTTCTTCTGAGCAATTATTGCTATCTGACTTGATCATATATATTTCCTCCTTTTTGTATATTGCCCATCTCTCCCACTGGATTATCAGCTCCTTGATAGCAGGGGCTTTGTTGTCTTCACTCCTGCATCCCAAGGCCCCAGAACAGTGCCTGGCTCAATAAATATTCTTTGGACAAAGGAATGAACCCTTGTCAGACCTGCTCTCTTCAGCTTTCTCCTTTGTTCTAATGCCAAGGCTATCGCCAGTGCTGATGACAGAGTTAGCTGCTGCAGATAATTATAACAGCTACTATTTATTGAGCCATGCTATGGGCTAGGCTGTATAATATAGTCCACACAACCATCCATGAAGTCTAGAATGTTATTCTTCCCAGCTTACCAATGCAGCAAACGAGAGCTAAAGAGAGTATTTAATATGTCCAGGTTCACATACTTAAAAGATAACCAACTTCCAATAAGGGTTGACTACATATATTTTGCTCTATGGCTTTAGTCTTATGACAACCTCTAGTGGTGTTGGCATAGGCCCAGAATTTGACTCAGAGAAGAAGAACCCTGAAAAGGTAGGAGTGGAAGATGAGAGAGTTGGTGGGTAGGTGTTATGGATTGAATTGTGCCTTGCCTTCCCCAAATGCATATGTTCAAGTCCTAACACTAATACTTCAAAATGTGACTCTAGGTGTAAATAGGGTCATTTCAGATGTAATTGTGATGAAGTCATGCTGGAGTAAGGTGTAACCTACCTCAAATATGACTGCTCTCCTTATAAAAAGAGGCAATTTGGAGACAGACACACACACAGGGAGAATGCCATGTGAAGATGAAGGCAGAGATTGGAGTAATTGCCAGATAACCACTACAAGCTAAAAGGGAAGCATGAAAAAAGTCCTTTCTTCACAGCCCACAGAAGGTACCAACCTCACAGCCCACAGAAGGAAGCATCCCACAAAGCCAGATCCCTCACACGTCATATATTGGTGGTCCTGCTTGATGGAACAAGTTAGAAACAGGACACTTATGGGGAAAACATCCATAATCTCTGCAGTGTCTGCTGTAGGATATTGATTCCATTGTCCTTTAACCCTCTGGCGCTGGGTTGCTATTACATTACTGGTAATGAAGAGAGAATCCTGCCAGGAATAAAATGGTTGGAAGTCACTATAATAGATCTTTTCACAGTAAAAATAATGAGAGCTCATGACTGATTTCATAAAGAATGGCAAGAAAAATATTCATGCCCATCCCAGGCCAAATACCCATCCTCACAAACCTACTCAGGGATTTTCAGCAATGTATATACTCCTCCCAAGTCCAGGCAATTTCTCTTCTGAACAGAGCTTCCCTGTCATGACAAGAGCTTTCCTCATATGTGGAGTTAGTGTTTGATTTTTCTAACACAGGAGTCAGCAAACTTTTTCTGTAAAAGATCAGATGGTAAATAATTTAGGCTTCAAGGGCCATCTCTTTTGCAACTACTCATTCATGCTATTGTGTGAAAGTGGCCATAGACCATATATATATGAATGGCTGTGGCTGTGTGCCAATAAAACTTTATTTAAAAAAGAGGCAGTAACCAGGTTTGACCCATAGGCCATAGCTTTCTGGTCCCTGGTGTGCAGCATAAAAACACTAAAACTTTGCATCCCATGGATACAATATTCCTCTTTTTAAAGCTTTGGTGTCCTGATTTTTCCTGGGAAATGACATCTCAGGACCCATATTCTTTTGCATTCCCATGATGAAACAGAGGGGAGAAATGAATAAATAAATCTCATTTCTTTCAGGGCTCCATATTGCCAACACTGAACTGAACTGATGCCAACCTGTGTCTCTTTAATTGCTTCCCCTAGAATATATCAGCTCATAAATTTTGTGATAAAGAAACTGCCTTACGGAGTGTCTCCTTCAGTGATGAAATGGCATTGATAGAAGAAGACTAGACTGTGTGTCTGGAGCCTTGGCATTTTGTCCCTGTCTCTGCCCCTGATAAGCCCAGTGACCTCTCACACATCATTTCATCTCTCCGATGTGACAACTCATTCCCTATCTACTTTATGGGACTGTCATGAGAGGAAAGTAAAAAGACCAAGAGACGTGAAAGTATTTTGTAAGAAGTTAAATTGTCACAAATCTATTTCTCCAAGGTAGCCAAGAATATACGAGAGGGATGCTTTTCTGCATAGATGAAAATGTTATAATGAAAAAAGAACACTAAGCCCTCATGATGTAGAGGAACAGGAAAGAAGAGGACGAAGGGCTGCACATGAAGCTAGGACAGTTTTAAGCCTTCCCATTAGACTGGCTGGTTGTTGTGTCATGTAAATTGTGTCATCTAAATTGATTCCTTTCACTTTGGGTTGTTTCCCAGCAAGCTTATTGGAAAGACCAGGTGCTCATTATTAAATTCCTTTGTTTATTTCCCCCCAAATCTATTAAATCAGCACCAAACAATGAGAATTCTGTGACACTAAGGCAAGTGACTTATTTATCTATTGTTATCTATTGCACCTGGTTTTGATAGTCCTCGTTTCTATGTGTTAAAAACACAGAGCCCTTTAAAAGTTTGATTTTATTGCAAAAAATTAGCTTATAGGGGAACGTGAAGGGGAGTGAAGGGGAGCAATTCTCTGACTGACCATTCTAAATGTCAATGCTTTTTAAAAATGCATCAAAACATATAGAATCAGAATGTTTACTAAGAGGCCAGACTTTCATCAATCCTTATAGGAAACTCTTATTTGAGATTAAGCCTGGGGTGGGAGATTTGCTGCAGGGAAAACAGCAGTGGGGTGGGGAAGCCTCGTTTGGGTCAAGGCTCTGCCACTACCTTGCTGTGTGATTTTTGCTAAGTTAGTCACCATTGGCCTGTGTCTTCTCATTTATAGAAAAAAGATATTTAATTTGATGTACTCTAAGACTCCTTTTCCCATCTACTTTTTACAAATTAATAATGCGGTCACCATGATGCTCATCATTTATTTGTTCAGGAAATGTTTATTGATATGCTTGTATGAGCTAGTCACTGGGAGTACAATGATAGACAAAAACAGATTCAGATCCTTCACCTTTTGTATCCCATGGAGTAGAGATAATCTCTCTGTTCCCTCCCTTGAAGCAGAGAAACAGAAGGGCATTGATACTATCATTGTACAATTGCTATTTTAGCTCATCCTTTACAATAGCACAAATTTTACCCAAGTCTTAAGATAATGTTGACCTGACTTAGAAACAGATTTTGGGGTGGTGAACACACAATACAATATATAGATGATGTATGATACAACTGTACAACTGAATCCTATATAATTTTATTAACCTATGTTACCCCAATAAATTCAATAGAAGAAAAAAGTAGAAACAGATTTTGTTCTGGTGGTGAACATAGACTTTGGGTGTGCATTGGGAAGATGTTTGTGACTTAAATGTGATTAGAGACTGTAGTTTCTGGTTTAGGGCAAGAGTTGTCTATCTTTTCGACCTTGTCTGTACAGGTACTGTGGTTAATCCTGTAACCTCAGCCTTGAATACAACTGGCTGGACCTGTTGGCTGGGCTACTAAGGAGAGAATTGGTAGCATTTTTACTGGAAAGAGGAGAGAGAAGATTGAGCAGGCTCTCCAGAGAAAGGGACACAGACCAGAGCCCCAGAAAGCAGAGAATCTTAAAAAAATGGGTAGGATAACACAGAAGTGTCCAAAAGGGCTGGAGTGACTAGAAGGAACAGGTAATGGATGGAAAGAAGGGAAGGTTGGGCACAGTTTTCTGGGATCATAAAAGACAAGCAGAGCCAGTTATGAAAGTTGAATATTTATTTGTCCATTGGTATTTACTTACTGAGTGCCTAATATGCACCAGGTACTTTGCTGGATTATGGAGATACAGATGTGAATTAGACTTGATCCATTCTCTCAGTGAGCTTATGGTCTATTGAAGGAGGTTAATGAATAAACTGCCAATTAGAATACATGTCCGAACTCAATGAGAACAGTGCCATACATAGTCTGCTTCAGTCACTGCTGTTTCTGTAGTTTAGAACTTAACCTGATATAAGACGTTGTAAAGTGGTGATGGTAGCTCAGAGAAAGAGCAAAGTGGAGGAATCAAAGAAATATTAAGAAAGAAGACTAGACTACATATGGTGATGGATTGGAGGTAAGGACAAAGGGAAAAAACAAGAATGAACTTTAGCCTTCTGACTTGGGCAACTAAGTGGATGGTGATGCCATTCACTGAGTGGGAACCCAGGAGTTTGAGCTAAATACAGAGACTGCTGAATAAGGATTGGAAGCCCGGTAAAGCATGGCTTATTTTGAAGCTCCAGAGGTGGCCAAAGGAGCTGACTACAGTGCCTATCTTTATGTTTCTAGCTTCACTTCTTCCCCAGTATGTCTGTTTATGTGTCATATCCTGATAAAAAGAGAATTTGAGTCATTTTGAAGAGTGAGTAGAAACTGAGAATGGTCTGCAGTCTGACATGGTGAGAGTTAAACCAGATATGTGTGTGCAGTAAGCAGTGTCTAGTCCCTCTGTCTTCAGGAATTCCAATGCTTGAGAAATGCCCTGAGGTTTCAAAAGGGATAAAAGGGAAAATGTGCTTGGTAAATATTTCACCTAATATCAGTTCTGTATCTCTGCTCACAGATGTGGGTATAGGGTTTGTCTTTCATCTATAAAGCCCTACCTCATCGGTGACTCCTTCAAATTTTGAGGTTGTCACTCTCTTAGAGGCTCCTTTTTAGCACCATTATGGAAATTAAGTTCAGGCAGAATGGAGCCACATCCCCAAACATTATATTGGGTAGCAAGATGAAAAATGAGCACGTTACCAGAGCAAAAAAGTACTTCTGTCTGGAATTTCCTCTCGATGGTTTCCTTTGGGATGTAAGTTCGGGAATTTGTTAGTTGAAACTGTTGGCCATAACACAATACTTGGTATGTATTCGTGATGGGGCTGGGGAGCTTTTGTCTAGAAGACTTAGTAACAGAATTTAAATGGGGAATTTTGTTAAAGGCAACCTTCATAAGGGAGTAAAGTGTGGAAGGGGCATTGGGCTGGAAGTCAGAAGACTTCTATTACAGTTTTATCTTTGTGGTTAACAAGCTATGTGACCCATAGCAAGTCCCATCCTTTTAATAGATCTCCATTTTCCCAGCTATAAAATAAAGAAGTTGAACTTAATGAACTCTGTTCCTTTCAGCTCTGCTGTTGTAGGAAAATGAACTGAGAATAAAACCACTATGACATAACTACAACTACTATGAACAACTATGAAATAAACTGAGAGTAAATAACTACTCTGGTCAAAAGCTTTGCTGCAAAGCTCTTTGAAAAGGCAGTAACTGGTAGATGAAAGATAATTAAAACAGCTTATTATTTTCATTAATCATGTTCTTATCCTAGAAATTAATCTGATGCCTTTCTCCCAAAGGAGCTAGCCAAAGGAGCCAAATGCAGTTCTGAGAAGTAAACACCTCTATATTCTTTTGAGAGAACACTAATTGGCCTCAGTTTAGCCCTAGAGCGCTGTTTTGGGAACCTCTGCTAACAAAGAATGTGGCTGCGGACTTGAATAAAGGTAATCGCAGGTTCCCATATTGAGAATTAGGTGAAAGAAATTGAGCACCCCGCCACACACATGCACACTCTCCCTGAGTGCTCTTTCCTCTCCCTCTGAATAAAATGGAATGCCTCCATAATGCACTGGGGAACTGGGACTGCTTCTCAAACAGCAAGCACAGCCTTTCCAATTTCATAAACAAAGAAGCTGAGGTAGCTAAAACCTCTGCAGTTGGCCGGGGATTGTAGGAACTAATCATTTTGGCTAGAATTGTGATGGGAGTCCACATCACTTCTGGACATTGAATCTCTCTGTCACTGCCAACCCAGAGCTGACAGGATGAAAACAACCAAGTCATATTCTCTTAAAGACAAAGGGTGGAAGATGTGAAGCCAGCTTTGACTTCACATCTCCCAATGTGAGATGGAAGACTTTAAAGTGTTCGATGAGTGGCCCCAAATGTTGGGCTTAAGCCCCTAAAGTGACCCCTTGTTGGTCTCCTTTGGAAATGGACCCATTTCCTGACAGTATTATTCATAGCCTGTGCAAGAGAAAGAACCTGAATGTTCACACCCTGTCTGTGCATGCCACCTGTGCCTTTTGAGCCACAAAGCAATTCTTTTTGACAGATTTAGAAAGTCATCTGAGCAGCCCCCAAGAGATCTTGCTGACTTTCCCCCCACAATTGTGTAGTTCAGCAATTTTCAACAGGTGTACCACAGCACACTGGTATGATGTAAGAATTTTTAAAACATGACTATATAGTCAGGGGCACTGACTTCTTTTCTCTTAGACTGTCAAGTAAAAAATAACAGCCAATATAACAACAGCCTCCATCCAGTGTGAATGAATCAAAATTATACTTTTTTTTTTTTTGGTCAGATCAGCAAAAAATATAATGTATTTTTTGGTGTGCCACAGAATTTTAGCAATTAGTTTATGTGTACCATGAGGTGAAAGGGTTGAAAATCGCTGATGTAGTTGAAGAAACAGACATGTTGAGCCTCAGCAGTTGGGTCAGGGATATGCTTCTTGGTCACAGTAAATTAATGGCAAAATTAAAACTCAAAATCAGATGTTCTTGGATGAATAATCAACTGGAGGCAGCACTGTCTCCACCACCACTAAGGGACATTTGGAAATGTGTGCAGACCTTTTGGATAGTGAGATGACACAGGGTAGAGGTGCTACTGGCATTAATACTGAGGGATCTGCAGTGCATTAGACAATCCCACATTTCAAAATGCCAACATGCCCCATTGAGAACCACTGTAGGCTACACCAGGCTGTGTCCACTTAGAAAAATACAGAATACAGAGTCATGGTTTAACCTGTCTCCTTCTCCTCAGGAAAAAGCACAAGGGGTATGAGATTTGAGACCTTGGTTCTAGTTCTAGCTCTGGCATTATATCACTGTGTGAACCTCAGACACGTATTCCTCTCTAGACCTCAGTTACTTCATCTATAAAATAGTGATAAAATAGTGGTTTTGCTGAAATGGTCATTAAGGACTCTTCCAATTCAACATTCTGGGCCATCTTCTTTAAGAGTATGATCCAAGGACCATCTAGGCAGCAGTTTGTTAAGAACCTAGATTCCTGCACCCCACCACAGACCTGCTAAATCAGAATTTATGAAGGTGGGGGTACTGGGATCTGCATTATTCCTGCCCCCAAAATGATTCTGAAGTTTAATAAGTTTGACAACCAGGGGTCTAGTGCTCTATATGGTGGAGCTGAATTTGGTCAGCTAGCACTCACAGAGTGTAAAATGACCATTTCTACCTCCCATTCAGTTACAGCAGCATTTGTGTTATGGCAGGCCTGTCCTCACTGAAGCCCCAAAACTGAGCTCAAGGCTTTTTGCAGGTTTCCTGCCGGAGACTGAAGCATATGAGAAGGGGGAGGGAGTCAGCTCAGGTGTTGGTGTTGGTGGAGAAAAAGAGTTTCAGAGACTTTTGAAGACTGTAGGGTTTACTTCTTTGACAACTGAGAGAAGACAGCCTGTGCCTGTTACAACTACCTGCCCAGCACCTGCTTTCTCAAGCAGCTGCCGTGACAGAGCTACAAGCTCAGACTCCATGTTCCAATTGCTGTTAACTACAGAACTTCTTTACTTGATCTAAGCACTGCATCTGCAGCCAGTCTCCTCACACAACTCCAGAAGCTATCTCTCCATCCCAGAACAGTGGATAGAGCCTGCAGCAAACACACTGCATACAACACACCCGTAGTTATTGATGGCTGCTTTCTGTTGTCTCATGGAGTGCTTTGCTCTCTCATTCAACAACCCAAAGTTGAAGGCCTCCATCAGAGTTTAAAGCCAAAAGGCTAATACACAGAGTTCACTTTTGGTTAGTTTGGTGGAGAAAAGGGTGACTCTTTGAACTTGGGGAAAAGTGTCAAACAGATTGCTTTTATGCAAAAGATGCAGGAATTGTGTTCCAGGGAAGCTTTGAAGATTTATTACCTGGTATTCTAGATGACCTTCAGGCCAATAGACCACTGGTAATCACCCTACTAAATAATGCAAAAAATGTTGGCCACACTTTCCTCAGGGGTTTCAAGTCCTCTCAAGAGAATGAAGGAAGAGAAGAGGTTAATTGCCAAACATAAGCTAGCATCCCAATTTAGGATGGACCCCTCTTCTATAGAGAGCAATGTTTCTGAGTTGATTTGGCCCAAAGCTGTAAAATATAAGATGTAGGGGATTATAAATAAAAATTTAAATGTGAGATTTCCAACATGATATTTCTTAGAAATGAACAGTGTGTTTCCCCATTTACTGCCCCCTTTCCCCAATGAAAAATTACCATTAAAGTAGGGTTTGTAGTTTCTGAACTCAGGACACTGGTTTATGTTCAGAGAAAATGCCACAGAATGCATATGTCCATCATTCGAAGGTTGGATGTGAAGATTTAATTACAAATAATTAATTTATTGGGAGCCAAAACTAAGTCAAAACAAATGCCAAGGGACAATGCACTGTGTGAGGTAGGGCCCATTTTACACCTGTTGGACAGCTTCTTAGTTATTAATCTGCCCTGACAGGAAGGAAGCATTTTTGTATCTGATACAGTTGATAAATGTGGCAAACACCACTCCTACACTGTAAAATCAATATGGAATATTTTTCAGAACAAACCCAGATCAAGCCAGCATACCAAACATAAATGGCTAACAACCAGCATGGAGACTAATTATTTAGATGAGTTACAGGGGACAAATAAGAATTACAAAAGGGATAGAAGGAGATAAGGCTGATAAAAGGAAAATGGGCTCAGCCTGGTTCATGGAAACTTTTCTCTAATAAAAAGGATCATTGAAATGTGAGATACTTATGACAGAGAGCAGTAAAATGCAGGGAAGAAATGAGCAGACATTCTGTGAGAGGTCTTTACAGCTAGTGTGCAATTCGGGGCTAAAAGTATGAATTGTGAATCAGAATCATACACAGCTATAGTGCAGAAGCCCTAACATAACAGCAGAATCTTCCAGGTTGGAAACATCCAACTGCATATTCTGCCTAGATACATTTATTTATTCAACAAGCATGTATAAAGAATTCTGGAGAGTCACTGGTGAACAGAACAGTGTCCTTGCCCTCAAGGAGTTCACAGTACAGTAAGATAGAGATATACATGCAATAAGTACAGTGATTGAAAGAGGTGCAGGGGTATTGTGGGAGCACAGAGCAGGGCAACCAAGTCCAAAATGGCAGGAAGAGAATACAGGCAAACTTTTCTAGGGGGAGATCATGGAGTTAGACTGATCTGGGTTCATATCCAGTTCTATTACTTAGTAGCTGTTTGTGACTTTGAGCAAGTCACTAATTTCTATGAGCTCCATCTGTAAAAATGTTTTTAAGAATCTCATCTGTTTGGAGAAATGTCTATTTAGGTCCTTAGCCCATTTTTAAATTGGATTCTTTGTCTTCCTTTTGTTAAGTTGTATGAGTTCCTTATCTATTTTGGATATTAACCCCTTACCAGATATGTCATTGGCAAATATGTTCTCCCATACAGTGGGCTCCCTTTTCGTTTTGTTGATGGTTTCTTTTGCTGTGCAGAAGCTTTTTACTTTGATGCAGTCCCATTTGTTTATTTTCTCCTTTGTTTCTCTTACCCTAGATTCTCGGTAAATATATTTCTACCTACGTTTTCTTCTAGGATTTTTATGGTTTTATGTCTTACATTTAAGTTTTTTATCCATTTTGAGGGGCTTTTTTTTTTGGTGTATGGTGTAAGTTGGTGGTCTAGTTTCATTTTTTTGCATGTATCTGTCCAATTTTCCCAACACCATTTATTGAATAGACTGTCTTTACTCCATTCTATGTTCTTGCCTCCTTTGTCAAATATTAATTGACCATAATGGCATGGGTCAATTTCTGGGTTCTCTGTTCTGTTCCACTGATCTGTATGTCTGTTCTTGTGCCAGTACCAGGCTGTTTTGATTACAGTGGCTTTGTAGTATAACTTGCTATCTGGTATTGTGATCCCGCCAACTTTGTTCTTCCTTCTCAAGATTGCTGTGGCTATTTGGAGTCTTTTTGGTTCCATATAAATTTTTGAAGTGTTTGTTCTAGATCTGTGAAATATTCTGTTGGTATTTAATAGGGATTGCATTGAATTTATAGATTGCTTTGGATAGTATGGACATTTTAATGATGTTGATTCTTCCAATCCATGAACACGGTATATTCTTCCACTTGTTTACATCTTCCTCTATCTCTTTTTGCAATGTCCTGTAGTTTTCTGAGTACAGTCCTTTTACCTTCTTGGTTAAGTTTATTCCTAAGTATCTTAATTTTTTTGTTGCAATGGTAAATGGGATTGTATATGAAAAAATGATCAAAGTCACTAATTATCAGAGGGATGCAAATTAAAGCCACAATGAGGTAGCACCTCACACCTGCCAGAATGGCTCCATCAACAAATCAACAAACGACTTGTGCTGGTGAGGGTGTGGAGAAAGGGGAACCTAATACACTGCTGGTGGGAATGCAGACTGGTGCAGCCACTGTGGAAAACAGTATGGAGGTTCCTCAAAAAATTAAAAAAGAAACTGCCTTTTGACCCAGTGATTCCACTCCTAGGAATATATCCTAGGAATCCTGAAATACTAATCAGAAAGAATATATGCACTCCTATGTTCATAGCAGCATTATTTACCATAGCTAAGATCTGGAAACAGCCCAAGTGCCCATCAGTAGATGAGTGGATAAAAAAGCTGTGGGACATTTACACCATGAAATACTATGCAGCTGTAAAGAAGAAGGATCTCTTACTCTTTGGGACAGTATGGATGGAACTGGAGAGTACTATGCTAAAGGAAATAAGCCAGTCAGAGAAAGACAAGTAATACACGATCTCACTCATATGTGGAATGTAATAAACAAAATAAATTGATGAACAAAATAGATCCAGAGACATAGAAGCATGGAACAGACTGAGGGATCTCAGAGGGAAGGTGCGGGTGGGAGAGTGGGTAGGGAGAGATTAATCAAAGAACTTATATGCTTATATGCATAACCCATGGACACAGACATTGGAATGGGGAAGGCCTGGGGGTGGGGTGGATGCAGGGTGGAGGGGATCAATGGGGTGGAAAGGTGGGGCATGTGTAACACTTTCAACACTAAAGATAAATTAAAAATAAATAAACTTTAAAAAAAAAAGAAAATCTCATCTGTAAAATGGGAACAAATTCACAACCTATGTTTTAGGGTCACGGCGATTAAATGACCAATCCATGGATAGGGATAGCACAGTTTCTGCCTTCCAAGTGTTTGGCAAAGGAAAGAGCATGCATTTATGTATTTCCTTCTGTTAAGCTAAAGCAGTGGGTTCTATAGGCAGTAAGGAAGTAGGTATTCTTCTAATGCAAAAGTTCTAGGGTTTCTGTCATCATTTTCCATAAGGATATGAAAAGGAAATGATTTTTCTGGAAGTCCTTCACTGAATTTGCTCTACCAACTGATATTGCTATCTACTGCTCTTTGTTTTACTAAAGCTGTCTTCTACACCTAAACCTTAGAGAAAGCTGGTAATTAAACACATGCACATGTGCACACACACATATACACAAGCTACAAACACACACACACACACACACATATCCTATGGGTTCTGTTTCCCTGGAGAAACTTTACTAATACAGTCACATATTTTAATTTCATTTACATCTTTAAAAAGATTCATGGGAGTTAAATTTTACTTTGCACATTTAAAGACAAAACAGTGAAGCACAGAGAGACTCAGTAACATGCCTAAGACTACAGAGTTAACCCGTGCATTTCCTCTTCCCCAGGCTGATTCAAGATCCTATTTAAGCTCCCCATTTGCACAGAACAGAATGTTACCAGTGGCTTACAAATGTTACCAGTAATTCCAGTGTAACTAGTGGTTCTAGGCTGTAGCTGTGTCCAGTCACCTAAGCTCTAACACCCTTTGAAGGACATGGCATAGCACACACAGACATACAAATCAGGCTCTCAAATGTAAATAGAGCCATTAGTTTGGAAGTGTACTTCAATGTTCACAAAAGCTACTTCCTTATCCAATATTAATTTCTCCAATCTGAAAGTCTGTTCTGTATATAGCAAAGACAGACCTCCAGCAAATGCAATTTTTCTCCAATGACAAAAAATCCAAGTTTGGAAAACGCTTTCTCATTTTTTGTCAAGGTACTGAATGTCCTGGGTAATGTTTGGTCCTTTACAAAACTACTAAAGGAAAAGGGTGTCACAGAACATCGGACAGCAAAGTGGAGTTGTAAGGTCTGGGAAAGAAAATCAAATGGTAGACAAGGATAGATTTAGTTGAGGTGTTGGCTGGCCTCAGATTTCCTGGCAATAGGTTTTTTCATCCAACATTGATTAAGAACCAATGCTGTGCCAGACATAGGAAAACCAAAGACAAATATGACACTGTCTCTGCCTTCAAAAAGCTCATAATCTAGTTATATCTCACAAGATGACAGAATTCTTTCATCTGTGGAACAAATACTTACCAACTGCCAATTATGACCCAGGCCCATGGGCTAAGTGCTGGGTATAGAGTGGTGAGTAAATCCTTGTATTATAGACCCCCAGCCCTAATGAGGCTCACAGTCTGCTAGGCTATTACACATGCCCTCAAAATAGCCAGAATAGGGAGAGAACACTGTAGCACGCCCCCACCACAATCTCCTTGAGTTGGTGGTGTATTTTGCAACAATGTACTATCTCTCTGTAGATTCTGAATTCACTCCCTCTCTCAGGAACATAACCCTGTGACTGGGGAGAGATTACTGTATTTTAAATTTTACAAAGCCTAATGCTTTCGGGAAAAAAATAAGACAGACAAAAACTATATTCAGACATGCAGTCTCCTCAGCCAGGAAGGAAGGCAGCCAGAGGGAGCAGTGATGACCATCCATCTTCCCTAGCCCAACCCAAGAAAAAACAATCTTCTCTGACTATTAAAGGCCTGGGGACAATTTAGAGACAGAGTCTGCACTTGCTTTTTCTCCCCTACCATATTCAATGAAATGCAGTTCTGAAGTTCAGAGAGACTCCAACTAAGTAGGTAATATGGACACATTTTTCAAAGGACCTGCCACAGCATTTTATCCTCCACAGCATCTAATACCTGTCAAACATTTTAGATTAAAATGAGTATGAAAAACACAGCCTCACTCAGCACTTCCTTTGCTCTGCAGACCAGGGACTGGAATGAAAATTAGCCCTGGGATTTAAAGTCCATACTGGGGTGCCCCCCTCTTTGTATTAGGTATCTACTATGTTTAGAAACAGTATATTAGAAATAGCATTGGCTTTGGATTTGGGCATGCCACAGACCTGCTCTTAAACTTGGGAAGTCACTTCATCTCTATGAATCTCAATATTCCCCCTCTCCATAGGATTATGATGAGTCTCAAATGAGATCATATATATAAGGGATTTGACACATGGTAGACACTCAACTAATAGTTGTCCACCTCCTTCATGTCCCCCATCTTGTCCTAAGGACAGACTGAGAGCACTCTCTTCCTCAGAGCTTATACCTCTTCTAGCCTGGGTTTGTTTTCTACTTTTTTATTCACCTTCATGTAACCAGGAAATTCCAGAATGCCTCCTGACTTCCCTTCAAGATTTTATGGCTTCACTCTGGTCTCCATTTTGCTGCAATTAGGAGGTAAGGCAGCCATGCAGCATTTGTACAACCCAATCAAATGAGCATATTCTGTCATCATTGAGAATCTGTATAATTTAACTAATGCAAATCCTCCAATAATGAGAAAGTTTCACGTTCCATGTGAAAACAAATCTCTAGTAATTAGCATCTTGTCAGCACTGTGTTCCAGCAGGTTGACTGAATGGCCTGGGCCAGAGATTGGCAGCACTCCAAAGCCTTGGTCTGTTGGGAGTCCAGGCTGAAAGGAAAAATAGGTAGGAAAAAGGGAGAACTCTTAGCACTTTTCATTTCATTCCATAGAAGTGGCCTAACACTCAGGACATACAGAAAGTCCCAAAACATTTTCCTGTCATTATCTCTTCCCTCATTTTGACCTTCTTTGGTTCATTTATTAACCTGGCATGTCTAAAGCAAATTCAAAGTATGACTTGAGAAAGTCTCCTCCCTTCTCTTTGCCTCAGTCTTCTCTGTTAATTGACTAATCTAAAGAGGAAATTCTGGAATCCACTGGATTTGTATTTTTTTTATTGTCTTCATCTCCCAACCCCCACTACTACAGCCAACACCAAAAAACTCTCTAGGTAATTAAAAGGAGTTTTACACCTAATTCCAATGTAAGGATTGAGGAGGGAGAGAGGGCTGGATACTGTACCTGTGTGTCTTCCTTAATCAAAGCATGGCTTTAACAAAATTGGTTTGTAAATTTTATTGCAATTTGGTAACCATATATTGTAAAGTTTTTGCGTGGTGGAGGTTGGGTACCCATACAACCAACCAGTTATCTAATACTAGCTGGGTGTCCTAAAATTCAACTCAATTCTGACATTGTCTACCCACAGATAGTGTTGGATTCCACAGGGGAAGGGACATAGAGCTTCCATGAACTCTCAAGGCACAACATTCTCTCAGCACCTCCACATGTTCACTACACCGAAAGCTGTCCAAGCCCATGCCTTTTGGGGTTTTATGGAGGCTTCATTCACTAGTCATGGTTGATTAAATCATTGGCCATTGGTGATTAACTCAATCTCCAGTCCTTCTCCCCTCCCTGGAAATCAGAGGGAGGGGCTGAAAGTTCCAAACCTCTATTCATGGTTAGTTCCTCTGGAGACCAGCCTTCATCCATTAGGTGCTTTCTGAAAATCACCTTATTAACATAAACCCGGTCTTGGTACAAAGGGGTTTGTTATAAAGGACAAGACACCCATTTCACCTTTATGTCTCTGAAACAATTTCAGTAACTGAGGACAAGAGACCAAATATAGCAAAAGATGCTTCAATTGTACTTATTGCTCAGGAAATTCCAATGGTTTTGGAAGCTGTGAGCCAGGAACCATGGACAAAGACTAAATACACATGAGAAATATATTTTGGTCACCTGAATGACAAAGTATATATCTCTTAAAAATCACAATATCACAGTAACTTAAACAACAGCAACAAAGGGATTTATTGGCAGGATATTGGAAAGCTTGCAGAAGCAATGGGAGGTTAAAGACAAGGCTAGGAATGAGAAAGGAGCCAGGGCAGAAACAATTTGAGCTATAGTACTGCTGCTTGCTTGGATGAACCCCAGTCATGTATATTTTGTCCTTGCATCGCTCTGTTTAAGACTGAAAGTGCAAGGATTTAGAGCCTAATTATCTCCATTTATGTCACCTGCTGGCCTCTTGGATTTGGGACAAGTGTAGGGTAGAAGGAGCCTCTATGAACTGTTTTGACTTACATAGCGGGAAGTCACCTGATCACCTCTATAACTTTAAATAGCCGTGATTAAACTATTACATTGACTGATCCATTTAACAACAAACAAGTCTCTTGCCCTCCTTACTTTGTAGCCTGAGAAGATGGAGTTACACTCTCCCTTTATATCACCTCACCACCTTCCTCCAGCTTTCATCAGCTTGTTCCTTTACGTTTCCTAATGTGAAAGTTGATAAGATGCATGCTCTGTTCTGTAACCATGCTAAGTTTTCCATGTGTTTTCTATAGATTGATTTTTCATTTCATTTGTAATTTTAAAAATAAAGTTTAAAATGTATTATTTATTTATTTATTTATTATTTATTTATTTATATTTTGTTTACACACCAGTCTAGTTGATCTTTAGTTATTTTGGTTGTTTAAAGCTCATTCTCTAGCAGATTTCTCAGGAAGGGGTCATGGGAATAATAGCCCCTAATTTCTTACATGTCAATAACAATTTGTTTTTTTTTTAAAATATATATCTTTATTGATTTCAGAGAGAAGGAGAGGGAGAGAGGGATGGAAACATCAATGATGAGAGAGTCATTGATCGGCTGCCTCCTGCATGTCCCCGACTGGGGATCGAGCCTGCAACCCAGGCATGTGCCCTGACCCGGAATCAAACCTTGATCGCCTGTATCCTAGGTCGACACTCAACCGCTGAGCCATGCCCAGCCGGGCCGATAACAATTTGTGATTCATTATACTTGAAAGTCAGTTTTGCTTGAAATGGAGTCCTTGGCTCCCACTTATCTTTCCTAAATGTCTTAAATATATTATTACATTTTTTAAACATAAAGTCTGATGATAATCTAATTTTCTTTCCTTTATAAATAAAATACTTTTTTTCCCTAGATGTCTAAAGGATTTTTCTTTTTCTTTAAAGTCTGGTGATTTTACTAGAATTTGCCTTGGTATTATTGGTTTGGGGTTAATATTCTAAGATATACAGTGTGTACTTTGAATACATAGTTTTAAAATTTTGTTTTTCTATTCAAGTTTTTTTCAATTGTAGATTTCAGTATTTGGTTCCTCTGGTCTTCTTCTTCAGGGACTCTTATTATCTATATGTTTACTATCTTTTGCCTATAATTAAAATTTATTATTTTTTCTCTCAAACCCATTTTATGTCCATTTCTTTCTAAGATATTCATAGATAGAGAGCAGGAAGACAGCTCTGGTGAGGGAAGGGGTGTTGGGGGCAGGGGGATTGAGTCAAAAAGAAAAAATGAGAACTCATGGACACGAACAACAGTGTGGTGATTGAGGGGGAGGGGTGGGTGGAGGTTGAAGAGGACATAAAAGGAATAAATAGTGATGGAAAAAATAAAATAAAATGTTTGATCCTCTATTTTAAAAGGCATTGTTATTTTTTTTACTTCTTTATTCCTTCTAGTCTTTGTTTTCCAAATGATTCTTTATTCTTTATAATTCTTTCCTGAGTACCGTCATCTCCTTTCTGAGTGTTTTAAATTTTGATATATGTTAATCTTTCAGGTACTATATTATTTTCTTAATATCATGTAGCTTGTTTGATATCATAAGTCTGATTTTTGTCTGGTTTGTGAGCAGGTCCTTCTGGCATGCTTTCAACATCTGTGGGATATTATGCCTCTTATTCTCTTTTTTCTTATAATAACTTTATATGAGATCTTGCCTTGATAAACTTTGATTATTTTTAAGGGAAATTAATTTTATGTTGTTTGGTGTACTGTTCACAGATATGGTGGCCAGCTTTCTCAGATCCCTTGGCCTTCTCTCCCCTACTTTGTTCTGTAACTTTGCTTTGCTTTATCTCTGGTCCCTTTCATGCTTAATTTTGATTCCATTACCATTAACTTCTCCTCAGTATGAGGCCCAAAGGAAAACATGGCCAATCAATTTTGAGGGTCCATTGGGAATAGACTGCTTCAGCTCCTTTAGTAGTTCTTTCCTCTTTTCAGTTACATGATTTCATCTACGGAGGCTGCTGTTTACTAGTTTTGCTTTATTTTCTTTTTTTGTGGGGATTTTTTTGGTCTCTTGAGAATGCCCTAATTACCCACTCTAACTCACATTTTAAACTGCTCGTGTTTCAGGCCTACAGTGATATCCTAGGAATTTTATTCAATACTCTTCTAGGGTGGACCCAATATCTTCTTTTATGACTTAGTCTTATTTTGTTAGATTATATATGCAAGAAATGCCTTAAGAAAGGGAGTTAAGAAGATGAACTTTCTGAGTCTTTAATGTCTAAAAAGCTCTTTTCTACTATGAGGTTTGACTAATAGTGTTAGTGAGATCAAATTTTAGTTTTTCTTATAACTTTGTATATATTTCTTCATTGTATACTAGTTTCTGATGTTATATACAGGAAGTGTGATGGCAATCTGATTTTTACTCCTTTATAGACAACCAATTTTTTTTATCTCTGGAAGTCTATAGGATTTTCTCTTCATCCTTGCTGTTCTCAAATTTTTCAGTAATGTGTGTATGTGTGAGAGAGAAAGCAAATCATTTTCATTATATTTTTTAGTACTAGACAGGCTCTTTTCATCTAAAAACTTGTGTCCTTCCACTCTGGGAAATTATAATGTATTATTTTTTAAATTTTTTATAAAATATGCTTTTATTGATTTTAGAGAGAGAGCAAGGGAGAGGGAAACATTGACAATGATAGAAACATTGATTGTCTGTCTCCTGCATGATGCTTTTCTTTAACATGTCTCCTCGGAAAACAGACAAAAA
Source organism: Miniopterus schreibersii (assembly GCF_964146895.1). Lineage (NCBI taxonomy): Eukaryota > Metazoa > Chordata > Mammalia > Chiroptera > Miniopteridae > Miniopterus > Miniopterus schreibersii. The sequence continues at coordinate 5,307,762 of NC_138104.1, read as the reverse complement.
TAAGGTGTGGAAGAGAATGGCAACTCACTAAGTGACACAAACTTCTTGACAGATCAATATAAGCATTTCTGGGGGAACCTGTTCTCCCTTGTTCCTGCCTCTTGCCTGTGATTTCAAGTCTTTCTGTCTGCCAGGTTGAAAGACAGAAGAAAGGGTAAGGAGTTGCTTAAGGTAAAACACAGAAAGGAGTTGATTGTGTCCATGAATCACATGTCCATATATTGCTAGGTACAGTAAAGCATAAAGTTCACTGCCACATTTTCCAAGGCTGCTATTAGAAATATATTAAAAATAAGGATATTTCCTCTATCCCAGTTTTGATCTTCTATCTTAGATCGGCAATTTCCTCCCATGGTTATATCTCATTGCAAACTCTCTCATTTAATATTTGCTCATTCTTTGAATTAGCCTTGAGAAAAATAGAAAAACATCATCAAAATACAAGGGAAGAGGGTGCTTAAAATAAGAGTAGGGGATCAACAGGAACAAACTACTTAGAGGTTGAGGAGGATGGAACTCAGAAAAATACTATCAAATGTGTTTACAAATCATTGAGAGATCTTGGTAATTATTTTTTCTAGAAATTGCTTAGATCAGGAATGCATAATGTAGGAGACTGAGGAGTAAATGACACATGGAGAACCTGAGCAGGGGTGCCTAAGTGAAGAGGAAGGAAATAGAAGGAGGGGTCAAGAAGAAGGGTACCTCAAAAATGGGGATAATTGGAGCATGACTGTCAGCAGAAGATAAAAAGCTAGTAGAGAGAGGGGTAGGGTGTGTGTGGAAGAATAACTGAAAGATTGAGCAGGAGGAAAACAGTCTTCTTCTTCTTTCAAATTTAATCGTTGCTCCACATTTCTTTTTTTCAATCTTCTTTTTTTGTACCTACACACACACACTCTTATTTTAGCCATCCTCACAGTTTTTAATTCCTATATCTCTAATATCTTCAGCTACACCTCATACCTTGCTCATGAAGTTCATTTCAACAATTTGATTACTTGCTGGGTACGTCTTGCCAGCCCTCAAGCTCAGTCTCAAAGTGCATTCCACCGTGCCTCCAAGCTTGTCTTTTCCCTAGACTTCTTTTTTGTTTGTGAAATATTTATTTTCCTGGTGCCACTGAGAGAAATTCTGGCATCATTTCTGTCTCATTCCTTTTCTTCATTTTCCATATTCAGTCATACACCAGACCCTGCTAAGTCACAATGATTCTTGAAAATATCCCATTCTTTTATCTTTAGTCCCACTGTCCCTGCCTTAGTACAGCCTCTCATAATATTTCATATGGATACTGGTACTCTGCCTCTAATCTCATCCTCCTTAATTTTACCCCCATACAACCCTTAGTACCTTCATATCTAAATACCTCTCTCATCATGTTACTGCCTTATTTAAATCTAAACAACGAAGCTACCAACCCACCCACCTGCCTACTTACCTACTATAAACATCTTCTGTGGTTCCCTAAACATTCAGTACAAGTAGAAGCCAATTACTTATCCTACCAATCAAAGTATTCTACAATCTTGTCCTGGCTTTCCTTTAAAACTTTGTATTGTGTTTCTCTTCAAAGGAACCCCTTGATCCCAACCAAATGGTTCATTTGCCATCCATCTACTGATGCTCTTTATCTGACCTGAAATATAATTCTTTCACTTTTTCTTACCATTTACTAATTTTCTTTCCATCTCTTAAGACCCAATTTTATTCTAATTTCCTCCATCCACCCCTCTTCTCAGGAATGATGCTGGGCATACAACACGGAAATCAATAGCCTTTTCATTTATATCCACCGAAGTGATCTGTCTCATCTTATAAATTCCCATAATGCCAACACTGAAAGTGCCCTCAAATATTCTCTAATCCAACTCTTTCACTGTTCACAAAAGTGGGGCCCAGTGAGGAAAAGTGTCCTGCAACGGTGACACAGTGAATATCTCAAGCCAAGGCTTTGACAACTGCCTCAGCTAATTGCTTTATTATGTATCCTCTGGCTCTTATACATTGCAATCTTCCAATATAGATATGCAATTAGTTCACACATCCTTGAGTTGTGCTGAGTTCCTGGAAGGCAGGTGATATTTCTCCTACTTTTCTGAATTCCCCACAACACATAATGCATTGCTTTGGACAGAACAGGCATTAAACAAATATGAATTAATTGAACAAGAAATGATACATCACAACCTGATATAAACCATCAATTTTCATTGTCTCATTAGCATATCCTATTCAGTAAAAATTAGTAGTAGCCTTGGGACCCTGAGTACTTACAATGACAAAGCATGGTATTCCAATATAGTCAGGGAAATGCGAGGCCTTAATGTATATTTCATAAAGCCTTTGAAGGGAAGATCTGGAATGTCTTTGCAAGTCATTTCACATAACAGTCCTCTCTCTTCTTCCTATTTTATTGATAAGAAAATTGAAATTCACAGAGGAACAAACAGGACTTGTAAAATGTACACACATTAAATAAATAGCATAGTTAGAACCAGGGGCTAAGTCTTCAATTTCTTTTTTTAAAAATCTTTTTTATTGATTTTTAGAAAGAGAGGAAGTGAGAGGGGGAGAGAGAGAAACATCAATGTGAGAGTGAAACATAGATCTGATGCCTCCTACACACCCCTTACCAGGGATCAAGACTACAACCTGGGCATGTGCCCTGACTGGGAATCAAGCCGGCATCCCTCTGGTGCACAGGATGATGCCCAACCAACTTAGCCACACTGGATAGGGCAAGTGTCCAATTTCTTGAGCCAAAATTTTCCATAACCCAGCAGAGTGGGTTACACACTATGATGGTTAAACAGTTAAGCACATGGGGTTTGAAGTCTGAGTGACTTGGCTCTTCCACTTAAGCAAGTTTATTAACCTCAGTGAACCTCAGTTTCTTCATGTGTAATAAGCCAGCTTGTGGAGCACTGAGGTCAGACAAGGAGACAGTACTCTCTACAGACTGTGGTGCCTCCTGCATTAGATTAAAAAGATCCAACCATCTGCTTAGATCCAAAGCCACTCAAGTCCCTGAAGACACTAAGGGGAGGCCAGGGCCTAGCACACTCACAGATGTGCCTTAGATTTTGCCCATAGACCTGAGATCAAGCAGAGTGCTTCCATGAGTGACTAGCATAAAGACAAACATAAGAAGCATTTGGAAGATTAACTAATTACATTATGTTAGGTACCAGGGAGCAGGCAATGCAGTAATAAGACAGCACCCTCAGGGGCTGTCACTCATCCATGATAGGCCCATTATAAAACTGTCAACAATGGCAACTAAAAATCTCTGAATGGAGGAGGCTGTCTTGTCCTCAAAGCGTTCAGTTGGAGTTTCTTAGTGCTAGGAAAGCCAGAGGGACTCTGAGGTTTCACCAAAAGTTGCCAACCAAAGTAAAAACCAGGAAATATAGAGAGAAGTCTTCCAAGGATAAGTAGCACCAGCCTCTTGAGTGGCTGTGGCTACAGGGACAGAAATGTTAGGGGAATGTTGTGACCTCCAGGTAGAGTACAGACGGCAAATTTGGGATAATGGACACCAGGGACACTTAAGAAAAGTCGTGGGAGATCACATCTGATGGAAATTAGAGGAAGACACCCATGGCATAGAATCCAGATCTAATAAGCATCAAGAACTCAGGTATTCAAGTAAGTGGTAGAAAGAAACTGCCACTTATTAAGTATCTAAGATGCATAACAAATTACCACAAATTCAGTGGCTTCAAAACATTATTCATTTATTATCTCAGAGTATTGAGTCTAGGAATGGCTTAACTATGTCCTTTGTGCAGTCTCAAAGGCTATTCAGTATGTCACCAGGGCTGTGGTCTCATCTGAGGCTTGGAATTTCTCTTCCAAGCTTATATGTGGTTCTTGCATAAGTCACTTCCTTGTAGCTTGCTTCTTCAAGGCTAGCAGGAGAGAGACTTCTGACTCTGATCTTTACACTCTCCTTTAAAAGTCTCACCTGATTATATCAGATCTACATAGAATAATCTCCCTTTTGATTAACTCAAATTCAAACTAATTACAGACCTTAATTACGTTGCAAAGTCCTTTCATCTTTACCATAAAACATAACCTAAGCACAGATGTGATATGATCATATTCATAGATCCTTCCCACACTCAAAGGAAGGGATTATGCACCAGGGAATGAAAATATTGGAGGCTATTTTAGAATTTTGCCTACCACAGCCTACCCTCTGCTCTCCAATGGCACATCTCTTCTACATGCAAAATATGTTCACAATGTTCCCAAGAGTCTCATCCCATTATTGCATCATCTCAAAGTCCAAAGTAACGCCATCTAAATCTGATAATCTCATCAACTCCCTCCCCCATCTCTTAAATCTCATCACCTAAATTATCTACATATGTCAGGTACAGCTAAGGCTTCCTTTCCATCTGTTAAGCTCTATACATGCATTATTACATTTAATTCTGAAAACAATCCTGTGAATACATTTTCATCATCCCCATGTTATAGATAAGGAAAATGAGGTATTGAGAAGTTTTATCTGCCTAGCATCATTTTGAGATTAAGTTTCACAGTTTAAATTTCAACTCAGGTATGCAGAAATTTGTTAGCTATTCTCATTGTCTCTAGAGAAGAATGTTCTGAAGCCCTCTTGGCAAGTTGGAGTTCTTAAATGATCATCCACGCCCCAAGCAGCCAAGTTTTCATGGGTTTGTGGAACTTTTAGTAGATTGTTTTCTGTTAAGTACAGAGGCCACTGAATTACTAGATGTTATCAGCAGGAGCCAGGTACCTATGTAGACAATTTTCTGGGCTGGACCAGTGTGGCAATTCTTTTTTTTTTAAAATAAAATTTTAATCCTCACCAGAGAATATGTTTATTGATTTTTTAGAGAGAGAGGAAGGGAAAAAGAGAGAGAGAAACATTGATGTGAGAAAGAAACATCAATTGGTTGCCCCCTGTACATGCCCTGACCAAGGTTGGAACCCACAACCTAGGTATGTGCCCTGACCAGGAATCAAACCCACAACCTTTTGGTGTATAGGATGATGCTCCAACCAATCAAGTGACCCAGCCAGGGCCAGCTGGCAATTATTAATTTATGTTTTAATTGTCCTTAATTAAGTCTAGATCAATGCTTCTCACACTTTAATGTGTATATGAATCATCTGTGAAAATATGAAATGTTAAAATGCAGATTCTGATTTAGTATATCTGCTATGATTCTGTATACTTAACAAGCTCCCAGATGATACCCATGCTGCTTATTCCCTGGACCACACTTTGAGTAGCAAAAACATAGAGAATATACATATGGAAGCAGAAGCAATGATGGCTCCTTTGTTCCTATTTTCTTAGTGTTTAAGTTATTCAGTTTCAGGTTTAACAAAACTTTGTTGGACACCTATTAAGGATATATAGGCTGGGCATTATGCTAAGAGTTTTCATTTATGTGTCTTGAGTGCTCTTTTGTATTTTCCATTTGAAAGTGCCATTACAGTCTGGCCTGGGTATTGTTAATCTTTCCCCTCACTCATTTGCTTATCAAGTTTATATTAAGTTTTTTTTTTTTTTTACTTAATTAGGCATATAGCCCATTTTTATTGAAGAAATATACATATAAGTAAAAAGATCATTTCACTTACCTCACCATTCAGTTCACTCCTGTTATGTACACTACACCAAACATTGATTTGAAATTAAATCCAGACCCATGGATTTGTAATGGGTAGAGAATGAAACCATGGAAATGATTTATAAGTACAGATAATGAGCATGGGCTTTGTAGTTTCTCAGAGTTCATCAAAATTGGGGTAGGTGGAATATAGGTTAGGGGAAGTTGATCAAAAGCCTGTTACATGAGGAATAAATTGCAGACTGAGCACAGGGCACGGTGTGTTGGGAATAAATGGAATTTACATCAGAATTAATTGATCAGTTATGTAATGAGTAGTAATTAGGCTTCACTGAAAACTCCATTTACCCTACTGACAGTAATGATCCTTTCTGGGGTCAGTCTAGGTAATGAGTAGTCTGAGGGATGCACCTGGTACCCTGTGCCACAAGAAATGAACTGGCCCCATGGCAATTATTTAGCAAGACCCTTGCCCTCAGATTGCTGTACAGCAAGACAAAGAAGTAGATTAAAGAGATCTCCAAAAGGCCAGTCGACTTTCAACATCACATATAAAGTATCTGAAATCCAATTGTTGATGTTGCTGAAAGAGTTTGAATCAGATTCCAAACTTCTACAATCCCTTTTCTACAGCATCTAGCAATCCTCCAGGATGGTCATCCTCTTCAACTGTCTTCCCTGGTCAGATTTGGGGTGGGACAGTTGAACAATCCATACTTAAACTAGTAAACAAAATTTGTTTTCATTAGACCTTCAGAGGGTCGTAGGAGTGTTATCCCCAACAAGTTCTCCCCTGTTCCTTTTTTAGGCCATAACCAGCTTTTTGTACTTTATGGATATAAATATTTCTGGGTCATTTCTGTACCAGACAATGTAAAAGTATTTATGATAATTTTTTTGCATTATTACTAGAAAGGGTCATTTTTTTAAATGAAAAGAATTTATGGATTTGGCAACATAAAAATTAACCTGTATAGCAAATTTATCATAAAAAATTAAAGTTCAAATGATAAAATAGAAAAAACTTGGGCAAAACACATGATAAAAGATATAGAATTAATGTATAATATATTTAATATATATATTTTGAGGTTTGCCAGTTTCTTTGTTTTTGTTGAATTACCGGTGTCTCACATTTCCCCCCCTTTGCCTCCCTCCACTCAGCCCCTGCACCACCCCAGGCCCTCACCACACTACTGTGTGTGTGTCCACGGGCTATACATATATGCATATAAGTTCTTTGGTTCATCTCTTCAAGCCCCCTCCCCTCTGAGATCTGTCAGTCTGTTCCATTGACCCATACCTCTGGACTTATTTTGTTCATCAGTTTATTTTGTTCATTAGATTAATGGTATCTTTTGATGGGCAAATTTTTTTAATTTCATGAAATCTACATTATCAACTTTTTTTAAAAAGTCCACATTTTATATTTAACACTAATGTACAGTACTATCCTCCCCCAACATAGGCAGTTATCTCACTCAACTAGCAGCCCAGCTAGCTTACTCCTGTGAAAGCATACTGACCCTTGCTACTCAGCATAACATGGGAACAGGATAAAAGTACATAATTTCAGGCTTCATCCCAGACTAACTTGATTTTAACAAGATCTCCATTGATTGATAAGCACATTCAAGTTTGCAGAGCACTAACCTATGCAAAAGCGGAACATTTCACAACTGAGTTTCTTCCCCACTGATGCCATGAAGAGTTTTAACTAAATACACAGTACTCAAGTTACTTTTTAAAGTCTAACATTTTAAACATTAGGGCAAAAGAATTTATGTCAATGTGTGGATCGGTGGATTTTCATGTTTATTTGTTTTTAGTCATCATATTTAGTTTAACTCCAGATACTGTGCTTCAATCAGGGAGCCTAAGTAGAACAGCTCGATTAGTTTACATATTTTAGAAAACCTGTTTCCTTTTTTCTCCTAAGAAACCATCAAGTCAAGCAATGCCTTTTTCCCACCATCTGGTTAGAACCTATGCTAATTCATTTTGTTCCTGCTCTTAAAAACCTTCATTTAAAACTCATAATCTGGTTGGGCAATTGCTTTCTTTCCCGTTATGTTCTTGGTTATTCTCAGAAAGACTTACTGAAAAAATAACCTTTTTTGCCTATTAATTTGCCCAACAGTCTTTAAGACACATCAGTGTAGGTGAGCAACCAATTTATGCAACATCACAGTCTGCATAGAAAAGGACTATAATTGCATTTTATTAAACTATACTAACATCTGCATTTGAAGACATTCAAATGCATACATATATAGTGCTATGTCAGGCAGATATTTTTACTAAAGTGTTTGTTGATCACTACAAGAGATCTGCACTTGCATTCATTTGTTCCATTCTGTTACCAAAATGAGGATTGATAGATACTTGAGTAACCCACCAAATCTTGAATAGGGTTCCCATATTTTTTGTAGACAGTGAAATCAATGACTAAAGAATGTGCACAGTGGGTCAGGGAAACCTGGGCTGCAGGCCAAGTTCTTTTGCTTACTAGTTTTGTGAACTTGGGCAAATTACTTAGACTATCTGCATCTCAATTTTCCTCATACATGAAACGGTGATAAATAAAATGTGAGGATCAAATTCAATAATATTAGAAAATATTTTGATAGCTTGCTTGGCCCATAATGTATGTTCAACAACTGTGTGCTTGAATCATTATTTCACAGAGCACAACTAGCCTGGTCTGACACTTAGAATCCATACCTTTTTCCAGCCTAAAAGTAAAGGTTGCCTTTTCTGTAATATTGCATATCTACATGTATGTACATATGCATGTGTGCATGCACGTATATATTTGGAATTTGGGCTATCAAAGAGAGACTTGACCTTTTCCATTTAACTTATTTCACTTAGCACAAAACCTTCTGGCAATATTTCATCATTTTTTATGGTCGAATAGTATTCCATTGTGTGTGTGTGTGTGTGTGTGTGTGTGTGTGTGTGTATAAAACACACATTCTTTATCCATTCATCCAGGTTGCTTCCATATCTTGGATATTGTGAATAATGCTGCAATGAACATGGGGGCACAAACATTTTTTTATTAAATTAATTGGGATGATATTGGTTAATAAGATCATATAGGTTTCAAGTGTACATTTCTACGATACATGATCTGTATATTGCATTGTGCGCCTACCACCCAAATTCAAATCATCTTCTGTCGTCATTTATTTGGCCTCCTTTACCCTTTACTAATCCCCCTTCCCTCTGGTAAGGACCATACTATTGTCTGTGTCTATGAGTTTCAGTTTTACATCCCACATATGAGTGAAATCATACGGTTCTTAGCATTTTTGACTGCCTTATTTCACTTAACATAATAGAAGGTGACCCAAAACAATGTATACACACTTTAACAGCTGATAACTTACTTAACTTTCACTCCTTTTCAGGTTTAACTGATTTGAAATAATGGGTGAAGCCAGACTAAGCTTTGGACATAGAAAATTTATCCTAAAGTGCCACTAGACTTTTTTATGGGGATATATAAAAGATAAAGTTTAGGATACAAAACCTGCAACAGTTGATAAACTGAGGGCACACAAATACCAAATGAAATGATTCTTGATGTTTGCAATTCCATTGCTTCATGTTATCAGCAATGCCTGGACCAGAATGGTCATCAGTTTGAAAACAGGCATTAACAAAAAAATTTATTCATTTCTGTGAATTTTTTTTAAATTTTGAAAATGAACTATGTGTTAATAAACACTGACTTTATAATCATTCAAAGTGCGTATACATTGTGTGGGACACCCTGTATTCTCAAGGTCCATCCATGTTGTCACAAATGGTAGTATTTCATCTTTTCTTGTGGCTGACTAGTTTTCCATAGTATATATGTACCACATTTTCTTTATCTAGTCCCCTATTGAAGGACACTTTGATTGTCTCCATGTCTTGGCCACCATGAATAATGCTGCAATGAACATAAGGGTGCACATATCTTTGTGAATACATGTTTTTGAGTTTTTTTGGGTAGATACACAGAAGAAGGATTGCTGGGTCATATGGTAACTCTGTTCTTAATATCCTCAGGAACTGCCATACTGTTTTCCACAGTGGCTATAACAGTTTAGAATCTTATCAACAGTGTATGAGGGTTTCTTTTCTCTACATGGTCTCCAACACTTGTCACATCTTGTCTTTTTGATAATGCCATTCTGACAGGTATGAGATGATATCTCATTGTAGTCTGATTTACATTTCCCTAATAATTAGTGGGGTTAAATATCATATGTGGAATATAAAACAAAAAAGAAGTGAACAAACAAAACAGAACAGAAATTATTCATAGACACAGAAAATAGGTTGGTAGTTACCAGAGGGGAAGGGAGGGATAGAGGGAGTGACATGGGTAAAGGGGGTCAGTTGTATGATAATGAGTGGAAACTAGACTTTTGATGGTGAGCACACAATAATGTACACAGATATCTAATTATAATGTTGTATACCTGAAACTTATATAATGTTATCAATCGATGTTACCTTAATACAAAAATTAAAGTGAGAGACATGAAAAACCGTGAATGACTGGTGAGGACTAGAATAGGCAAATAGATACTTGTTAATCATTGCGCATTCAGTTTTTGTTTTGTTTTAATTATCTGAGCAGAAACTGTGGGCTGAAGTGCTCATGTACAGGACAGTTGTTTCAAATGCCCCTGCTCATTAGGTCAGCTGAGAGATTAAGGATGGATTCAGGATTTGCCATCTCTGCCTACTAAAAGAAAATGTCACATCATTTCTTTAATGTGCCGTATCAGAAATTCTTGGAGATCTCTGGACATAGGCTAGAAAGATGATAATTAAGCATTGGGAGAATGTTCTCCTCACCAGGAAAATATATTTTCAAATCACAGTGGCTATTGGGTTAGATAATATTCTGCATGAAGAATTGATTGGTAAAAGCACAGAAAATTTTCATTTTCTGATACCAGCTCTCTGAGCTGGGCTTACTTGTAAGGTAACTTAAGTTCAGCTGATTCCTAGTATGGACTAAAAGGACCATGGGAGACTGTTACATATGAAAGAATGGGCAAGCACATAAATGCAGAAACACGAAAAAGCAACAGAATTTTTACTACTGTTTATTAGGACAGTGAAAACTCAGAGACTGAAGTTCTTTATGGTGTGCTTCTTGAATTAAGAAGGCCACAAACTCTCCCTACCTGTATCCCCGCCTCTTCTCCGTCTTCTCTTCTCTTGGCAGCCAGTTTAGGGTGTTTTGCATTAAGTACCTGCCTGTTGGGATTTTATGTGAGCTTAAATTAGTGAGCTTCTAGTACAAAGGTAACAGCTTGATAGGTAATCAGCTTAATAACTAAAGGGTACTCTTAAATATTACATTGCACATTTATTTTTACGTCCACCTTGCAAAAGTGCTTACTAAGGAGGTGTATGCCAGAAAGCACTATTGATTCGAGAGCCCTTTTCTGCATTGTGGTACGTACTGTCATTAGGCCAGCATCTGAGACGTGGAGGACTCTCTTCCTGCAGTAGGAACTATGTGAAAATGGCCAGGAAAATACTGTGCTACTGATATTACAGCATCCTTCCTACTTTTCCTACTGAGTGCAAATTCCCTTGGCCTTTGCCTGTGTTTGTCCCTGAGAATTCTGAGGCCATTAGGAAGTAAGGGGATGCTTATCACCCTGAATTCTCTCAGCATTCTTAAACTACTCTGCCTTCCTTATCCCACCTCTCTCCTACTCTGCACATCTGCCTCTTGCTCTCCCAGTGGATACTATGGACTCAAGATGGAGGTATGCATGCTTCAGCACTTTTAGCTTCCTTTTCTTAAAGTAGCTTATACAGTGAAAAGCACTATAATGTAAGACAGACTTGGATTTTACTCTGGACTCTGTCACTCACTAGATGTGTGCCCTTGAGCTAATTACCTCATTTCTCTGAGCCTTATTTTTCTGATCTAAAAAAATTAAGATAATAAGAGCTCATTCATAGAGTTGACAGGAGAATTAAATAGAAGAATGTGTCTACTATTTAGCACAGTGTCTGGTACATAGTAGACACCTTGCAAATATTACCCTTTACCTGATATTTCTCTAAGCATGATGCACTCCCCATGCTCCTGCAGGATCCCTCAGAAGCCCCAAGTCCTCTCTGCTCCCCTGATTCATTCAATGACTTCTCTGACCCTGCTCAGGGACTTCCAGATGAGATCTCCCTTCTCAGTCATGACCCTTTTACTCCTCTTCTATCATTTTCTAATAATTTACAGAAATTAAAAGTAGCCCCTGTTCTCACAATAAAGCCCAATGTCACCACCTGCCTTGAAGCTTGGGCTTGGTCATGGCCAGTCTTTGCAGACCATTGGCCTATAGCATCTGGACATTAATTTTTTCTTTTACCTGGAGCTGGCTTTAACAAAACTGATGCTACTGATGCTTTGGTATCTTGCCAACTGGTTTAAGCCTTGGTGGTTGTTTTTTTTTGCACCAGCAGATCCTTGATTCTAATTGAGCTGGTAAGGGAGAGGGGAAGGGCACTGAAACATAGCTTCCACCAAATCTCTGACCAAATGCCACAAATGCTGGTCATGGCTAAGGCCAAGCTTCAAGGCAGGCGGCGACATTGGGCTTTATTATTATTATTTTTTAAATATGTCTTTATTGATTTCAGAAAGAGGAAGGGAGAGGGGGGAGAGGAGAGAGAGAGAGAGAGAGAGAGAAACATTAATGATGAGAGTCGTCATTGATCAGCTGCCTCCAACATGCCCCTGACCGGGGATCGAGCCCGCAACCTGGGCATGTGCCCTGACTGGGAATCAAACCGTGATCTCCTGTATCCTAGGTCTATGCTCAACTGGTGAGCCATGCCCGGCTGGGTGTGACATTGGGCTTTATTTTACTCACTCCACAGCTTTTTAAGCTTGAAGTTGGTTAAGGCATGGTTAGGGTCAATGTCAGCCTCATGGAGGGAAGATCAGAGCTCCTATTAGCAGTTGCCAGTTTTTTTTTTTATGCCTAAGCTAATGGGCCCTTCATGTTTAAAGTGCAGTCTGGACCCCTTCATTTCTGAACAACCTGAAAGCCTCCGAGCTTCATAGAGCTAGGAAGGGGCAAAATCAACCATGTTTCTTTACTGAATTCCCTGGCTGTGTCTACAGAAACCTAAAGAAAGTGCTAGAAAGGACAAATTCAGTCAAACTAGCTCTTTGGAAGTCAATCAGATGGCTTAGGTAGGGACTAACGGGACTTCCTTAAGGTGGCTTTGTCAAAGCAACAGGTCAAAATGTTATATACTCTTACAAAGCAGAGTCGTGCACTGGAAGACACATGGATGTGGAACTACCTACTAGATGATTCAATGCTATGATGAGTTGCCAAACCCGTTTGTCCCCTTTACTTAGTATAGTTAACAGAACCTCTTCCTGTAATTATCTGATTATTTTGCCTTTCTTACTATAATATGTGATGGGGACAATAATAGCACTCAGCTTAGAGCAGTTTTGTGGAGAGTAAATGAGAAAATACATGCAGTTAGCACTATTTCTGGCACATAGCAGCAAGGGTTTCAGTAAATGTTAGCTTCCTCCCTGTCCCCTACTCCTTTTCCCTTGAACACAAATAGCCCCACCAGACAGTCCTGTTCAGATTGCTGTAGCAAATATTTCATTTTAGGTTGTTTTCCTTCAGCACTTCTAGAGACTGCCTCCCACGCAGCTGGTGTGCGCATTCAGATGGCAAGTGACTGAGGGACAGTGTCAACAGGGTGATGGAAACCACGACAATAGAAGACGGTAGTCTGAAGGCAGAAATAACTACTGTGAGCCCAAGTGCCCATTGATCACTGTTCTAAGCAAGCTGAAAAGTTGCAGTTTGGGTGATTGGAGGTTTTGCTGAAACTGAATTTGTTAGAATATTTCAAGATTCTAATTTAGATAGTTTGTCAATTAGAGAAATCACAGCAGGAAGCAGACCTGATAATTTACACACAGTACTGGAGGTCAAGGGCAAGTACCTGGATTGTACGTTTCAGATTTATTTGAGAGCTGATACATGCTCAGCAATGTACAAAGAAAAGAGGGGATATGGAAGTAGCCGCTGCTGTCACTGACGACACTTGTGGTCCACCTCCTGTCAATGAAATGTAGCCCTCTTTTTGGTCTGATCCTCCTGGCCTTAGCAGTGTGATTCTTCCCCACATTTTTCTTGCCTTTTGACCCTCTCTGTACCAAATCTGGTATTTCTGTCCTCTTCTACCCTTTCCCTTTTGTAAATGCATTTCTTTCAGGGTGTTGATTTCCCCCTACTACCACATTGTCCATTTTCCTGTGCCTAATGTGGCTTTCATTTTGATTTGCCAGATTACCCCAGTCATCTCATTCAATTTCAAGAGCTTGCAGGTAGAAAGGATATCATTGAGGAAATGAGATTGCCCAATAGTTAGAGTTGCATGAAAAGTTAGTGGGCTTTTAAGATAGGTTGTGAGATCCCCTTCACATAAGGTATACTAGAAGCAGCTCAATGGCCCATTCATGTAGATGCTGGAGGGTTTTTAATACCTGATAGAGAAGTATCAGGGGGAGCATTTTGTAAAGTATATGATTATCTAACCACTATGCTGTACACCTGAAACTAATACAAAAATAATATTGAATGTAAACTGTAATTGAAAAATTAAACAGATTTAAAACATAAAAAATCCATGTGAGCCCCGCCCCCCCAAAAGAATTCTGAGATCCCATAAACCTTAATAAGACCAATCCTCTCATTTTACAAATGAGAAATTAACTTAGATGTTTAAGTAGATGCAGTCAGTACATACACATGGATATGAGCCTAGGTTTCCTTACTTCTAGTCTAAGGCTTTTCTCACTCTAACATACTAGTACCCCAATCCCACCTTTGATCTCACTCCCTCTGAAAAGCTCTCTGTAATTAAATGCATTTCAGCATCAGTTGCATTCTATCTCTAGTATGACACCTTATCTTCCAAAAAATCCCACTACCCCCATGGCTCCCACACACACCAATAAGGGAAGGGGCATTAAAATTTTATTAAGAAACAAATGTCTTTGTGCCAAGCTGCTGGAGGTACCATTCCCAATGAAAATAAGCAAACTTGAAAGGAGGTATCTAAGGAGTTTGGCAAATACCCTCATTCTTGCAGGTGCTTTCCATGCCTCACTTCTCAATTACATATGGTTAGTTAGGCAAGAAGCCTTAACTGAGCTTCTGGGTTGGCCCTACCAAGTCCAATATTATACAAGATGAAGCAAAACAAAAGAAAGTGAGTCTTGCTTTCAGGGAGCTGAGATTCTTGTTAGGAGGAAAAGTACACATGTGAGAAAACAACTTCAGAACAATTACAGGTAACATGGCAGTAACTATACAATCCTATGCTTTAAAGAGAAACTGTAGATAAGAGGTTAGGGTACATTAAGGGAAAAGATTAGGGCTGTTTCTCCATCAATTTTTTTTTTCCACAATTGCTCTACCATTATCATCAACAAACCCTGATGTGTGCCTGCCCTGATGGATGGGGAAAAAAAGGAGGTGTTCATGTCAGCATGGAGATCAAGGCCATGCATCAGGCAGCAAGTGCTCAGGGCTAAGAATGTTCAGGTACATAGGTGTGCAAAGGAGGTGGTGAAAGCAGACATCTCAAGGACATAAAGAGAACAGAGTATTTTCCTACAGAATGCTGGTCACAAGCTGTTCCTTGAAGAACATCTAGAAAACAGAGAAGCAGAAGGTATGTCATGCATGGAGAAAGGAAGTTTAGTTTAGTCCAAGGGTGTAAGAGATAACATTGAAAAAAGTGGAGCCTAACTGTAAAAGGCCATGGATGACACATTAAGTCACGAGTTTGTACTTTATCCTATAGCAACCGTGGTACAAATGAGGATCTTTGAAAGGAAGAGGAGAGGGATAAACTTTACAAAAGGTTTTTAAGAAGTCTGCATTTGACTTCCAGATGTGGGTTGTTAGTGGTAGTGATAGTGGGAAAAATGATCATGTAGATGTGAATTTAGAGCCAAAGCCTGGAGATGTGAATTTCAGGAAGAAGAAATGGGTAAAACTAAGTTCTTGTTTTGGTGTGTGTATTTATTGAAAACAATACACTACTTTTAAAAGCAAAGATCAAAGGATGCTGTTTACTTAAAATCAATAAGAAAGTCTTCAGTGATTTGGAGAACTGGAATTCTTCTTCCAGTTTCATGTTTTAAAGGGAATATAAGAACAAGGTGAATATCAATTTCTTCTTTTAATTATGCATGAGTAAAATTATCTTATATTCTTGTGAATTTCTTTCCTTCTTTAAACCTAAAATACTACTTATTGCTATATTAACAATTCTACACTAAAGTGAATTTTTAAAAATAAGCTCTTGTCCCTGACAATACTACTCTTTATTTTCTATGTTCCCTTTCAGACTTGATCCCAGCATATAATTTATTTTATATGACTGTCATTAGTTACTTATATAACTGTCATTAAAACCTATATATTGACTGAACATGTTTTAATTGAAAACTCACAAAAATGTAAAATAGAGTTTAAAATAAATAATGCATTGACAAAATTTTGTTATGACTTCCCTATACTGTATCCCTCTAAACTACACCAAGTCATGTAAACTGTTAGAAGGTCCATTTGTATTTTACAAGCCTGAAGTTTGTCATCCCAAGGACATAAAATGTTGATATTTTTAAGATCATTATACTTCTCATGAGAAGATAAAATGGGCTTTAAGATCTGGTCCTAATAGTGGCAATGCTTATTTAATTCTTCCAATAATAACAGCAGTTGCATTTATTGTATGCCTACCAAGTGCCAAGCACCATGCTAAGCAATTTACATACATTAATGATCTCATTGATTCCTTACAACATCCTAATGGGATAGGCATTATCCTCATTTTGCATGGAAGAAATGTAATGCTGGAAAGACTAGTGACTTAGCCAAGATCACAAAGTTTATAAGTAGCAGAGGAGGATTTCAAATTTAAGTAGGCCTCAACCCCATTTCTGAACTCCTAATTGACTCTCAGATATTATTTTCAACTTTAATAAGAAAGGAGCTATTTTTGTTCCTGTTATTTAGTGCCTTGCTCCCAGATCCCATGTAACTTTTTGTTTCAGTGGCAGCAGCCTTACTGAATCCTTAATAGAAGTCATCAGTAGGGTGTGACCAATCCTGTGGCTGACACTAACTTCGTGAATCCCAGGGGGAAGTGGGCACACAGAGAAAATGCCTTGGCTAAGCCTTTCGAGGATTCTACCTAGTAGGAGATTGCATCTTATTCCAAAGAACCATATTGACCACTGAGCTGCTGGGAATCACTTACTTGCATGATCCACGTTTTCTCATGTTTCCGTATTACAGTACCTATTGAGGTTAGAGGATAGGGGTGGTTATGTGACTAAGCACAGCTTCCATCCTGTTAGTCCTTTGACAAATATTCTTAGAGTACCTCATATGTCTGACATTATATTTGATCAACTCTTCTCACTCTCATTTGTGTTTGCGCAGATGTCTTCTTTCATTGGAGATTCAATTATTTTTTTCATCTTACTTTCCTCTACTGTATATTTGGGGAAACAGAAACTTCCTCAGCTATTTGTCTTAGACACTCTGAGCTAGCCTTGTCAGGCACTCTCTGGTCACTTTTCGGATGGAGTAGTGCCTAAGAAAAAGCCTTCTAAACTCTTACAACCTGTGCTGTGGGTGGGATCAGGGCCAGCTCCCTGGGCATGCAACCTATGTAATCATAAAGGGCCTGTGCTTATAAGGGCCCAGACTTGGTTGGATGCTCTGCTGGCACTGTCTTGAAATTCTTAATGATTTTTGAACAAGGAGTCCCACATTTTCATTTTGTACTTGTCCTCACAAGTTAGGTAGCTGGTTCTGGATGGGGCCATGGCCCACTGTGCCAAGGGGAACTATGTTCACACAAATGATTCTTTCAAGCCTCATGTAGAGCCCCAATATTGAATTGAAGGAGAGTGGGGAGATGAATGGGCAATTCACCTTACTCAGTAGAGATCTGCTTTTCAATAACCAGTGTTAAACATCTTTCAGTTATCTTATATTTTGCAAATTGCTCTGCAGGCAGACATATTGCAGCTATAGGAGGGTAGAGAGTTAAAGACCTGGTTTACATTTAGCACTACTACTTACAAGATGATCTTAGTAAGTAACTTAATTTCTTGGACCCTCAGTTTTCTATCTATAAAATGGAAATAACACTGTCTGTCTTACATACCTGAAAGGGCGTTTGTGAGACTCAAATGAGATAATGTGTTTGGATATCGCTGATTGCTATCCAAGCTTTTGAGATCAGTATAATTGTTTATTCTTTCCAAGGTTTATGTATAAAAGCTTAAAAATTTTCCTATTTAACAGAATAAGCAGTAATGATTATTTTTTTTAAAGCTGTAGCAATTAGGAAATGCACAAAGAAATAGATCAAAAGGAACATAAAACGTTGCAGGGAATACATGGCATTGCTTGTGTTGGAAGCTATCAAAGTGATTAACTAACCACCACGATATTTTCAAATTATTATTTTAAATAACAATTAAAATCTCAGGAGCATCATTTCTCAGCTATAAATCTACTGTCTTTCAGCACATTAGCCTAACACTTCAAAAATAAAACTGATATTTGGGAGGAATTTGCACCTACCTGTCTAACTTCTAAATCCCTTGTACTCATCTTCTTCCTGTACTTCCATTTGTTGACAGCTGATATTAAATTCTTGTTATTGTTGTTTTTAAAGAAGAAAGAAAATACGTTTAAAATTATATTTCTCCTGTAGGTCAGAAGCCACTGTCAACCTCCCAGCCACCCACCCTTCCATTTCCAGCCAGCAATGGGCAATTACCCTGGTATACCATCTTTTTATAATCAATTTTTAATTAAATTTATTGATGTGACATTGGTAATTATATATGTTTCAGGTGTACAATTCTATGATACATCATCTGTATATTGCATTGTTTGTTTTCCACCCAAAATTCAAATCTTCTTCCATCACCATTTATCCCCCCTTTACCCTTTTTTACCTCCCCCACTCCACTTCCCCTCTGGTAATCACCAGACTGTAGTCTGTGTCTATGAGTTTTTGTTTGTGTTATCTACTCATTACTTTCAATTACTTTACTTTCAATTACTTTCATTACTTTAGTAATTACTAAAATTACTTTCAATTTTATATTTCACATATGAGTGAAATAAAAAAAGTCAAGAACCATATGTTTTAAGTTTTATTGACTATTTTTTAACCAGAGGAGTCTCTACCCACCAGAACTGCCAGTCTTTTGTCCTGTTAGCTGGACTGAGGTAAGGAGCCTAACCATTTTTGAAGGTTGAACTCTTAGATAAGCTTCCTCCTATCCTCCATGGCTGTTCTGACACTTTTCTGGAAAGTTAGTTCATCCACTGATTTATATAGTGAGTTCATTTTGGGGCTCATTTGCTACATTTCCAGAGTAAAATGCATCATGTGCACTCCTGATTTACAAGCTGGGCTTTGTTTCTATTTCTTCCAAGTCTAGAATTTGCTTCCTGGTTAAAAACACCATATTTCCAAGTTAGTAGACAACTAGATGGGCCATATGCTGCTCCAAAAATTTAGGGATAAAATATCTCACAACCACTGCTAGGGCTACTTCATCCCCAGGCAGCTCATTTTTTAGGTGGCCAGCCTTACCTAATTCATGCATAAATGATTCCAGCATCTAAGCAGTCCATACAACTTGGCTATTAAGATAGTAAAAAACATTGATCAACCATTTGTGGTCCTGTTTTGCTTATCACATACACATGGCTACACAATGTAAAATTTAAAGTTAGAAAGCATTTTGCAATTACTTATACTTCATTTCATTTTGCTATATCACCAAGAGTGATTCATAAGTGAATCTTCGTATTCCTATGGCTTAGCCTCCAGTCTTATCACAAATCCTGCCTTAGTACTATTTTTTTTTTAATTTCCTGGCTGGTGTTGCTCAGTTGGTTGGAGCATTGTCCCATACACTGAAAGGTTGTGGGTTCGATCTCTAGTCAGGGTGCTTATGGGAGGCAACAGATGGATGTTTCTCTCTCTCAAAGAAAAAAATCAATAGGAACGTGTCCTCGGTGTCCTTGGGTGAGGATTTTAAAAAAATAAGGCAATAAACCTCCTGGATTAGTGTCCTTTGGGGTGTTTCACTAGATTTGTTAAACTTCCTTTCTCCCTAATACTCCAAGCCTGATAGATCGGAGTACTTTGAAAGGTGCATATGTGCACAGCCTTACGCAAAATATACCCCCATTCACAACATTAATGACAAAGGGTAAGCAAAATGGAATTATTCCATTTGCCTTCAAACCAGCAAAAAGACTCTGTTCCTGAACAACTGTGCTCAAATCCCCAAAATGAAGGCTGCTGATGACAGTAGGATCAAAATTGTGCATGGTACTCATGAAATAGGTGCCTACCCACACCATCCCTGGAAGCTGGCTGCCCAATTTCAAAGAAAAATCAGGATGTGTGTGAACAGCCACTTGGCCCCAATGCAAGCTGCTTCCTTCTCTCCTGGCTTCCGTTTCCTTATTTGTATAAGGAGAGAATAAGTGTATTTTGATAGGGAAGTGAGAGACAAAAGACTGTAGAGAATAGTGGCAAAAAAGCATGGCCATTGTAGCTAGGTTACCTGGCCCTGTTCAAATTCTGGCTCAGTCATTTACAAGTTGAGTGGCCTTGGGCAAGCTACTTAAACACCCTGTGCTTCATTTTCCTCATCCACAGAAACCTGGAAATAATATTGCTTACGTCACAGCATTGTTATAAGAATGAAATGAACTCATACATGGAAAGAGTTTAGCACAGTACCTAGTACATAGTAAATGATCAATAAATTGTAACAATTATTATTACCCGTGGTCTGCAAGCTAATAGAGGTCCAGAACTTCTGATTAGGATGATGTCTAATCTTAAAGTCCCAGAAATCCCAAAATATTAGGTCCTTCATTGTCCCTTAACTATCTCACTATTGAATACTTCATCATTATCCTCTTTACCTAGCTGAGCTATTGATGAATGGAATGTTCCCCTCCCTGTCCCCCTCAAAAATACACATCACACATACCCTATAGTGCCCATCCCTTCACAATGCTTTACCCAAACCACAAAGGACATCCACAGACACATAGCACATGTACGCCCACAATATCATACTTCCACATATCATTCAAAATACACTCACATATACCTTCCACACAGACACAGTCTCTCTCTTTCTCTTGCTCGTTCCAGTAATTAAATGCAATAATGAGTTTCAACATGCAGTTTTAGAATAGTGGCCCAGCCCCCAAAGTCCACCTCCTCCACAGCACTATCTGCCTTGCCTCTCTTAATGGAATCAATATGCTCTGGCTGGTTGCCAAGCAAATGAGAATGCCTCACATTAACTGACTGAGTGAGACCTTCATTACCTGAAGTTCAAAGTTCTTCTCTTCCCAACTCTCTGTGACTGCCAAATAACATAAAGAGTCCCTTCCTGCATCACAATCACTGTAATAGTTGCTGCTTCAGAGGACAATGCAAAATTACAGCATGAAACATGAGTTATCTGTAGTCCTTTGCCTGAGCCTCTTAGTTGCTTCTGTGGACTGTGTAAACTGAGTTGTTCTAACAAACACAGTATGTTATTCCATAGTTTGGGATCCAGATACTAATTATTGGGCCAGAAAAACATAGCATATCTGGACCTCTAACTTATTTGGATATCTTAAATTCTCTGCAACACTGGTTCAGGTCTCAGGCCAGTCAATGGGAACAGTGGGAAGCAGAAAAACCTACTATTTGATGGAAATTCAATTTAAGAAAATGAGTACCCCTTCTTCTAGCTGCCACTTTGCACAATGGCCATCCCTTCAGGGTCAATGATCCTCTATGGAGCACCTTCTAGTCTCCAATTTTCTTTCACTGTTTAAAAACTCTTCCTTCCAATGCCCTGTCAGCTGATGTACTAGAGCAATAATGCAGGTATCAATGTGCTGCAGACAAAGCACCAGACATCACTAGACAACAATCCTGCTGTGAGAACTTATGCAAGACACTTCTACACTTCTCTCTAGGTGGCAGTTTTCCCATTGCCAATGTAAAACATACAGCCCTGTTTTTAAACTTCTTTGGTGGAATTGCCTGAGATTATCATTCGAGGTGTACCCACTTTTTTCTAAAATCACAAGAAGTTATGTCCTAGATTTGAAAAGTACTACTGCTCTAGGTGCTGCCCCTGTACTTATAATCATTTCCTAAAAGCAACAGGATTCACTGATTGGGACATGGAGTAAGGGAGTGTGGCTTAAAAGCCTTTACCACTTATAACTGGAAAGCCACTCTGAAGGAATCAGATCTCAACTTCTACAACTGAAGACACCGGAAGACTGAACACACGACTAAGGAGCCCAGAGCAGCACAGTAGGGTGGGAAGGGACTCACCTGTGGCTAGAAACTAAGCTTCTGGTCCTGCTTTGCCACTCATCTGTTTAAGTATGCCATTCACCCGTCCTCCAAGGACTGTTGTTTTTCCATTTTTAAAGACAATTGGACTAGATGGTCTTGAAGGTCTCTCCTGGTTTTGATATCTGTTATTTTCTCCCTAAAACTTCTGCATAGAATATAACCTATTCTAGAGTCACGCAAACTGTCCCCAACCCTGGGCCAGTGTTTGGTTGCCAGGTGAAACAAGCAAGCAGATATGTACGACAATCTTTATTGCCCTCACCAGTCACCAAGTGTGCATCCGTTCTGCTGATGGTGTCAGCAGTCACCATTGTGTCTGGATGACAGCATATTCATGTTATTGCTTGACTTGACTATATGACAGACAAAAAAGCAGTGGGTCCTTCATGGCTGCATTGTGTGCTCCCACTGTCAAGCAAACTGACTATCTGATCATGTGTGCTGACAAATGTGGAGGGGCTGTGTAAAATATAAAGGATAGTAGAAACAACAGCTGTTATTAAAATAGTAAAACATTTATCCAAACAGTTGTACTAATGTAACACTGTAGTTAGTTCTTTCCATTTTTGTGGAAATAAGTATTGATCCTAGTATCCACCCAACCACAGGAATGTTACCCTTCATGTTTTCTTTATAAGCCCCTCTCTACTTCAGTGAAGGGAAAAAAAATAGTCATATAGACTTTTCATTCCTGGGGCATTTAACTCAATTTCAGTTAAGGTTTTGACCTTCCGTAATAGGAAAATGCTACCTTTTCTGGCTTGTAATCTGGTTATCTAACACCTTGCTAAAGTGATTAAAATGAGGAGTACATGCTTTTTTAAAAAAGAAAGAAAAAGGATCTGGGTGGAGGGGGGGCAAAGGTGGGGAAAATGGGGGACATCTGTAATACTGTCAATAAGTAAATAAATAAATAAATAAATAAAATGAATTCCTATGCTTTAGATTATACTTAAGCATAGATTGGATTAATATGATCTTGATTGAATAAAGGATAGTCTGAACAATACTAAAGTCATTCCAAGTCTGAACACTTCTTTCTGGAATGCTGCAGCACAAAATGTCACTGTCATTTCATAAGCACTGATATATTTTAATGCATAAATAATGTACCTTTTAGAGGCTCTTAAAGCATTCGCATATGCATAGATATTTATTTACAACTGTTTTTGCTAAACCAAAATAGAAAAGACTTAGTTGACTTCTAAGCACTTGCATTTTCCAATTTGAATACGGAAAATTATGACTGCAGAGCATCTCATTTACATAACCAAGAGGTGGCAGTATTACATCCATTATATGTATTTTCTGCACTATGTGTCACTTAACAATAAGAAATGAAATGTGTAAATAAAAATACGTAACAAATATTTCTGCCCTTTCTAAATGGTTGCATCAGTGATAGCCACTAAAAAGCATTCATTAAAGTGTGATGTTTCCTTGTAAACAATAATCACTGCCTCCCCCCACCAAAAAAAAATCGAAGCTAGGAACCACAATTTATTACCACCAGTGAGTTTATTGCAGCTCTGGGAATCCATACGCATCCCCTTCACTGATCGCTTGTTTCTGGTAAAACATTCACCTCCTTCCCAAATATGTATGAAAATCAATTTAAAAATAAACCATGAGACTCCCAAAATTAAGAGCCTCTGTTTCTATGTAAAAAGCAATTTAGCCCAGCCAGTGTTGCTCAGTGGTTGAGTGTCAACCCATGAACCTGGAGGTCATGGTTCGATTCCTAGTCAGGGCACATCCCTGGGTTTTGGGCTCAATCCCCAGTAGGGGACGTGCAGGAGGGAGTCGATCACTGTCTCTCTCCCTCATCAATGTTTCTATCTCTCCTTCTCCTTCCTCTCTCTCTAAAATCAATAAAAACATTTTTTAAAAAGCAATTTAGAAAAGAAATAACTCAAAGAGTTGAATACAGATACATAGCATCTTACAAACTGATTGTTACTACTAAAAAATAATTATTTAAAATCAAACCCTTTTGGTTACCCCCAAGGTTGTTTTGAACATCTGCTAAGTTATGACTTGTGACTTGGGTTATGGTCCAATTAAAATTTACCTAAATTACCTGAGTTGGTTCAGTTTTATTTTTGGTTTTCTATTTCTAACCAGTCTAGGGATCAAAACCCAGTAACAGCAGAAGCAAAATCATTTAAAAACTGGAATCTGTTGGGTCACAAATTTCCTATAAAACTATTCTTAGTAAAAATCAATACTATAAATACATCTGAGCAGTTATAAATAAGTATTTGGAGTAAAAGTTCTTAGAAAAATAGTTTACATAGCAATAGAGTACTTTACATCTAGCTTTAGAGAAAGTTAAACAGATACAACTTTCTGACACTCATAGGAAAATGTTATTTTAAACCATAAACTACATTATACGAGATTTCTAAAGGCCCACCATCCATAGAACTAAAAAACCATTTGAGTATTTGGAAATATAGTTTATGTTATTTAGATACTTAAGCTACTGATTAGAATCAACATACAGTCTGTCTGGAGCATTTGTTGTACAGGTTCTAAAAGTTATCTAAAAACAATTAAAGGGCATTTAGAGCATTAATATCTGACACATACCTAAATATTACCAGACTTCAATTTCTAAAAATATATTCTAGAGAACAGTCATGAGATTGGCAGTTCTGACTGATTACGGGCATCTGAATATTTTAGATATGACCCTTTTATTGATTTTTTTCATATATTGCACAAACAGCAAACACTTCCTTAATATGTCTAGATTGAGTACCTAGTTTGTGGAAAATTGATCTATGAACAGGATTCAAAGAGTACATGTGAAGGTTATGTAATAAAATGATACAGAAGAAATGTGTTGTGCCAATGGCCACATGAGATCAAATCCTCCTTTCCAGTAATTATTGTAATCTCCCCTAAGAAATCTTCCAGTTTCATCACTTTGTGGAATAATTTCTAATCTCAATTTCATTCTCAATCAAATTTGACGCATTATGTTGTCATTTCCTATAACATAAAAATAAAAATGTATTTTAATGTCTTAATTGAATTTAAATTCTAGTTGTGTCATGATATCTTATGTTTCATCAGTTTCTCACCTTCCTCTGTATACAGATATTCCTGTAACACAATCAGATTCTGCCCCCCATACTTCTATTTTTCCTCCTTGCTAAGATATTTCCTATTCTAGAGAAAGATGTGGGTTGGTCAAGAAGAGGGGAAGGCAACAATATCAACATTTACTTGTTTATTTATAATATGTATTTTGCTATGAGCTTTACACAGATAATTCTATGTAATT
Organism: Miniopterus schreibersii; assembly: GCF_964146895.1. NCBI lineage: Eukaryota > Metazoa > Chordata > Mammalia > Chiroptera > Miniopteridae > Miniopterus > Miniopterus schreibersii. The sequence goes on along the minus strand of NC_138104.1, from coordinate 5,282,343 downwards.
ATTACAACAACCATTTCAGGTAGACTGTTAGCACCCCTACTTGAAAAATGAGGAAACTCAGACTCAGAAACGTAAATTGACTTACCTAAAGTCACACAGCTGGTAAGTGCCAAAGATAGAACAAAATTCCACTTAAAGAAGGCAATACCACCAACAACAATAGCTCCCATTTACTGAACTGCATTATGTGTCAGGTACCATGCTAAGCATTTTACAAGCATCAGTTGATTTAATCCTCAGAAACTCTATGAAGCAGAGGCTAATATTATCTCCATTTTACAAATAAGCAAATGGACACACAAAAGTTATGTAACCTGCATAAGGTCAAATAACCAGTAACCTGGGATTCAAACCCAGCTCTCTTGACTTCAAAACTATCAACTCTGCTGCTCTAAAATAGAAGATAAAACTGAAGGTGGACTCCAAGGATGACTCATCTCCTGAAAGCATTTTCAAATAATCCTATAATTGTCCAAATATATGAAATTTGACTTTACGCTCCCCTTCAAAAGTAGAGCCCAGGGCTCTCTTGGCACAAAAACTCACATCTCCCCTTCACTCAATATAGTGTTTGGTTCTGTCTTAAAAATAGGGGACTGCAGGAGGAAACATGCCACTGTCCAACTTCTGACTGAGAAAAATCCAGTTTCATCGAAAGAGTTGAAGAACTTGCCTATATGGATACCACTTACAGATACAAGTGATTCTTTGCCAACGCTCATACCATTAAAGCACCATGGATAGAACAGATCCCTTTGGAATTCACAGATCCTTTAAAGAGTGGTGTTGCTTGAGAGAGGGAACTCTAGCTTTGTATATTTGCATTTAAAGGGACAAATTGTTGAAGACTGAGATCTAAGAGATTCAAAGAAATTAATCAGTCATGTTAGAATTGTATACAAATTGAAAGACATTTTATGGGTGATAGTGCAGACCTAGGACTACAGAGCATTCTTTTTCTCAGAAAAAAACACACACAAAAACACATACACAAAAAACAAAAACAAAAACAAAGCTTTTGGCATTAATGCACCACAAAGCAGAGCTATCTACAAAACACCACAATTAAAGAAAACTTTCTTGTACTTTGTACAAAATAAATTATTTCTATCTTAGTCTCCAAAGATTAAAAAAGCTCATGTCAAAGATAGAGACATCTACGCTTTGAATTATTAAAGTTGTCAGTCCCTATTTTTAAAAAGTCAAATTAATGTGCAGTCCTGGATATATGAGCCTCATTTCCATTTGCAGAAGGGAGAAGCAAGGATGCTGGCTTCATCTCTCCATTTCTTTGCTAAGTAATGAACAGTCTTAAAAGATGAGTTGTTTGTAATCAACTCATCCATTAAAAAAAAGAACATGTCTAAGGAGAAATCCAGGCATCATCAGTTGAGTTCAGTAGCAGGCTTATCTTTAGAAAGCTATGTATTAAATCTCATCTATTGGTGTGTGCATGCTAGTCTGCTAGGTTTTTCCTTGTGCTATGCAATATGTTGTTGATATATATATAATGAAAGAGCTTCATGATATGACCTTACCTCAGAGGTTTTCTGTTCAAGCATTGTGCTTATGTATGGGTAGTTTCAACCACTGTAAATACCATGGAGATAAGACTTCAAGTCAAAGCTTTGTGTCTGTGACCTTGAGTACTTAACTTCTCGTGCCTTAGTTTTTTCTCTTATGTAAAATAGCATGTTTGATTCACTTATCCCTATAGGTGTTTTGGAGTACCTATTATAAGTTCAGCACTAAGGCTGTCATGGTGAACAAGACATAGCCCTTGCCTTCATGTCACTTATCGTCTAAGTACAGAGACAGCCAATAAATATACAAGCAAAACTATAACATACACTAGTATGTTCTGTGAAAAAAAAATGAAGTAGAATAAAGGAACGGAGAGGGATGGATAAGATGGATGGACTATGTTTTTGATAAAATGTTCCATGAAGGCTTCCTTGAAGAGGGGACTTCTGAGCAGAGACTAAAATGTAATAAGGAATTCAGCCATTCAAAGATTTAGGGGAAAAGCTTTCTAGGAAGAAGGAGATAGAATAAAGACTCTAAGGTGAGTGTGCTTAATATGTTGGAGGTACAGGCAAGAACATACAGATGGCCAAGAGATATATGAAAAGATGCTCAATGTCACTAATCATCAGAAAAATACAAATTAAAACTACAATGAGATATCATCTCACACCTGGCAAAATGGTACCATCAACAAATCAAATAATGAGTGTTGGTGAGGATGTGGAGAAAGGGGAACCCTCATGCACTGTTGGTGGGAATGGAGACTGGTGCAGCCACTATGGAAAATGGTATGGAGGGTCATAAAAAAATTAAAGCTGGAACTGCCTTATGACCCCACAATTCCACTTCTGGGTATATATCCAAAGAAACACAAAACACCAATTCGAAAGATTTTATGCACCCCTACGTTCACAGCAACGTAATTCACAACAGCCAAGCTATGGAAGCAACCTAAGTGCTCATCAGTAGACAAGTGGATAAAAAAGTGGTGGCACATGTATACAATGGAATAGTACTCGGCTATAAAAAAAGAATGAAATCTTACCATTTGCAACAGCATGAATGGATATAGAGGGTATTATGGTAAGTGAAATAAGTTGGTAAGAGAAAGACAAATGTCGTATTATTTCATTTATATGTGGAATCTAAAGAAATAAACAAAATAGAAACAGACTCATAGATAGAGAATAGACTGATGGTTGCTAGAGGGGAGAGAGGTGAAAGAGAGGAAGGGATTAAGAAGTATAAATTGGGGATCTGGGAAGATGGCACTGTGACAAGAAGCAGAGTTCCCTTGCTCCCAGCCACGGACTCAATTTACCGCTAAAATATGGCGTAACCAGCTTGGAAAAACCAGAGAAATATACCTGAGTGGACATATTTTGAGTAGGAAGCACTGAAGAAACATCATTGAGTCTGGTAAGAGAGGGGGTTGTAGAAAGGGGGAGTCCCCCTGAAGCCTGTGCTGGGCTCTGAGGCTCTAGGGCTAGAGGCTGAAAAGCTCCCTCCCCTGGGAGTGTGGACTGGCATCCAAAAGCTGAGATCTCAAACCTGGAGCAGAGGAGAAGTGAAGGGGAGGAGAAAGGAAGGGGAGGAAAAGGGAAGGAGAGCCTGGTCACCAAGGACAGAGGGACCAAGGGGAACAGTGTGCCTGCAAGGAGGGGACCACACCTTCCCAATGAAACAAAGCTCCCAATGGCGGCCAGGACAGGAGTCTTTCACACCAGGTGTTGATCATAGGAAAGGCTGTCCTACAGTGTGTGGCTCCTGAATAGAAAGGGGCCAGAGGGCCACACTGAACAGCCACATACAGGGACCCTCTGCCTTCCTGTAAGGCATTGTGGAGGACACCAGAAAGCATTTGATCTCTGTGGCACAGGGAAGGGGAAGAGAGCCCTTTCACCTCCAGAGAGGGTCTGGAGGCACTGGAAGGGCAGACCGGGACTCCAGCCGCCAGAGCTGCTGGTGAGGCAAATTGGTTTTATTTGATCCAGTCTGGGGGGAGCTGGGATAGCATGCAAGGAGCTGCCCCAGCTTTACTGAGATTAGCTGTACAGGGAAGCTGCGTGGGGTTGACTTTGTGACCCCTCCTGCTTGATACCAAGGTGAGAGGGCAATGGGACCTTGCAGGGCGGGTTCTCTGCCTGTGTGTTGCTTTGTGCATTTTTGAGTTTTTGATTGCTGAACAGGCATCCACCTTCCTGGTTTGCACAGGGGAGACAGACCAGGGAAAGGTGGGATTTGTGTCTGAATAGTGGAGAGTTTGAAATAAGCACAGTGTGCAATCAGCCAACCAGATCTGGGAAAGGAGGGGTGGAGCACACCTATGTCTCCTGTAGGCTAGAAGCACCACCCCCAACAGGAAAGGGGCTGGTTCAGCTCACTGAAGCCCCAGATATACCCAGCAGGGCACAGTCCTGAGGGGGAAGGGGAACAGATCACAGGACAACAATACAATAATAAGACTCTCGGGGGTTATTGTTTGGGAACTAGAGGAGAAGCTTAAAACTCCTTCTGGGGGCTGGGCAGGCAAAGTGCTCATCAGAATTTTTTTTTTTAATAGAACTCACTGAGACCAGGCTGCTGAAACTGCCTGTACAGAAAAGGTAACAGACTGAATTCAATCTGAACCTGCAGCAGGCCATTGTATGGGGAACTAGAATCGGAGGATAGGGTAGGGACTGAGGAGTTGGCTTTGAAGCAGAGACTAACTTCCTCACAGTGAGTGCCTGACAGAGAAACCTCTAAGTAAGGGGAGCAATATGCTGAGCTACACTAGCTGGCCTGCACCCTAAATACTCTTCAGAAGACTCTGGAGTAAGACCAGGCAACCACAAGGGGGAGGCAAAATAGCTGACAAATGGAGGTGGTCCACAGAGAGCCTCAGATCAGCAAAATAACTAAGGACACCAGAGCCAAACCTAGACAACTCTTGATATTGGCTGACACACAAGTACCTCCCAGGAGAACTGAAATCAGCATAAAAAACAGTGAGCCTCAGATAACATAAGCTGCCCAGACAAAATTCACCTGATTGACCTTTTTTTTTCTTTTTAGAAAAAAAGAGAGAAAAGAAAAAAAAAAAATTCCTCTCAAATTTTGTAATATTTTTTAAATTTTTAAATTAAGTTTTTTAAAAAATTGGTTTTGCTTTGCTTGTGTGTTTTTTTGGTTTGTTTTTTTGCTTTGTTTTGTTTTATGTCCTATTCTCAAGATTTTCTTGATAGTCCCTGCTTAATTACTGGGATATTATCATTATAACCAATATGTTTACTGTTTTTCTCTATTGTTTTCCCAAAATCTCTTATTGGACTCCCTTCCTGCCCTTGCTTTATCTTTCTCTCTCTTGTTTTTCCATTGGCATAACTTTTTTTCTATTTCTTTTCCTTTCTTCTCTTGTTATCCCTTCTGTCTTCCTGTCTTTTTGTTTGTTTGTTTCTGTTTGTCTCTTTATTGTACTTTTATTTTTTATTTTTCAACAATTTTCCTGTTCCTACGCTCTACCCTTAATTTTTTGTTAGCCCTTCTTTCAGAATCTTTTCTCTGCCCCTTTTATCTCCCAGTAGCTTCTCTATTTTTACTTTTAATTTTGTTTTATTATTTTTTTATTTTTCAATACTATTAGGAATAATATCCTTTTCTCTATTCTCTCTCCTCTCTCTCTCTCTCTCCTCTCTCTCTCTCTCTTTTTTATTTTTGCTTTAACATTTGTGTTCTCACTTCACTCTCCCAATTCTACTTTCACTTGAGATGCTTTAATTGTGATTGTCAGGATTTTGTAAGATAGTCTTTGTTTCCTGACAGTTTGGTTGTGTAATGCCTTGCCTTGCCAGCAACCATACAGCGGCTCACACAACATAGTTGGGGCTCTGCCACACAGTTAGCCACTAACCTGAGAGGAGAGTCCTTCCGAGAATGGGTCAAAAACATTCTAGACCGAAGCACAACAGGAGAGCCCAAAGAAGCCACAAAAGGGACATCCACAAAAGGGACATGCCTAGAGCAAACAGCTCAGAAGTATAAGAAAAACATACCTCTGAGCTCCACTGGACATACACTACAAAATCCCACCCCACAAGACTGGGAGACAGCAAATATATCTATTATACGGATACAAACACTAAGAGCCACCAAAATGAGGAGACGAAGACACAACCCCCAAATGAAAGAAAAGGAAAAATCACCTGAAAAAGACATCGATGAAATAGAGTTAAGCAAGTTATCAGAAATAGAGTTCAGAGTAATGGTTATAAAGATGCTCAAGGAAATTAATGAGAACAACAAGACACTTAATGGAAAGGTCGAGAAACTTAGTAAAAACATGAAAAAAGAGCTAGATATGATAAATAAGAACTATGCAGAAATGAAGAATACTATATCTGATATCAAGAATACACTGGAAGGAATTAAAAGCAGGCTCAGTGAAGCAGAGGACAGAATAAGTGAATTAGATGCCATAGAAAAAACCACTCAATCAGAGCAGCAAAAAGAAAACACACTTAAAAGGCATGACAGTTTGAGGGAGCTTTGGGACAACGTGAAGCAAAACGACATTTGCATCATACGGTTATAAGATGGGGAGGAAAGTGAGCAAGGGATAGAGAACCTGGTGGAGGAAATAATGACAGATAACTTCCCTACACTGGTGAGCAAGAAAGCCATACAAGTTCAAGATCCACAGAGAGTTCCAAGCAAGAGGAACCCAAAGAGATCCACTCCAAGACACATCATAATTAAAATGGCAAATGTAAAGGACAAATAAAGAATATTAATGGCTGCAAGAGAGAGAAAAGCAGTGACCTGCAAGGGAACCCCCATAAGGCTAAGAGCAGATTTCTCAACAAAAATGCTTCACACCAGAAGGGGGTGGCATGAAGTTCTCAAAGTAATGAAAAGCAAGAACCTGCAACCAAGACTGATTTATCCAGCAAGGCTATCATTTAAAATTGAAGGTGAAATAAAGAGCTTCTCAGACAAAAGAAGGCTAAAGGAGTTCAGTACCACCAAACCAGCATTGCAGGAAATGTTAAAAGGACTGCTCTAAGAAAAAGAAGGAATAGTGAGAGAAAGGTACATTGGGATAAAGGGGGATATTGGCATTAAATAAGTATATATCAATAACAATCTTAAATGTAAACAGAATAAATACTTCAATTAAAGACACAGAGTAGCTGAAAGGATAAGAAAACAGGACCCATACATATGCTGTCTACAAGAGACCCACCTGAGAGCAAAAGATTCACACAAGCTGAAAGTGAAGGAATGGAAAAAAAAAAACATTCCATGCAAATGGAAAAGAAAACAAAGCTGGAGTAGCAATACTTATTTCTGACAAAATAGACTTCAAAATAAAGATCATAACACGAGACAAAGATGGCCACTACATAATACTAAAGGGATAAATCCAACAGGAGGAAATAACCCTTATAAATATATATGCACTCAATATAAGAGCACCTAAATATACAAAAAAATTATTGGTGGACTTTAGGGGGAGAGCGATAGCAATACAATTATAGTCTGGCACTTTAACATCCCAATATCATCATTGGACAGATCATCAAGACAAAAAATCAACAGAGAAACAAGGACCTTAAATGACTCACTAGATCTAATAGATTTAATTCACATTTACAGAACATATCATCCCAAAGCAGCAAAATACACATTCTTCTCAAGTGCACATGGAACATTCTCAGAAATAGACCACATGTTAGGGCACAAGGCAAGTCTCTGCAAATTCAAGAAGACTGAAATCATATCAAGCATCTTCTCAGATCACAATGCCATGAAACTAGAAATCAACCATTATTAAAAAACTCAAAAATATTCAAACACATAGAGGCTAAATAGCATGTTATTAAATAATGAATAGGTTACCAATGAAATCAGGGAAGAAATCAAACACTTCTTGGAAAAAAATGAAAATGAACAGACAACAACCCAAAATCTATGGGACACAGTGAAAGCAGTCCTGAGAGGGAAGTTCATGGCATTACAGGCCTATCTCAGGAAACAAGAAAAAGGTCCACTAAACTATCTAACACAACAACTAAAAGAACTAGAATGAGAACGGCAAGAAAAGCCCCGAGGAAGTAGAAGGAAGGAAATAATAAAGATCAGAGCAGAAATTAATGACATAGAGACTAAAAAAACAATACAAAAATCAATGAAACCAAGAGCTGGTTCTTTGAAAAGATAAATAAGATTGATGCACCATTAGCTAGACTCACTAAGAAACAAAGAGAGAGGACCCAAATAAATAAAATCAGAAATGAAAGAGGTGATATAACAACTGACATGATGGCATTTTATACACCAATAATGAACTGTCAGAAACAGAAACTAAAAAAACAATACCATTTACCATTGCAACTAAAAACTAAGATACCTAGGAAAAAACTTAACCAGGGATGTAAACGACCTATACTCAGAAAACTATAGGACACTGAAAAAAGAAATAGAGGAATATATAAACAAGTGGAAGAATACACCATGTTCATGGATTGGAAGAGTTAATATCATTAAAATGTCCATACTAACCAAAGCACTGTATAGGGTCAATGCAATTCTTATTAAAATACCAACAGCATATTTCACAGAACTAGAACAAATATTCCAAAATTTTATATGGAACCAAAAATAACCCTGAAGAGCTGCAGCCACCTTGAGAAAGAAGAACAGAGTGGGACGGATCACTACACCGGATATCAAACTATATTACAAAGTCACTGTAATCAAAACAGCCTGGTATTGGTACAACAACAAACATATAGATCAATAGAACAGAACAGAGACCCTGGAAATAGACCCATGCCATTATGGTCAGTTAATATTTGACGTAGGAAGCAAGAGCATTCAATGGAGTAAAGACAGTCTCTTCAATAAATGGTGCTTGGAAAACTGCAAAAAAATGAAACTAGATCACCCACTTACTCCATACACAATAATAAATTCAAAATGGACAAAAGACTTAAGTGTAATTTGCAAAATCATAAAAATCCTGGAAGAAATCATAGGCAGTAGAGTCACAGACATCTCATGTAGCGGAATTTTCACTGATACTTCTAAGGCAAGAGAAACAAAAGAAAAATAAATGAGACTATATCAAACTAAAAAGCTTCTGCACAGCAAAAGAAATTATCCTCAAAATAGGAAGGAACCCCACGGTATGTGAGAGCATATTTTCCAAGGATACATCTGATGTGGGGCTAATTTCCAAAGTGTACAAAGAACTCATACAACTCTACAAGAGGAAGGCAATTGATCCCATTAAAAAATGGGCAAAGGATATGAATAGACACTTATCCAAAGAGGACACACAGATGGCCAATGGACATATAAAAAAAATGCTCAATGTCACAAATCACCAAGAGACATATGAGAAAATGCTCAATGTCACTAATCATCAGAGAGATGCAAATTAAAACCACAATGAGGTATCACTTCACACCTGTCAGAATGGCTACCATCAACAAATCAACAAACGACTTGAGCTCGCAAGGATGTGGAGAAAGGGGAACCCTAGTGCACTGCTGGTGTGAATGCAGACTGGTGCAGCCACTAAGGAAAACAGTATGGATTTCCCTCAAAAAATTAAAAATGGAACTGCCTTTTGACCCAGTGATCCCACTTCTAGGAATATATCCTAAGAATCCTGAAACACTAATCAGAAAGTATATATGCACCCTTATGTTCATAGCAGTGGAATTTACAATAGCTAAGATCTGGAAACAGCCCAAGTGCCCATCAGTAGATGAGTGGATAAAAAAACTGTGGGACAAATACACCATGGAATACTATGCAGCTGTAAAGAAGCATCCCATACCCTTTGGGACAGTATGGGTGGACCGGGAGAATATTATGCTAAGCAAAATAAGCTAGGCAGAGAAAGACAAACATCACATCATCTCACTTATTTGTGGAATCTAAAGAATTTAATAAACTGATGAACAAAATAGATTCAGGGACATGGAAGCATGGATCAGACTGACAAATCTCAGAGGGAAGTTGGGAGTGGGTGGGTGGTGGGGAGAGATTTACCAAAGAATTTATATGCATATATGCATAACCCAAGGGCACAGACAGACAATAGTGTGGTGAGGGACTAGGGAGGGGCTGGAGGTAGGGTGGAAGGGGTCAATGGGGAGAAAAAGGGATATCTGTAATATTTTGAACAATAAAAACATTAATAAATGAGATATTATCTAAAAAATAAAATAAAAAATAAAGTCTATGTGACATTGGAGTCTAAAGTAACATCAATAAACATTTTAATAGCCTTTGAATAGCTAGCTGTAGCACATATTGTAGATACTGGATTTGAACAATAAGAATTTAATACATTTCTTTCAATGAATTGGTATGAAGTTTGATTTCTTGCAATATCATGTTTCTTAATTGTGAATTTTATTATATGATTCTTAATACAAGGATTAGCACATATTTGATTTTTTTTAATTTTTAAATTTTACTTTTTTAAAAAATATTACAGATGTCCCTTTTTCTCCCCAATGACCTGTTCCACCTCATCCCATTCCCCTCCCTAGTCCCTCTCCCCACCATTGTCCCTGTCCTTGGGTTGTGCATATATGCATATAAATTCTTTGGTTACTCTCTCTCTCTCCACCCACCTTCCTCCATCCCTCTGACATTCGTCAGTCTGATCTATGCTTCCATGTCATTGAATCTATACTGTTCATCAGTTTATTAGGTTCTTTAGATTCCACGTATAAGCAAGATCATGTGATGTTTGTCTTTCTCTGCCTGGCTTATTATTTTTTAATTGACATATTTTTGAAAATGTAGCCCATTTGTATAAACTCTGAAGATATTTACTCTGGGGATTACACATTTATTTTTTACTTGAATTTTTAAGATATGAGAACCTTGGCACATCTTTTGTATCTCTGCATCGTAATAAATAGTCTGAATTATCATGATATTGAATGAATATCCTATTTGGAATTAATTTTACTTTTGCTTCTGCTTTTACAGAACATGCATTCACAGGTCCTCTGAAATGCATGTAATTCCTTAAGTTTTTTAAACAAAATTAAAAGATACTGTGAATAGAGCTTGAAGGCTAGAATAAAAGGGAAAAATCAATTATCTATTACTTCTTTAACCTTGTTTAGACCTTTATACAAACACATCATCTGAAACAAGATATCTTTGATACAACTGGGAAATGTAAATGCTGACTGTGAAAAGTACTATTAGTTCCGTAAATATGTTAATTAGATTTGATGATGGAATGGCCTCTATATTCCAAAAAACATATCTTTTAAAAGATGCAGACCAAAGTATTTATGGATAAAATAAAAAGAATTGCAACAATTAAAAAGAAGAAATATAAATTGGCAGTTGCAGAATAGTCACAAGGATGTAAAGTACAGTGTAGGGAATATAGTCAGTAATATTGTAATAACTATGTATGGTGCCAGGTGGGTACTCGAAACACTGGGGAGATCACTTTGTAAAGAAGAAAGAAAAAGAAAATTGAGAGCAGTGGGAGATAAGGTAAGATCATAGAGGACATTCTGGGTGAAAAAAAGTCAGGTTTGGGACATATTTAGAGGCAGAGCCAACACAATTTCTTGACAGATTAGATATGGTGTGTGAGGGAAAGAGAGATGCCAAAGATGATTCTGAGGCTTTAGATCTGATCAAGTGAAAGGTTCAAATTGATATCAACTGAGATAGGGAAGACTGAGAGGACACAGTTTAGGGGGGTGGGGAGGGAAGAATCGTAAATTCTTGCAGACATGTAAAATTTAAAATTCTTATTAGCTATTTAAGTGGAAATGTATAGTCAGCAGTTGAAAAATATCTCTGGAACTTAGAGAGTGCTTACATATAGAGAGGTGGATTTGGAAATTTTCAGTGTATAAATGGTTTTTGAAGCCATAGAAAAGGAAAATCACCTCCTAAAGAGAAAGTGTAGTTGAAGAAGGGCAGAAGTCTGAGGATCAAAGCTGGGTCACTCCTACATTAAGAGATTAAGTAGATTAGGTGGAATCAACAGAAGAAACTAAGAATGAACAGCTAGTGAGCTAGGAGGATAATAAAGAGAGTAGTGCTTCAGAAGGAAGTGTTTCAAGGTGGGAGAGAAGTGATAAAATAACAAATTTTGCTGGGAGATTAAGTAAAATGAGAACTGAGAATTGACCAAAAGATATAGCCACATGGAGGTTACTGAGAAATATAATAAAGGTGGTTGCTGAAGAATGTGTGGTAAAAGCCATTTGGAGTTGTTTGAGGAGACAATGGAAGGTAAAGAAGAGACAATGATTACAGACAACAATTTTTAGGAATTTTGCTATGAATGAATAGCAAATGATGTAATAATGAAGGTGCTTTGCAAACTGCTAAGTTTATATAAAATGATTATATACAAATATCACTTCCTAATAATTATAACTAGGAAATCCACTTTACATGTTTCTATGTATTCACACTTTAGAAAGGTTTATTAATATTTTTATTGATCACCACCTGTATTTTAAGCACATGACAGTCTTGAATGCGTCAAGGACTCCCAGATATGAAAAACAAATCTTTTGCCACATGTTTATTGGCATTGTGGATGCCTTTGTTCACTAATAGCCAGAATCTAAGAGGATGTCTATAATTTTCCCATCAGCCTATATGCCCTGACACATTACACCCCAGAGAAATTACACTTTCTCTTCGATCTTCAAAAGAAGCATAAAATCTGTGAAGAAAAACAGCATGAGTCTAAATTCTGTAGAGTGGCTTGAAGTCAGTGTCATAGTTATGGAAAGCGGTGCATCAAATTAGAGAACAAAACATACCTGGATTTCTCTTTTCTTAATGAGACAATCATGAAAAGGAAAGAGAAACAAAACTTGTATTGGAATGAAACTTTCAAAAAGACCTTGAGGAATAGACACGTGATTATCAATTTTTTTTTTCATTCCAACGTATCTAAGGAATTGTTTAGGAGCTAATTCCATTCATTTAAAAAATGGGTATGGAGGAAGCGTTTACGCCAATAAGTGCCTGACAGTATTATATGGAGGTTCTGGTCATGGTCAATATTCTTTGTATTCTCAAATGATATTTAAAGTATAAGATAAACAGAATTTTACCTAAGGCAAAGTAAATATTGACTGCCATCTGAAGGGTTTATCTAGCAGGCTTTGTAAAAGCAAAGACTCCCCAGTGTGGTAAGGAAAGAAAGAGATTCATTCTCCAGGTGCATATTCTATAATCATCACCCACAGCCATTTAGGTCAGAAAAGGGAATTCTCAGGTTGGAAAACAGCCTGCAATGTAGATTTCAGGCAACACACCCATACATACACACACATACAATATTTGTAACACTAATAGCTAATGACCAACTCTGGATAATATTCTTCATGAGGAGAGCAATCAGCAGATGCATAAACTCTGTTGATATATTTATTCCCTCAGATGATTGTGTTAATTTTCGAAAACTCTTGCCTTGATGAGAGCTAGTGGGGAGGAAAAAGAAACAAACTTTGTGGCATTGTATAATTATATCCACATTTTAAAATTTCTTTTTGTTTCTCATCAAGATGCAAGACTCACCATATATCACTATGCACTGACAGCTTTAGTAGAAGAAAAAATAAGGCAAACAATTAGCCTTGGGGAAAAGATATAAACTAATGCACAATTCATGAGTTTGCTACTCATTTATACCTGCTGTGATTCTAACAGAGTTGATAAAATACAACAGTGAATGATTTTGAACAATTTCAACTTAATCTTCTGAAAAAAGACTTGGTGTTGAGATTATTTAAAATATGACTTTTTCTTATGGATTGTATGCAGAATAGTCTTTGTCTGACAGAGATTAAGTTTAATGATAGAATTTGGTACAATCTTCTTAAGTAGGCCTGGGATGACAATCAGGGCAGCTTCATTACTGCCACAAAAGTACCCCTTGATGGGATACAGTTTCACAGACACAGTTTCCATCTGTAGTAGTCAGACTCTGGCTAGATTCCAAATCAAGCCAGCTTATGCAGAAATGAGAAATTATTGCTTTAAGTTACCAAGCAGAAAAGAAGGTGGTATATAGCTGGTTGTCAGCAATAACTGAACCCAGGAATTTCATCACCCCCTAGTTATGCTCTTTTTTTCCATTGCCAATCAGCTTCTAAATCAGTTTTATTCTCTCAGATTAGCTTTTAAAATACTAAGGAAGAGATCTTATTGGTTAACACTCTTATACCAATAAATGGTCCCTTGAGAGCTACCTCTGGGAAATAAAAGACTATTCATGCCCTCACAAAACTTGCAGAGCCCTAGAACAGTGGTTTCTGGGTTTATGTCAGCCATATTGCATCACCTGGACTAAGTCCAAGAGAAGTAGTTACTACCTGCCTGGAGTTTGGAGCTATTCATATCTCAAACAAGATTAATGGGAAACCAAATGAAAGAAATGGAAAGAATTCAAAACCATATTTATAGTCCCAAAAAATCAAATGGGTTTAATTTTGCTGGATTCCTTCTAGGCCCACAGGCTCCTGTTTTGGGGTTGAGAGGAGCTTTTTTTCCCTTTCTTTTCCAAGGCAGTCTAGAAGTAGACATAGGATGAAAATTAATTATTTGTTTATAGTTATAAAGGTGGATTAGAAGAAGTGGTTTGGACTGGTTGCCAAAGCAGAGGTCCCATATTACTTTTTCTCAAGTCAGTATCATGGGAATTATATATTTGGAGAGTTGGGTCTGTAGACCAGGCATTTACCCAGTTAGCCACACAGAAGGTCATGGTTTGGCATATACCCTGGATAAGCAGGAATCAGAGGGACAGAATGAAAGGAGACTTCCAGTCTTGCCTGTAGAAGTTAAGTCTGGAGTCCTGATCCAGCTATCTTGACCATATATTGAAGCAGAGGTAGAGAGAAAAACAAGTGCCCCCAAAGACAGCAATCAATAAATATATCTTGTTAATCACATAAATCCTCCCTAGGAAAGGGAAAAAGTGAGAGATAAAAAGAAGGCCTTAAAATGTCTCTCTGACACTACTTCCTCCTGGGGAGTGGAGCAAAAGCTCTTTCATGTGAACACGAGAACAAGAGACTAGGATCCACACCAACAAAATATTTTTCCATAACCATGATTATCATATAGTTATATACACTCTTACTTTATACTTTTTTTCACTTTTTATGCCATAAACATTTTCTGTGTCATTTACATTGTCTTCCAAATTATATTTATAATGACTGCATAATGTCTCGTCATTTAGGTAATTGTTACTTCACCAGATAATTTACTTTATTAAATATTAAAGTGGTTTCTTACTTTTCTGTCCTAGATAATATTTAAATGGACATTTTATGGCTATACTTAATTTTCTCCTTTTGGATTATTTCCTGAGGTTGAATTCTTAGAAGTAAGGTTACCATGCCAAATGCCATACATATCCAAACCCAATATGTTTATTCCAACCTATACTGCCACTAGTGATATAAACGTGCCAATTTTCCCACAACCTTGTGAATATCATAGATGATCAATAACATTTTGGTTTTTCCTAATTTAATGGCTATAAAAAACACCTCATTAATGTTCTTTTTTCTTTCTTTGATTGCTAGAGGTTTTAAATATTTTCCCATATATTTACTGAATAATAGCACTTTCTTTCATAAATTGTTCATCATTGAATGTCTTTTGTTTTGAATGTCTTAATGTTTTTCTTAGAAATTCATATGAGCTTCTTAGATCATATAGATATTAACCCTTTGTCATATTTACTGGTCTTTCTTTTCTTGTCTGTTTTTGTTCCTTATTATTTTAACCACTTTTATGTGTATGTAGAGGGTTAGTTTTATGGGGTCTACATCATCCATTTCTCCCTTGCAAATTTGTCAATAGCTTCAAAGCTAATAATATTTTCAATCTTTTTTTCTGATATCTTTTGGGGGTTATAGTTATTTAAGAAAAAGACACATCACACTTCCAAAAAAGTTTCATAAGAACCAAAAAAACCTTGAACTCAACCAATTTGTAAAAGAACTAGTTAAGCTTCAAGTTTATTTTTTTCTTACTCATGCTGAAAAAGATTTTCTCTTTAAGCAACGAAATATGGATCATAGCGGGAAGCATTAACTTCTAACACTTTTCAAAGAGCACAAACCTTCTGTTATTCCATTCACATAAAATACCAGTTGACAGATGGTATTTACCAGAAAATAGAGAAGAAAAGCATTTGAACCAAGATTTATAAATTGAAAATTCTCTTAAGAAAAGTACCTGTCTACTTGGTTGGATATTTAAGAGATAATAAGCCTAAGGCTTTTGTAGAAAAATAAGACAGGGAGAGAAGGAATCTTGATCATAAACCTGGATTTTTAACTAGCTATGTGACCTTCATCAGTTATTTACCATGTCTGGTCCTGTTTTCTCATGGGACTAATAAGAAAATTAGACTGGATAATTTATTAAATCCCTTTTGGTGCTAGCATTCTAAGATTCTCCATTCATTTATTCATTACTTTATTCAATAAACATGTCTTGAGCCCATAATATGTGGCACGCACTCTGCTATTGCTGGGAATACAATATTATATAAGAAACAGCCCTGTCCTGGTGGGCGTGGCTCATTTGGTTGAGCATTGTCGCATGAATGGAGAGGTCTCTGGTTTGATTCCCCATCAGGGCACATGCCCAGGTTGTGGGCTCAATTCCCAGTAAGGGGCATGCAGAATACAGCCAATCGATGTTTCACTCTCTCTCCTTCTCCCTTTCTTTCTCTCTAAAAAAAAATCAATAAAAACATATTTTTTAAAAAGTATTAAGAAACAGCCCTTATTTTCACTGACTATTTAGTAGGGAAGATAGACATAAGTAGAACATTGATATCCCATGTGGTCTGTCCCATAATGGTGGTGGAAAGGTAGAGCAATTCACTGGGAACTAAGGGAACACAGCAGAGGAGCACCCCATCCTCATGCCTTTCTCAGCACAAGCTGGATTGTCAAGAGGAATATTTCTGAACCTTAAAGATAAATAGGATTTAGTTTAAGGAGAGAGGAAGTATGGCCTTATGGGACAGTCTATGCAGAGCAATCAGAAGGAACAAAGGCTGAGAAGCATAAAACAGCAGGAAGCATACAGAGAACCGTAAGTTGATGTTACAAGAACTCGGAGTGTGAGGCAAAGATATAAGGCTAGAGGATCAGGCTCAGCACATGGAGGATCCCTTGCATTAAGCTAAGGAATCTGGAATTTATTCTCTATGAAATGGAGAGTCATCATAGGATTCCAGGCACCAGAGTATTTGTATTTTGGCAGAAGCATGCACGGTAAATTGAAGGGGAGTAGAAATGGAGGCAGAATCAGGTAATACACTGAAAAGCTATTGTCATAATCTAGGTGTGATCCCATGGGCTTAGATGATGACAGTAAGGGTGGCTGCGTATGGTTGTTCAGGTTGTTCACTACATGAGGGGGCCTAACTGAGGGGGCAAGTGGGAGCTGAAATTTAGTCTGCTCTAATCACCAAGTCTGTGCACTGGCAAGAGGCTTTACCTTCTGGAGAGACACTGTTCTAATTCAGTCTCTCTCATTGCTGAAGCTCCATAATGCCTCGAGCTTCAGCTGGAAGACTAGAAGACTGGAAGACTGGTGACTGGAATTATCTGAAGCCTTGCTCTCTCACCCACCATGTATGGTGGTTGATGCTAGCTGTAAGTTGACAGCAAGGCTGGGATGCTCAACCAGAATACAACTATGTAGCCTAGCCATCCTCACAGCATGGTGGTGAGTTCTTGAGCATGAAAGCAAGAGTGAGAGCTATGAAGAGAGGAGGGGAGGGAGGGGAGGGGAGGGGAGGGGAGGGGAGGGGAGGGGAGGGGAGGGGAGGGGAGGGGAGGGGAGGGGAGGGGAGGGGAGGGGAGGGGAGGGGGAGGGGGGAGGGGAGGGGGGAGAGGGGGGAGGGGAGGGGGGAGAGGGGGGAGGGGAGGGGAAATTTTAAAGAATTGGTTCATAGAACTGTGGAGACTGGCAAATCCAAATCTGTAGGGAAGACCTATGGAAGAGTTGGTGTTGCAGTCTAAATCTGAAGGTAATCAACTGATTGGATGAGGCTTATTCACATTATGGAGGATAATCTGCATTACTCAAAATCTACTAATTAAATTAACCTTATCTTAAAAAATACCTTAAAGAAACATCTAGAATAATGTTTGAACAAATATCTGTGTACCTAGTAATGACCCAGACAGTCCTACAGGACCTGTCCCCTGGCTATTTCTCTGATCTTTCTCCATTCTTCCCCTCACTACTTCTACTCTATCCACAGCAATCTCCTTGCTATTTCACAAATGCATCAAGTATACGTTTATCTTTGGGTCTTTGTACTTGCTTTACTTTGGCCTGGAATGCTCTTTTGACAAATGTCAACATAAACATTTTCAGTTTGTGCTCCAATATCACTCTTCTAAGAGGCCCTTCCTGATCACCCTCAATAAATCTTGTATAAGTGTGCCAATTCAACACTCGCCCCTCTCCCCCACCCCACACTCATGCAGGTTCAGTCACTTGGTGATTAGAGCAGACTAAATCTGAAAGGAGATTTACTTAGCAGAAATAAATGTCATTTTGCAAAAAGTCTCCTGGGATAAGGCAGTGTCGTGTGATGGGAATTGGGTTAATCAGTGGAAGGAGAATGAAGTCAGCCTTCCTTGAGTGCAGAGGTTGCCTGGACTGCCTAGGTCTTACACCCACTTTTAATGGCTTTCTCTTCTAACATTTGAAATAGCATGTCTCCATATCTGCCTCTAGCTCTATGTTCTCTGTGCTCATTATGTTCTTTGAGAAGAAAGGAGCCCCGACCTTGTTATATGAGTACAAGGAAGTGTCCTAGAGGTAGTCAGGGCCATGAAACATCCAGCCCCTTTCTTTTTCCCTAAGATCTACAGTCCTATAATCTCCCTCCTCTGCACTGCAATAATCATGGTCTTGTCCATTTATGGCTCTTCTTTTTCAAAGTAGGACATAAGCTATCCTTCAAGAGAGGGGCCTAAAATCTCCCTGCAATGTTGAGTGGTTGTCTTGGCTCAGAAGTCATTTGGGGGCTGTACCATGACAGAGGGTACCATCTGTGATTTAGCTCTGTCACCATCTCAGCAGTCTATGTCTTAGTTTCAATTCGAGCCTCTGGAAGTAAGTGCTCTACTCTCAACTTCTAGAGAACATGGTTTGGTTCTTTACCTGATATGTATGTTCTCTGTTCTCTGACAACAACTCATTAGATGTGCTAGGGAAAGAAAAAGGGAGTGTGTTGGTTGCTGAGGGGAGTAGCCCAAAGGGACAGGATAGCCTGGAACACTTCATTTACTTTAGGCTCTAATCTCGTCATGTCTTCTCTCCCACTGTGTCCCTAACTCCATTATAGTCCCTGCAACATCAGTCTAACAAACACACTGTTATAATTAAGGAGTTTTTAACTACTGTTTGAAGACATTAGGAGTTGGCTTAAAAACTTGGCCATTATATTCAACAGAGAATATTTGAAACTAATGCTTCATCACTAGCTCTTTCCATTTTAATTTCTTGCACATGTGGAGGGAGTATCTCTGATTGCCAGAATGACAGCTCACTATCAATGAGCAAACACAGGTAGAGGAAGAAAATACTCAGAAGAGAAAATGAAACTGGCTGAGAATTTCAACATATATTCCCCTATGCTGAATCTGATCTTGGAAGAGAACACTTTCAGTTAGAGTTGGAAATCTAGGACAATGTATCTTTAAAAAAGAGAAATCTCAGATTCCGTAGATAGTTTCTTTCTCCAAACTATTTAGCTGTTTTGTACCTCTGCAGCTTTCCCAGAAAGTTCACTGTGCCTACAGTGTACTCTCTGGAGTGACCTCCCTTTCTTTATCTAGCAAATATCTATCTTTCTTTTAAGATTCAACTCAAGCCCTACCTACTATGGAAAACCCTCCAGTGGTATCAAAGACTGCTTTTACTTTCATGCACCTGCAACGCTTGTAAAATTTTTATTTTGAAATAATTTTATATTTATAAAAGAGTTGCAAAAATAGTACAGTTTCCATAAACTGTTCAACTCAATTTCCTCTAATGTTAACATTTTACAAAATCATTGTATATTCATCAACACTAAGACATTAACATCATTATAATACCAGTAACTAAACTATAGAGCTTATTTTAATTTCACCAGTTTTTCCACTGACATTCTTTTTCTGTTCCAGGATCCAATCCAAGATCCCACATTACATTTAGTTGTCTGTTTTATCTCCTTACTTTCCTCCAATCTAAGACAGTTTCTCACTCTTTCTTTGTTATTCATAACCTTGACACTTCTGAAGAGTACAGGTCATATTTTTTTCTCAAAATGTCATGTTTTTTCACTATAAAGTTATTATCTTTCCCTTTCTATATTGTATTGTTAAAAGTGAGTCACTAAGTTCAGCTCACAGTCAAGAAGAGAGAAATGAAGTTCCACTTCCTGGAAGAAGCATCAAAGAATTTGTGGACCTTTCTTAAAACCACCATGATAACTAACAAATATTTGAGGATATACCTTGAGGCTATACAAATATTCCATTTCACCTTAAAGTTTCACCTATTAATTTTAGATTCATTATTTCTTGCATTCAGCACTTATCACTATAGTGCTCTAATAGTGATTTTATATTTCTCTCATTTCTTCCACATTTAAAAATTTTTTATTACATTTATTGGGGTGACATTGGTTAATAGGATTATATAGGTTTCAGGTGTGGGTTTCTGTGTTATAAGATCTGTATATTGTTCTGTGTGCCCACCACCCAAAGTTCATATCTTCTCCTGTTACCATATATTAAAACTCTCTTCACCCCCACCCCCTTCCCTCTGGCAACCACCACACTGCTGTTTGTGCTCATGAGTTTCAGTTTTATATCCCACATATGAGTGAAATCATATGGTTCCTAGCTTTTTGTGACCGACTTATTTCATTTAGCATAATATTCTCAAGGTCCATCCATGCCGTTATGAATGGCAGTATTTCATTCTTTCTTATGGCTGAATAATATTTCATTGTGTACATGTACCACATCTTCTTTGTCCAGTCCTCTATCGCAGGACACTTTGGTTGTCTCCATGTCTTGGCCACCGTGAACAATGCTGCAATGAACCTAGGGGTGTGCATATATTTGTGAACATATGTTTTTGAGTTTTAGAGGTACATACCCAGGAGAGGGATAGCTGGGTCATATGGTAACTCTATTCTTAATTTTTTGAGGAATTGCCAGATTGTTTTCCATAGTGGATATACTAGTCTACATTACCACCAGCAGTGAATGAGGGTTCCCATTTCTCCACAACCATGAGCTCTGATCCACAAATTGATCTACAACTGTGTAGATGATACCTAAATAAAAATGAACTCTTCATAAATAACTCTGGATCCAAGTTTAATGTGGCTTCATATGGGCTTGTGTGGGACTGAAATGATGGATACTTCCTTTTTAACTTTATTTTTATTGTTGACATTATTACAGATGTACTCTTTTCACCCCCTTTGCCTACTTCCACCTAGTCCCTACCACCCCTTCCCTCTGGCTATCACCACACTGTTGTGTTGTCTGTGTCTATGGGTTATGCATGTATGTTTTTTAGCTAATCCCTTCACCTTGGTTCTCAGAAGAGTCAGTTCTTCCAACTAAAATATGAATATCACCTGCTGGCTTAGGTCCCTTGCTACTAGGACATGTAGCTAGCAGGTGATGAGACTGGTGCTGGCAGGCAAGGTGGGGTGCTCCCAAAGTTATTACTCCAGAGGCCATTACACAGCTTGTGCCATTGCCTACAAGGAGTAGCCTCACCAAGGCATGAACAGATGTTCATTCTCTTCCTGTGACTGCTACATGGTTTAATACCACTTTTGACCAAGAGATGGCCATGGCTGGAACAAGTGCCTCAAGATCTTCACAGAGCTGTTTAGATCAGCAAAAATTAACCTTGCTTAGACCAAACACTCTCAGCAAGTCCTCATTGACTTATGGTATTTAAAGTTTAAATGTCCAGTACGTCACACCCACTCTTCCATATGTTCTTATCTTTAAGTTCTCAGTGGTGCTTATCAACAGCTGAGCTACTGAGTGCTTATCGACTGCAACAGATGTCCATGACAACATCCTGGCACAGCTTCCTCAATGTAAACAAATTCACCCTTAGATCAGAACAACTTCACTTAAATCATAAACAAGTGGATTGGATTCGAAATCATAACAAACCAATACACAACAGAGCTCAAGAATGACACTTGTCATGAATGTGTCTCAAAGGCTCTGAACACTGAATTCCCCAAGCTCCTCCTTTTGTGGTTTCTAGTTCTTATCTAGTCTGCAGCAAATACCTGGTGCTACTATATTCCATCCCAAATGTGAAAACAATTAGCAAGCCTTTCTTCATATAGTCCTCATGCCCCTTGGTCTGCCACCTTTCCTCTTAGCCTTTCATCATGTTTATAGCTCTCCTCAAAATGGCTCCATATATGTTTCAAATTGTTGCCAGCTGCAAAAGCCTCCAAAATCAACCTCTTGCTTGTATTTATTGCTAGCTCTTCAGATCATACTCTGGCTCTCTTAGCAATACACAGTTTTCTCACGGCTTGCTCTAGTAAAATGGGATGAAGTCTCTTGTGCTTGTCCCTAGGTAGCCATGTTGCTTCCTGATCAAGTATTACAAGCTTTTTTTCAATAAAAGGATAAATGGGGAGGTATTCACTCATCATCTAGAATCCCAATATAAAAAATCCCCACACGTGGGAATTTATCATCACCTGAAAACCCAGATTAGAATGCAGTGATTAGTTCGGATTGTTGCTTGACTTCTGAGTAGCATGCATTTGAAAAACACAGAGCTCTAGCAGGCATTTCAGATTCCTCTGCATCTAGTCCTCTACCTAGGCAGGCTGATAGAAATGAATCTTTAAGAACAAGCATTTAGGTCAGACTCTGGCAAGCATAGCATTGAACATCCTATAAGCTGACAATAAATAATACAAACATATCATAAACACCTATAAAAATTATATGGGCTGATATCATGCAATGCAAGATATAACTCCTATAATCAGGACCTAATTGGCCATTTTTAGGACAGTTGGTCCCTGCCATCAATCTCCTGCCTCCAGGACTACAATTTGACCTGTGCAGTTGAGAAGAAAGTTGGTAACTGTGCAGGATATTTGTCTCTAAATATCTGAGGAGAAACCATAAAAAGAAGAGCTGAAAATTATTCACTGTGGTCAGCGTGGCAAGAAAGAGATTACAGAGCTTAAATTGTGTTTTTCCAAGTGTCAGGCTAACTGCGTCAGTAATGAAAACAACATGTAACAAAAGGTGAAACAGAGGGCATTCTCAAGACTCATCATTAAAATAATTTCACTACCTTATATTTGTAGACAAGTTAGTCAGGGATATAAGGTTACAAGCCTCTTTACAGGATGAGTATCCAGAATTGGCGGACAAGGTCAGGCAGTGTCACTGTGATTGGGATAATAAGAATTGAAAACAAAATAGATAGGGTTAGCCATCTGTGGAAATCTTTTCAAAAGCAACCAGCCCTAAGAGATGACTTGAAAATGAAATGAAAGCAAGTCCATAAAATTTCCTCAGGAAGATGCCAATCAAAATGTCATGCATTTAGGATCTGCTGTGATCTCAGAATTGTTCATCAGATTGGTAGTTAATAAGATCTGGAATCGTACACTTACTTGCTGAGTGACATTGGGCATATTTTTTGACCTCTCTGAGACGCACTGTCTTTATCTGAAACATGATAAAGGCTCATAACTAACTACCTGAAAAACTTACTGTATTATATGAAAACATTCACTAGAAAGTGCTTTATAAATGATTAGACCCCTAAAATATTAGGATTATGATGATGATGATAAAAATGCAAATGGCATAGGCTATAGAAGAAGGAGAATTTCAGAGTACATTTTTTAAAAAAACTGTGATTGTGCCTAGGCCTCACTGCCTTGTTTAGGAATATCTTAGAATGCTACTCTTCCATGGCTACCTCCTTTAACCCTCTAAGCCACAACTACCAGTGATTTGTCATCAAAATTCCCATTCATCTCAGTCATTCTTTCCACCCAGAGACAAGTATCTTCCCTTACTTTGCCAAGCCCTCCCCTGTCCTATTTTCATTTTTCTCCCTCTTTCTTACTTTCAAGCACCTCCTACTTCTCCTTGTAATGAAAGGAAGAGGGGCCATAGTTCACTCTACCCCCAACATCTTTCACTTTTCCTATCAGTTTCTTTTGCTTCTCACTCCCCAAAATACAGATGATGTAAAATAAGTCAAGTCCAAAATATGTGCATTTGATTAGGGTCTCCTTATCCCTGAGAGCGGCAGGGACCATATTGGTTTATTTTTTGGTGGAGGTCTAGGCCAGAAACCCAAAAGTATGAGCATTCCTAAATATTTTGGAGCTCATAGTGCCACAGTCTTAAGAGATCACCAAGTCTCTATCCTATGTGATATTTTACCATGTGATTCCACAATTGACCTCAAGTATATACATATCTTCTACTCATGTTTCCATCCCATTTGTTCTTTTGTAAGTTCCACAAGACTGTGTTCTACATTGACTATGCATTGTCAATACACATAATTCAATTTGATTGTTTTGGAAAACACTTGAGATAGGGGTCTGCAGAAAGATTGCCCCAAGGAATCAGGGGAACTGGGCAAAAGTTCTCAGGCTACCATTAATTAGCTATGTGATCTTGGACAAATCATGCCATTTGTTGAATCTCAGACTCTCATATATAAAATTGGTATGATCACTGCTTCTTTGCTTGTCTCACAGAGCCATTGCAAGGATTTCACAGCATCCTACACTTGTGCCTCTCATAGCAGTTGTCACATTGTACTTCAATTTTTTTTTTTACTTACCTGTGTTCTCAACTAAAGTAGCAGTTTCCTATAGGACCCTCTGGAACTCCAGAACCTGGGATAAAGCCAAGCACACAATAGGTTCTCAATGATATTTGTTGTAAGAATGAGCATATGAATGAATAAGTAATGATTTGGAAAGTGCACTGTAAATATAAAATCGTATTCAAAATTATTTCAAAATATTTTAATGAGACAAGTATTGTAAGTACCTGAATACCTATTTTACAGATGAGAAATGTACTCAGAGGGATAAAGTACTTTGTCCAAAGTGATACAATGAGTTAGTCAAGGAGAAAGGAAAAGAACTCCCTGTCTCTTGACATTTTGTACAGCTGATTTTCTGCAAAATTAGAGACAGTGTGCTGTCTCTAACTTTGCTATCAGTATTATTATTTTTATTGGTTGGAGTTTTTAGGTATCTTACCATGGGCCATGTGGGATGAGGTTGTGATAGCACCCAACTTGGCCTGAGCCTTTCAAAGACATTAAAGAGTCTTTAATGTGCCTGAGTCCTATTCTGTATCATTTTAAAAATCAGTTTGATTGTAAAGTAATTCATTAGGCCAGTAAATTCAGTGCAAAAGGATGCAAATTTTGAGCAGAGTCCAGTTCAGTAAGAAACTGGTACCAAAGAACTGAAGTTAAAAAATATTTGCTGGAGTGACTATTTGCAGGTAATCAGACAATTGACAGAAAAACAGGCTCTTCTAAAGCTCTTTAAACCACTCCCCCTCGCTCAGGAAACCAAGTAATTTGCCTTTATTTTATTAAGAAACTGTGACCCTAGGATTCTTTCGAGCTAGAATGGATGCTAAAGGAGCAGCAATTGCCTTTACGGAACAAGTGTAGGACAGTTTTCAGGAGCCCTGCAATTGCTATTTGGTGTCTCAATCAATTACATTGAAATAGCAGCAGCTGCAGAGACATTGTTACCATAGAAACACAAGGATAGCTTATAGAAGTGGACAATAGGATCTAAGCACCCCAAGCATTTCCATGTGAAGATGGTTCAGAGCATAATTATGCCAATCCATGCCACAGACAAATACCCATTTTAATACACAGAGCACAATCCTTGAAATCTTCCCTAAAGTTCCCTTTGGGGATTGTATAATAGCAAATACACTAAGTAACCAAACCTAAGTGGGGTTCAGGAAAACCCTGTGCTGGATGAGACTAGGTCATCTTTTCCACTTTACTGTCACTCTCCTGCTCTAAGCAGGCCCCCATCTTTTTTCATCTGGGCTCTTATAATAACTCATTAGGTGGTCCCCTTGCCCTATTTTTGGACTACCTACAGCTCTTCCTTTACATTGTTCCCAGAGTGATCTTTCTAAAATTCAAATATATGATTATGTTACTATCTTATGAAAACCATTTCCAGTGGTTTCCAATAACCTCCGCTGTGTTTCCAAAAATGTATTCTGGGGTTCCATTGTCAAATAAATTTGAAAAGTGCTTCTTAAAATATTCTCACTTCTGGGCATTCATCCTGCATTCTCATGTATTGAGAGCTCTGAAAAGAATACTATAGGAAATGTTTGGTTTGTTTAAGCCCACTGCTTCCATACTTATGTGATCAAAGAACCCTTTTTCATACTACCTTTATCAACATGTCCAAAGCCTGATATACCAATTTATCAGCCTCTTTAGTGTCATAGCTATGTACCACTTTCAAGGAAATCATTGGGTAAAATGTTAAGAACTGATTTCATTTCTTAGATTCATGTTCTTTTTCAGTTACAATTTACTGAAAAAAAACCTAAGGTGGTTTTTCTTTAGCTCATTGACTTGAATTTTTATTAATAAACTTTATTTTATGGAGAAGTTTTAGGTTCAAAATTGAGTGGAAAGTACAGGAAGTTTCCACATACTTCTGCCTGCACACAAGCACAACCTCCCCCACTGTCAACATCCTGCACCAGCCTGGTACATTTGTTACAATCTATGAACTTACACTGACAAGTCATTATCACCCAAAGTCCATGATTTACATTAGAGTTCACTCTTGGGTATACCTTAAGTTTTCATGATGAACTAAAGTTCCTTGTCAATTTCTAACCCCTATTGGGATTGCTCTTTTATTTAAAAATAAGGGCATCAGTAATCTATTTTTAAGAATCAGGTTTTCAAGACTCAATAAAAGTCCTTAATAAAGAACTACTACAGCATGAACTTGGTTATACATTAACATCTTAAGGCATCAGTTCTTTTCATTAGCAATTTTTCCCCCAGAGTTGAAGGTAATCCTGCCATCAAGGGAATGACACCAAGAAACAGTACAGAAACAGAAGAGATGTGTGCTGAATTTTGAAAGGGGTATAGAAGTTTGTCAATTGAGAAGTGGATAAAGGGCATATGTTACAGACTGAATTGTGTTTCTCCCAAATTCATATGCTGCAGTACTAACCCCCATGAGACAGTATTAGATATAAGGTTGTTGAGGAGGTGATTAAGGTTAAATAAGGTCATATGGATGGAGCCTTGATCCAATAGAACTTGAACCCTTATAAGAAAAGGAAAGGCACTGGCACTCTCTACCACAAGAGGAAGTGGCTATCTACAAGACAGGAAGGGGTTCCTTACCAGAACCCAAATATGCTAGCATCTTGATCTCAAAATTCCAGCCTACAGAACTGTGAGAAATATATTTATGTTTTCTAAGTAACTCAGTCTATGATATTTTGTATGTCAGCCCAATCAGCCTAATACAGCATCCAAGCAGAAAGCATAGCTTATGCAAAGATAACGCATCATAAGAAAAGAGTTTGCAAAGAGTAATAGGTATTGAGTTCAGAATGTGAAAGCCCTTTATATCATGCAAAGGATTTTCAAAAATACTAGGTCTATAGGATTAAGTCCAATGTGTGTTCTTTTCAGCAGTAGTTTTGGTGTTTTAGCACAAAATTACAAGGAAAGAGAGACCAGTCAGGAAACAGGGCCAGAATCAGTGAAAGCTCCAGGAACAGAAAACTACAAAGTTTATTAAGGATTATCTGATTTTCAGAAGTGGAATTTTCAGCACCCACATCATCTCTGAACTGAATTATTATAATAGCTTCTTAATTGTTCTCCCCATATCCAGTTTTGTCCCACCTCCAACAACCCATTTTAGTTCTATTACAGTCAGAGTCCTAGATGAATGGTTTTTAAAATTAAGTGTGCATCAGAATTGTCTTGGGGGCTTATTAAAACAAAGATTGTTGGGTCCATTCCCAAAGACTGGAGTCTGTCCTGAGAACTTGTACTTCTAACACCTCCCAAATGATGCTTTTGCTGTCAGATTTCGGACCATACTTTGAAGACCACTGATATAAGGACAAATTGGATCAATCTCCAGCTAAAAACTCAGTATCTCCTTAGTGTCTCAGGATAAAATCCTTACTTAATCTGGTGAACAAGGTTCTAGATTATCTGTCCCTGCTCTTTTCTTCTGCCTCATCTCATCCCTTCCCTCATCGAACTGCTTGATGCTCCTTATTCTTGCTGTTTAACTCTTCTATGAATTCACATATATTTTCCTATCTGTCTGGAACTCCCAGTAGAATCTTTTCTACATCCAACTACTTCTTATTTATCTTTAAAAACTCAACATACCTTTAATTTACATGAATGCTCCTCTCAACAACTAATGTGAAAGGGTTGCCCTTTATCTGTGCTGCTAAAGCATCCTGTACTAACACCCATTGTTGCACTTAACATGTCTATTTGCATGTTTGTTTTCTCCTTTAGAACAGTAGCATGTTGAAGAACAGGATCCTGTATTGTATTTCATTCATTTTTTTGTTTTCCCAGTGCCTAGCCCAGTGCCTTCACATAGGGTAAGTTCAATTAGAGTAGGATAAAGAAGAAAATAAATGAGTGCATGGGCTCTGGCTTTGGTAAAGACCACAACTGAGAAAACTGCATCTGAAAATTTAGTCTGCCCACAGTTAAACAGCTAGTGAGAGATGAGCCTTGACTAGAACCCACATATATGTCTTACTCTAAAGCTTGCTCTTTTAACCACTATCCTATACTGTCCAAATGACTGGCTACATAGAAACCGAATAACTATGAGCTACTCAAATTTCACACACGTAGGAAACAGAAGCCATATATGAGACATCACTTTACTAACAGACCCTTGCAGGCCTGAGAAATGTTCCTTTCCATCATCCCTTAATACAGTGTTGGGAAATGAGACTCCACAGCAAATCAAGAGGAAGAGACTTAGCTTAGTCTTTAAGACATCAAAATACAACACACACACACACACACATACTTTTAAGACAGCTCTCCAGAAACATACATCTGACAAAATTATTGTGAGGGATGTTTGGGCTTAGCACTTTTGGAAGGAAAGGGGGAGAAGTGGGATTGTGCAGAGGGAAAAGTTGAACAGTGATGCAGGTCAGACAAAGCTTCAGCCAACCATATGGGAAGCTCTGGAGTGAATATTGCCTGATAGAGATATCACTGGTTGGGCTAGAATGTCCAGGCTCTTATGTTCTCATCTTTTTCAGTCATTGGATGTTTACCACCAAAGCAAAGCACATCACGGATGAGGAGGCTTAGCTGAAGCAGGCCCAGAAGGAGCTGTCAGTTGGAGGCACTCTGCTTACTTAACTCCAAACAGCTGGGCAGCAAGTTCTTACTTAAAGGGGGATATACGTTAAACATCTCTATGTCTACCACAGGCCACCCCTTCTGCCAGTGGGACCCACTTCATTTGAGTAAGGAAGGGCTCCCTCAACTATTTGGTGTTTTTTCCCCTAAGGAGAAACTCAGAAAAAGGAAATTAGTGGAGCCAACTGCCTCTGCAGTTAGTCTTGAAGTTGCAATAAATATTCATTTTTTTTCTCCACTATCCAATCTAGATTCCTCTCATCTCCAGTTACCATGCATGCTGGTCTTGGTGGCTTCCCTAATGGTATAACCTTGACCCTCATCCTTGAATAATCTGAATCATTGGTCACCATATTTTTCTCAGCCTGGAGTTGCTATACTTGTGCATTGAAAGTTACAATGGGTAAGTGGAGGTATCAAGTGATACCCAAGTTGATCACCTGTGTTCCATAAATATTCACCCTATTGTTATTGTGTAACAACATCCCTATCTCTTCCTGCTGATTAGGGTCAATGACTCCTGCCAAGATGTTGACTCCTTTTTTCTCTTGTGGTCCAAAAACACAAGGAGCACCAAGTGCTCTACTGACACTTGTAGCTTGTAATTCAGTGTTACCTCCACTGTGTCCCCTGGTAAAAATGTGCTACCTTTGGTGATAAGAATCTCTACTCTAACTCTGTTGAGCCCATACTTCCAGGGACAAGGAGTACAAAATGTCCCCTTAGGTGACAGGGAGAAATAGTAAGTGGGGCCACTCCTGCTTTTATATCCATTTTTTCCTAACCATGTACGTATTCATCTTATTGGGTCACAGAACCATATATGTCTGATTCTATTCATGCACTGTGTCTTAGAAAAGGAAATCCCGTACTTTCAGAGTATTGCCTTCAAGGTGGCACTTTAGCTCTTCCTTCAATAGACCTACTGACACTATCAAGCTGGCAATTTCTGGGTAATAAATATAATGTGTGAAATAAACAATGGAACTCATGGTTTTGGGCCTGTTCCCCTACTCCTTTTCCTGTAAATTGGGGTCCTTTTCCTTATTATGACTAATATCATTAACAGACAAAGAAAAGAAAACAAAATGGATTTTGAGTTTACTATTAGTCCATAAGTATATGTCTTGGAATAACTGTCTACCTCTGGTGTCAGTGGCTTCTCATTCTCCAGGAGTCTTTGATGCTTTTAGACAGTAGTAAATGTCCATTTGCAGTTAGTCGCCAGACAAATTCCCTTCCAAAGAGGTTGGAGAGTGTCTTTTATTTGAAGTCATTTCCAATAAACAAAATTTCCAGGTGGCAGTCAAATGATCTTTAAAGTTTTTGTCTCCTGGGAGCTCACTGTGAAAGGAAACAGTTACCCACTTGGCATTTTCTTAAAGTGACTATCAAACCAGAATGATGTCTCTTTTCAGTAATGTCAGCTCATAAGTTCCTTCATCTAAGTCTAGCTTAAATGTACTATGATGCACGAAGGAATGCAAAAAATAAAAAATGGGGAGCCAAGGAGCAAGGAAGAACCAAGTGGCCATCTTGGGTTCCCATAGCCCTGACTGTTTGTTTAATTTACAACCATTGTTTACCCATACAGTATATGCTAGAAGTTTTCATTACTTATTTTACAATGTGTCCCATGCAATTTCAAATCTTTTGAGGTGTTCCAGGAGCCCTTCCTACACATATTGTGATTTTAATCCTTAAAATCCCAATGTCTAATAAAAACTAAGAAGTAATCAATTAGCATTCTTTGGCTTGGACATTTTACAATATCTAGAAACATTTTTCATTGACATAAACGTAATTTATTAAAATGGACTTATTTTTGTAAAACCCAGTCAAAATAAAGACATGTCTGTTTTACTTAAACCAACAAACTTAAACTAGCTTTCATTTACTAAGAATTAATCTTACATCATGTGAACTTGGAAGCATTAGAACTAGTTTTTATATTTCTGAGAATTTTAGAATAACCAATTCTTACAAGTGCTTGCCTTTAAATTAATTTTAACAATACCATCTAGATGCAGAAAAGTATCTAACATTTACTACATACATATATATAGATACACATACAGACAGACACAAAGACCTTTTAGCCATGACAAAAACTCACTAGTTTCTTTTTGAGAGAGGATGATGTAGCAGAAGTAGCTCAACCCAGTT
Organism: Miniopterus schreibersii; assembly: GCF_964146895.1. NCBI lineage: Eukaryota > Metazoa > Chordata > Mammalia > Chiroptera > Miniopteridae > Miniopterus > Miniopterus schreibersii. The sequence goes on along the minus strand of NC_138104.1, from coordinate 5,251,110 downwards.
GAGAAACTGGGATTCTACTCCTAGCTTTTTTCCTTTTTTAACAGTGGTCAACCTTCTAAAAGTCATCCAGACTCTGAATTTCCATTTTCTCATCTGGAAAGTATGTGTTATAATGCTGTTTAACCCATTCTCAGGCTCACTGAAAGTTCAAAAGTGATGCATATGAAAATTGTTTTGGAAGCTAAAGTTCAATATAGGAATGTAATATACCAGCTTTATTGAGACCTAATAGACATACAACAATATGTAAATGTACCACAATAAGGTTAGCAAACACATCCTTCACCTCACATTTTATTAGAGTCTACATATAAGTGAAATCATATGGTAGTGTCTTTTTCGGTCTGATTTATTTCACTTAGCATAATACCCTCTAAGTCCATCCATGCTGTCACAAATGGTAAGATTTTATTTTTTTATAGCCGAGTAATTTCCATTTAAATATGTACCCCTTCTTCTCTATCCACTCTTCTATTGATGGGCACTGGGGTTGTTTCCATATCTTGGCTATTGTAAGCAATGCTTCAATAAACATAGGGATGCATATATTCTTTCAAATCAGTGTTTTGAGTTTCTTCAGATGTTCCCAAAAGTAAAATCATTGGGTCATAAGACAGTTCTAGTGATCTACTTTATTTTTTTCCATGTATCTGTCCAATTTTTCCAACACCATTTATTGAATAGACTGTCTTTATCACATTGTATATTCTTGCCCTTTTTTTGGTCATATATTAATTGGCCATATAGGCATGGGATTATTTGTTCTAGTTCTGTGAAAAATGGCATTGCTATCTTGATAGGGATTGCACTGAACCTATAGATTGCTTTGGGTAGTATGGACATTTTAATCATTTTAATATCAAAGTTTCTCTCTTAAAAAACCCTTCAAAATCAACATTGAAAGAGGCAATTTAAGAATAATATTAAAGAGAAAGATAACCAGTCCCTAGTTTAGCAGCATCTGAGTCATAAATAATTCATATATGCAGTTTGCCACAGTTATCCCAACTGTTGCTGTCAATGTAAAAACAATTGAAAATTTTAGATAAGGTTTAAATTCATAAACGGAAAGAGGGAAGATGCTGTTTAATAAAGAAATCACTTTAAGACAGATTCATAGTTATACCCTGTAGCTGATGACACTATCAATATCAAGGAGCTTACTCTCTGATGGAAAAGCAGACATCAAATTGCACTACAGCATGATGCTGTGTTGGGAAATATACAGGGATTTATGAGGGATCAGAAAAAAACTTTCTGGAGGACAAGTTTTCAGATAGGTGAGGAGGAAGTTGGAAGAGTCCTCCAGACAGAGGTAATAGAATGTGCAAAGGTCAGCATTGAGATAAGGTATGGCATATTTGAAGGGCAAATAGCTCAGTGTGACTAGAAGATAGTTAGGTAAGAAGTTAAGAAGATTATCAAGAGTCAAGGCTGTGACAAGGAGCTTTATACACTTTAACACATTACTGTGGTTTACAAATTATGTGTAATGGGAATTCTGAGAGAGAGTATGGAGTTGAATGAAGTCAATAAAGAATAACTCTCTACCACATCTGAAATCAGAATCAACTGAGGGAGAAAATAGGAGTCAGACAAATGGATATAAACATATCAACTTTATGTTGGAGAGCATGGCTTTACACCAGTTAGTCAAGTAGACTTGTTAATACTTCATCCCTAATGTGAATATATGCCTCCAATCCCAGGTACTGCTGGAAAGTCATAGGCTTCTCCTTAAGCACATCAGCCCCTGTAAACCTTACAGCATGCAGCAGAAAATGCAGGCTTTACTGAAGGCAAACTGCCTCCAAAACAGCCCAGAAACTAAAAGACATGAGTTGTCAGATGCCCTGTAATGAACCACCACAACCATAACAATAACAACAAAACTCATCCAGATGCATAATAGTAAAATATGAGAATACAAACATAAAAGAACCCAGAACTTCCAAAAGAAAAAGCAAGAAAAAAGTTACAGTATACTACAAAGGAACAGGAATCAAATTGTCATCAGACTTTTCACCAGCAATGTGTACCTCCATGTATCTATTGCTCAACAATGAACATCCTGTAACTGAACATAATGAACACTGAATGATGAATATATCATCATTGAGTGTTTTGCCACAATGCTATAGACTCTTTATAGTCTTCCTTCTTAGGGTACTACCTCATTTTGCTGGGTCACACAAATACTTTCTTAAGGAAGAGTGAAAGAACATTCAGGAACTTGAATATTTGAAAAAGTCTTTGTTCTGTCCTCAAATGTAATTGGTATTTTGTGTATAGAATTCTAGGATGAAAATTATTTTCCCTTAGAATTTTGAAGGCATTGCATTATTGTGTCTTCTAGCACCTAGTGTTTTTTCTTTCTATAATTTTCCAATACCTTTTTAAAATTCCAAATAGTCAAACAGTAGATCTCTTGGATTAATGCTTCATGTCTCTCTTCTCTCATATATTTGTCTGCTTGCTCTAAATTGTGTGAAATCTCTACAATGTTTTCTTCTATCACTTTCTGAGAGCTCTTTTTGGTTCTTTGATTATTTTTGCTTTTCCTGGGTCTGCTTTTTCATGTTGCTGACTTTCTTCAAATATCTACTTATAATTTGCCCTTCATATTTTAAGATTTAGCAATAGAAAAGGTGACCAGAATCTTTACATATGCAAGAAGCTTGTTCACTCACAGATTTTGCTTTTAGGAGAAAAGACTATTTTACAAAGTTACTCACAGAAGCCAAAATCATCCTGGAGGTGCTAATTGCTACACTAGCTGCCCTAGTACCCCAAATACACATCACTAACTTCTTTGGGAAAGGACCTTATGATTTTGTTTGCTTGTTTGTTTCCCTGGGTGATAAACACCTGATGGTTCGTGGTGGAAATGTATATAAGCTTCAATTTTTGGAGATCACATCTCTCTTTACTGACTCCTTAGTACTAAAAGAGTTTCTCAGTGATTTTTCAAGTCAAATATATCTCCTCTACAGTTATAGACTATAGCTTCTGTTTCATTCATCATTCACTACTCTCCCATGCACTCTAGAACATCTTCCAGGAATTTGTTGAACTATCTTTTTGCTAGTGGCCTCCTCTACTTATCTTTATGATTCTGGATTAAATGGTGCCTCAGGAAAAAGAAGGGTTAAAAGTATTTGTTCTTCATATAGCCCAATAGCAAGAAGCCAAGTAATCTGATTAAAAAAAAAATGGGCCGAGGATCTGAATAGACATTTCTCTAAAGAAGACACACAGACAGCCAACAGGTGCATAAAAAGTTGCTCAACATCACTAATCATCAGGGAAATGCAAATCAACACAACACTGAGATATCATTTCACACCTGTTAAAATGGCTATTATTAAAGATGAGATAACAAACATAGGTGAGGATGTGGAGAAAAGGGAACCCCGGCATACTGTTGGTGAGAATGTAAAATGGTATAGTCACTATGGAAAGCAGTATGGAGGTTTCTCACAAAATTAAAAATAGAACTACCGTATGATCAAGCAATTCCATATGAAACATATGAAATCATTATCTTGAGGAGGTATTTGCACACTTATGTTCACTGAAGCATTATTTATAATAACCAAGACATGGAAACATCCTAAATGTCCCTTGATGGATGAAAAGTGTTGAAAAAGTAAATTACAGAAGAATATATATATATATTAGCCCATTCATATTATATTAAGGTCAAAACAGGTAAAATATATAATATATTAAGAGATACCTACTTGTGTGATAAACTGTGTAAAAAACAACAGAGTACTCTAAACAAAATTTAAAAAAGCAAATCTGGGAAAATGAAGGTGGATGCCATAGAAGTGGAGCACACTGAGGATATCTAAGGTATTGGTATTGGTAATATTCTCTAGTAGTCTTTAAATTAAACCTGTCATTATATAGGCTCTTTGGGTGGATAATATACTTCATAATTTTAAAATGTAAAGGAATGAATTTATTACTTTATTTAGCAAATGTTTAGTAAATGCCTTCCATATTCTAGCTGCTGGGAATGTAGTTGAACAAAAAGACAAAAATATCTGTTCTACTGGTGTTTACATCTTACGGGGGGGGGGGGACAATGCATAAGATTAACTTATATAATCATTTGTACTTTAGACAGTGATAATGCTAAGGATCAAATATAAGCCAGGGAAGAAGTTATGACATGTTGTGGAGAATGGGTGACAGGGAAGCCCTCACCAAAAAGTAAAGGTGTAAGAGACAAGGTCTGAGAAATGATGGGGGTTGGATCATGGAAGGCATTATAGAAAGGACTTTAGTCTTTATTCTAAATGAGAAGGAAAACCATTGGAGGGAGTCCAGTAGAGTAGTAGATATTATATGACATATTTTAACAGAATAGCTGTTAATTAATGCCGTATTATTTGCACAAAAGTAAAATAGATGTCATAATTGTTCCCCTGCAGTATTACCATGAGGATTAGAGATGATGGATAAAATATAACAAGGTCAAAACCTTAAAATATAGTGACTCAATACTTTTGAAAGTTTTTGAGAAGAATGGTAATACAAGAGAAAAAAGAAAATATTTAAGAAAGACATATTGGTGTTGGGCTAAAGTCAAGGGTACTAAGTTTGGTGCTAACCCTGTGATCAGTGTTACAGCCAGGTTTCAGGGAATTTGCTGTTAGAGCTTATCTTCATGTATGCATCAGGTTTCGCAGTCACCCTTTCCTGTAAAGGTTTCCTTTCACCACAAAGTAATTCCAAAAAGAAATGACTGTCAGAAATCCAGGTATAAGCTACATATTGTCATGCAGAAATCATAGTTTCTAAAGTGACATTGTCTGACAAACCACACAGCTATTCATTACTCAGAGCCTGAGAATTATTTCTATAGCTGAAACACTAAAAAAAGAACATACTTGAAATGTAGGAACCAAACAAAGATGTCCTTGCAGAGAAATTTGAAAAATAAGTGCAAAAATAATTGTATGGTTGTCTGCTCATATTTCAGTCATTCTGCCCTAACAATTTCACAGATCCATTGAGGGAGGGAGTCTACAAGCAGATACTAAGATTTATATGTTGAACTTCTTGTTTACTTCCATTTTACAAGGTGGTTTACAAGTGAAATTTTATGTGAGGAATTTGAGGAAAATAAAAATTAAAATATTAGAAGTATGAGTCTACAAAATATAATAATTCGTGTTAACAAGCATATATTTTATTATGCATAATAGCCATACCAAGCAACTCTATTTTCCTTTAGAAAGTTTTATAAACTATATCATTAGACAGAGACAACACAGTGATGTAACATTTTCAAAGTCTAGTCTGACTTGCAAAAGGATAAAATGCAATGAAATGACATGGGAAACATCAAATATGTGGAGGGAAATTTAGTCATTTTCATTGATTTGTTTTCCTCATACCTAAAATCAGGTACTAGATTTAGAAAACATGAGAAAGATACTGATATTTATTTGACACTGAGATGTTAGGGCAAAGTAAATAAAATGAGACATATGCTACAGGAAATTGCTACCTGCATAAAGGGACCATTGTCTCTGGGTCATTGGCTTAAATCAAGCTGGTGCTGGACAATGCCCTCTAGGAAACTGGCCACATCTCTTTCTTGTACAAAATTTGAATGCACTTAATATGGTTTAGAATGCACAAGCCAGGATCTGGGCTTGATAATCTTTGTTACACAGAGTTTTGTATTGGGTTGGGCTGTGGGGGGTAGAGGTGGGGGATAAAAAATAAAAACTGAATGTTCTATGTTTAACTTGTGGTATGGATTGAACATATTTCAATGTAGTATGAATTTTTCTTCAAAAAAGAATTCTACACTCAGAAGTGAATCACTCAGAAGCACTTTATGACAGACATCCCTTCGGTATATAAAAATAGTGAAAGAGCCAGGAAAAACAGACTAATATTGGGTTTATGCAAGGGCCAGTCCTGTACCTTAAGGGAGACTACCCCCAGAGACCTGAAGCTTTGGTTCTCCCAATGATAGGAAAGTGTCATAAGGGGAAATAAGAACAAAAAGAGGCTCTTAGCAAATAAATGGGCAATAAAATAAGGTAAGCCTGACACTGAACCCTGCTGAGACTCAAATTGACCAAGAATTGGCTGAGGCAGAAGTTCAAGGCCACCTATGTCAAGTAAGTTACAAAAGAAATGACCATTCCCTTTTTTTGTATTTCTTTTGTTTCTTGAGTTTGCTATTTGATTATTTTAAACACAAAGCACTGTACTAAATATTTTGTTTGTTTACTCTACAAATATTTATTGAGCAACTATTATGCAGCAGATACTTTGCTCAGTGTATACACAAAACAATGAACAAAATAGATACGGTCCTTGTACTCATCAATTTAACAGTCTAGGAGGAAAGGCAAATATTAAGCAAATTAATATTTAAATATGTGAATGAATATACACAAATTGATATAAGTGCTCTAAGGGAAAATTATTGTGTGCAATAAAGGAAGATTACAGAAACTTATAGCTGATTGTATTAGAGAAAGCTTCACAGAGAAAGTTACTCATTTTATTTAAAACTCAAAATAACTGTAAGTGAAAGGTGTTATTATTATCTCTATTTTAAAACAAGAAAAAGGAGATTTATAGTGAGTAAGGAAAGTGCCAGCAGATGACTCAGCTAGTAATCAGAAGAAAAAGAATCACACCAGGTATTCATGATCCTATATCTCATGTTCCTAACTACCAGCGTACACTGAGCACCAGGTTGAGGAGCAGATGTCCATGAGTTGCCCTGAGCTGCTTATTTAGGTTTATGTGTTTCTGTCTGTGCCACCTAACCACCAGCACTGCTTTATTTTCTGACAGTGAGCAGGGAACATGGTGTGGTCACAAATAACAAAGATATAACAAGACCTAACCACAAAGCACAGTGGCCATGGATTCATAGTAAGATGCATTGTGACAGCATGTGATTGGTGTAAAACAGTCACTCCATATTTTGGATTTAACTGTTTTTGTTCTATATAAATCTGTTTTTAAATTGAATTTCAACTATAATTGTATAGTTGTGCAACTCCACATTTTCCAGAAAATTAGTCAAGTATAGGATCAGGCTAGGCAACTTAGAGAACTGTTCTTGTTAATAAGGCACCTAATTGTATATAGATCAAGTATTTGATCCAAATAGTAAGGAAAAATAAAATAAAATAAAATGACAGAAAAATATATAGAAGGAATAGCAAAAAATGAATAAACTAACACAAATATCATAGAGAATAATAACAAAAGCAAAAGCTAGTTCTTGCAGAGGAAAAAAGATAGGCAAACAGCTAGCAAGAGCTAGTTTCAGGTCCAGGAGACATTTCTTTATATTCTTCATTGTCAAATGTGCCTTCTTAGGCTAATTTCATTTTTCCACCACAAGCAAAAGGTAGTAACAATTATTTTGCACAATTCCGTGGCTTTTGTTTGTATCAAAACAATATATATCTCCTTTCCTCTGCACCCTAATAAAATTTATCTAGTGCTGGCTGCATCATTACTTTGGACCCTGATCCTGTGGCTGAGAAGCCATCTTAGCCAGGTGGAATGGTGGGACCACACATAAGTTGAGAATCCATTGTCCCATCTGAATTCATTTACAAAACACAATTTCAAGGCTAAATTATTAAGAATTTCAAGACTGTCACCATAGAGATTTGACCCTCCAAACCTTCCTGAGCACAACAACCTATATGGCTGCACTGATAATATGCTGCTCATCAGGCCAGCCCTGGTGTATCAAATGATTGTTCATTACATTTGGACTTTTGCCAATTAAGCCCTTATATCTTTAATAGGCAGACCTGCCAAGCTAATTCTGTCAGCACATTCTCAGGACTACCAGTAGAATAACTCTTCTAACTAAAGACTACTTGTTTCACTTTATAAAAGAAGCATTAATCAATCAATTCAAACAGCAAATATTTGAGTTTCCACTGTGCTGTGGAGGTAATCAGCAAAGGTAGAGACAAGCTTCCTGTCCTCCAAGAGCTCACAAAACCCCTTTGGTGTATTGAAAGATACTCCAACCAAATGATCCACCCGGCCAGGGTGTGTACCACTCCTTCTTTATCCATTGGTCTATTGATGGACACTTAGGTGGCTTCCAGATCTTAGCTACTGTAAATAACGCTGCAATAAACATAAGGGTGCATATATTCTTTTGAATTACTGTTTTGAGTTTCTTCAGATATATACCCAAAAGTGGAATTGCTGAATCATAAGGCAGTTCTATATTTAATTTTTTGAGGAACCTCCATACTGTTTTCCATAGTGGCTGCACCAGTCTGCATTCCCACCAGCAGTGTACCAGGGTTCCTCTTTCTCCACAGCCTCACTAGCACTTGTTTGTTGATTTATTTTTTTTATTTTTATTTTTTATGTTTATACCTTTACTAGATTTCAAAGATGATGTTTAGATAGGAAACATCTGTAGCAACTTCTAACGTTTTTTTTATTGTTGAAAATCTTACAGATGTTCTCTTTTTTCCCCACTGGCCCCTTCTACCCTGCTCCCAACCCCTCCCCAGGCCTTCCCCACACTATTGTCTGTGTCCATGGGTTATGCATATATGCATATAGATTCTTTGGTTAATCTCTACCCCCCACCTCACCTTCCCTCTGAGATTCATCAGTCTGATCCATGTTTCTATGTCACTGAATCTATTTTGTTCATCAGTTTATTATGTTCTATAGATTCCATATATAAGTGAGATCATGTGATATTTGTTTTTCTCTGCCTGGCTTATTTCACTTAGCATAATATTCTCCAGGTCCATCCATACTGTCCTAAATCATTATACTTCCCATGTCCCTTCACATTAATGAGCTTTCTCATTTTTCATACAATTAATATTTATTGAACCTTTACTATGTAATGCACACACACTCTCTCTCTCTCACACACACATACACTCATATATATTTTACTTTTTACTGTGGATACAGAGATTAAATGAAATACTTCAAGAAAATCACTGTCCAGTGAGGAAGGCAGTCAAGTAAATAGTTTACTAACACAATGCCCAAGTTGTGGGAATATTTATTATAATATCTGGAAACTGACAAATAAAAAAATATTAATACCTTTCTCACTGATCTGTTATAAATGACCTATTAATCAGATTATTACTTCACATCTTATTTTTTATCAGCCCATGCTCAAACTGTGTGCTATTCAAAAATCTTCCTGGGTATTTGTTTAGCATCTACAAAGTCAGTCCCCATAATTCTTGCTGCATTGATAACACGATATTAATTTTTTTCAGAAATAACATTTTAGACAGAAATATAAATTAAGTTTTAAAAGTTTTTTTATCAAACCTTATAAATATGCAATCACTTTAAAAAAATGATTGAAAAATGAAATACAATTTTATTGTTCTGTCCCCTGTGTAGGAAAAATAATAAAGCCATTCATTCAATATACAGTACTTCTTATGATTAATCCACAATTGAGGATACTATAGTTGGCTTCCCAAAATGTATGGTGAAATAGAAGGAATTGAAAGAAAACATATAAAACACCTAGTCCCTCCTTATTGAAGGTTAATGGTTGGAGTAGTTCTCTTTGATGGTTTAAATGTTGACCTATAAAAGTAGAGAAAATAGCAAAGGGAAGACGAGGTAAGCCTGGTAGAAAGAAGTTGAAGTGTGGTTGCTATAAAGTTATAAAACTCCTAGACCTGATCAAAGAGAGAAAAGCTAAAGGGGTTCTTTCATGTGCTGGAATAGGAAGTTTCAGAACATTCTTGTAAGAAATAAGCAGTGATCTTGCTGAACTGCTAACTGGGCTTCCTGGTGACTTTTTCTGTCCTTTTGCGCCAAAATCAGCAGTTTAACCAGGTTTATGAAGAGACAGAAGAGCTTATTAAAATACCTGCGTTGACTTTTTTTTTCTTTTTTCCTGCACGCTGTTCAAAATTAACCAATAAATGAAAAACCCACATGGTAATGTCTCAGTTCATTAATATGAAGGGAAATGGGAGGCATACTGAATATCAAATAAGTGACCAGTCTTAAAAATAACTGCTAATTGATGAAGTGCAAATGATGTACCTTTCATGGTGCTATATTTAGTACAACTGAGAATCATCTATAAAAACTTTATTTTAGAGGAGATGGGAAAATTGAGCTTTAGAAGAATAAAGTGTGGGTTTTAAAAAATAAAAGGAAATGTGTACAGAATATTCAAATGCTTGGGAAGATGGTAGGACTATATTCTCAACTATCGTCTATTTCTTTCTCTGAATTTTTATCTTAGAACGTATGAGTTTTCAATACATGAAACATAAAAGTTATACTAGATCAGTAGGAAGTATTTAGTATCAGTGAAAGAAAAAAAAAATGACTGATTGCTTCTTTGCCTTTGGGGCATGAGCTAACAGAAGAAGGAAGAAAATGAATTCCTTCTCTATTTTAATTGCTAAATGTCAATGCAAACAAGGCTAGTATATATGTTTGTGGGAAAAATGCTGTGAGTGACTGCTTAATCAAAAGATCAAAGTAGACTTTTCAATATAGGTTTCTGTATGGTCTTTTGTTTTAAGAATGATTCTGTGTAAAATTTGTGATCTGTGTAGCCAAACTACTTTGGTTCATATCACATCTCTACCATTTGTTAACTTAATCTCTCTGTACCTCAGTTCATTTAGTTTATTTTTTCTTTTATCTTGCATTTATTTGGTTTAGTTTATAATGGGAAGGGAATCATACCTTCCTTTTAGCATGGTAAGAATTTAATGAAATTATGTAGTTACACCTGACTAACATAATGTACACCTGAAACAAACACGAATTAATATTGAATGTAAACTGTAATTGAAAAAGATTTTAAAAGAAAATAAAATGACTAAAAATTTGGGGCATAAAAGTAGATTATAAATAAATGTAAGTTATGTTATTCACCAAAATAAACACTTCATAAGGGTATAAACTGTACTTTATCCACAATTGTATCCTCAATACTTTCATAAGTACCAGGCACAAAATAAATGTTGAATGAGTCAATGAACCCAAGCACCCACTGCATGAAATTATATAGAAATTGGTAACCTCAATAACAGTGTTGGCTGTTATTAGTGAATTCTCATCAAACGCAAACAATGTAGTCAACAACAACTTTTCCCATGTAGGAAAAAGTTTACTCTGGCTCTGCTCCTGTGTAATGCAGGTGCTTGAAGTACAATACCTGGCCACTAGAGGGCAGAGAGATAGCCACTGGCTCTCAGGCAACATATCATTTGGAAGAAATAGAGGACATATGGTTTGGGTTTTAACTTTTGAGTGTCTCTTCTTTAAATTATTTCATTTTATTAGTGATACATAATAATGTCTCCAGTATGTAGTATGTCTCTGAAAATGTTCTTCTTGGATACCATGATTTAATCTATGTTGGTTTAAGACTATTGGATACAGCAGAAATATACAATGAAGTCATTAAGGTTATTTTTCTTTCTTTAAAGTGTAGCATGTCCATTTTATCTTCATTGATTTGATTAAAAAGTGCCCATAAATACAATGATACTGCTCTAGTCCCTAGCACTTTTTTTTTAATCTTTATTGATTTCAGAGAGAGGAAAGGAGAGGGAGAGAGAAACATCAATGATGAGAGAGTCATTGATGAGCTGCCTCCTGCTCATCACCCCTGACTGGGGACCAAGGCCACAACCCGGGCATGCGCCCTGACTGGGAATCAAACCACGATCTCCCAGATCCTAGGTCGATGCTCAACCACCGAGCAATGCCCATCCAGCCCTTAGCACTTTTTAATCCCTTTCTTAGTTGAAACAAATCCTCTTGAAGAATATAAACATAAATTAAAATTTTATCATTTATCAGTAGTCAAAGAAACAATAAAATGAAGGGAGAAAGGGTAAGCATATGCTGGTACAAAATTATAACTGTATAAAAGTACAGCAGAGGCTTCTTGAACAGGAGCATAGATAATCAGCAACCCTCCAACAGGTACACATTGTATAGGCAAGTGAACTCTGGTCTTTGTAATGGCAAGAGTCAGCCAGCAGACAGAGATGAAGGTTAGAGATATTTTTGAGTTTTAGGCATGTGAATTTTTAGATTATTTTATTGGTTACTAGTCAGTATAATTAATTACATTTCCTTACACACATAGCACATTTCCAAATAGTAGAGAAAGTGTTGAGCATTGTCATTGCAAAAGCAACACACTTACTATAAAAAACGTATTTTTGAAAATGATAAAATGTTCTTTCTGATTGCAAAAAAGTAATATACTCAAGTAGCTTTCAGTGAATAGAAAATCTAGATCTAGCTGTGTCACTTGATTTAAAGAATTACAGCTATCTTATTTTAGATTAGAAGTGTGGTGGCTAGGACTTTATCCTGGCTTTCAAAACTGTGCATCTATGTATAAGAGAAATGGGAATGGCTAAGCTTATTTAGATAGGCACACAGATACCTGTCCATCAGTGACCCAAGTCTTCCCTCAGAAGCAATGTAATTGGAGTAACTGACCTCTTTCATTTTAGGCTGTATTAAGAATCAGAAGCAAATTACAGACCTATTAAATGTACAGATGAGTTTTGGGGGAAAAGGCAAAACCTGAATGGTGAAACAAAACTGACTAGAAAATTGCTATCTCCTTATAGAAGCAAGACTAACAAAAATAACTTTTTTTTTTTTTTTTAAATCAAGCTGACTTTAATTTTCCAACAGCAGCACTGGATAGAAGAGCATAGCATTAAAGTACTGAAGGAAAGAATTTTGAGCCCAGAATTATTTAAATGTGAGGGTCAAATAAAAATATCTGCAGGTACAAAAGGACTGGTTTCAGACTTACTCTCCTGACATTAATAACTGCAGAACTGGGCAAAATATATTAGGTGACTGTTGTCAAGTGTTGGACAGCAACCAGTGAGGCTCATCACGCTTTCCCCTGACCCACAGAGAAAAGTTTTTCTGGCTGTGGTACAGGCAGGTGAGCCCAACTGTAGAGCAGTGTTCTTGTTGAGCCTGGAGGTGGGAATAGAATTTACAGCTTCTGATAGGACTGGAATTTGTAGGTCAGGATATTGGAGAGAAGGAAGCCTGCGTGGGGTTCCCTTCAGGTGACTGATCAGGGGCTGGGCTCTGCATGCACTATCAAAATAGTACATACCTCTAGCTTTAAAAAATCAGCTGGAGCTGTCTATAGTGTATTCTGAAATTTCACAATGGTGCTCTCTCCTGCGTACTGAGTGGTAGACTCTGGGCATACATTACCTGCCTTCAAATCTTGGGTCTTCCACTTAAAGACCTTGGGAAAATAACTTAATTTTAAACAGTTTTTTGAAGTATAATTATCATCATAATAAAATTTGCGAATATAGAGAATTCAATGTTTTTTAGTATATTCACAGTACTGGGCAATTATTATCATTATTCAATCCTAGAACATTTTCGTCAACCAAAAGAGGAAGCCTGTATTCATAAATTCGACAATCCTCATTCTCTCCTACCCACCTCCAGCCCCTGGAAACCACTATTCTACTTACTGTTTCTATAAATATGCCTACTCTAGACATTTCATAAAAGTAAAATCATACAATATGTGGTTAATATGTGGTCATTAACGTAATGTTTTCAAGGTTCATCCATATTGAAGTATACATCAGTACATTATTCTATCACCTAATAATATTTAATTATATAGATACACCAAGTTTTATTTATCATTACTCATGTGAAGGTCATTTGGGTTTTTTCCACTTTTAGGCTCTTATTAATAATGCACAAGTTTTTGTTGGCCATATTTTTTTCATTTCACTTAGATATACACCTAGAAGTGGAATTCCTGAGTCATATGATACCCATATGTTTAACTTTTGAGGATATTGTCAGATTGTTTTTCCAAAGCAGCTGCACCATTGCACTATTTTACATTCCCATGAGCAGTGCATGAGATTTCTAATTTCTCCACATTCTCATCACTTACTATTATCTGTCTTTTTTATTGTAGGTATCCTAATGTGTGTGAAGTGGTATCTCCTGGTTTTGATTTGTATTTCTCTGATGAATGATGATATTGAGCATCTTTTCATGGCCATCTTCTCATTGGACATTTGTGTATCTTCTTTGGAGAAATTTCTATTAGACTCTTTGACCAATTTTTAATTGGGTTATTTGTCATTGCACTGTTGAGTTATGAGTTCTTTATAGATTCTGAAAATAGGCCTCTTATCACATGTATGATTTGCAAATATTTTATTCCAGTCTGTTGGTTATTTTTCACTTGCCTGATAATATCCCTTGACACAGAGTTTTAAAATTTTTGACAAAGTCCAATTTATCATTTTTTTTTTTTATTTTGTTGCCTCTGTTTTCGGTGTCTTATCTAAGAAACTGTTGCCCGATCAAAGGTCATTTTATGTATTTTTATGTTTTCTTCTAAGGGTTCTATAGTTTTAGCTGTTACATTTAGGTTGTTGATCCATTTTTAGTTCATTTTTGTATCTGGTATAAGGTATCTGTCCAACCAGATTCCGTTGCATGTGAGTATCCAGTTCTCCCAGCACCATTTATTTAAGACTATTCTTTTCCCATTAAATGATCTTGGCACCATTGTCAAAAATCAATTGCTCATAGATGTATGAGTTTATTTTTGGGTTCTCTATTATATTCCATTTATCTATGTGTCTACCTTTAGGCAAGTACCACAGTATCTTGATTACTGTAGCTTAGTAGTAAGTTTTTCCAGATTGTTTTGCCTATTCTGGGTCACTTAAATGTCCATATGAATTTAAGGTCAAGTTGTTAATCTCTGGGGGGAAAAAGCAGCTGGGACTTTGATGGGGATTGTGTTGAATCTGTAGATCAATGTGGAGATTACTGTCATCTTAACAATATTAAGTCTTCCAATCTGTGAACACAAAATGCCTTTCCATTTATTTAGTTCTCCTTTAATTTCTTTCAACTTTATAATCTTAAATAGCCGAATTTTGTAGGCCAAAAATTTTTATGGGATGGCCTTTGACAGTAATCCATCTCCTGCCACAATGTAACACCTCTTTCTGGCATCCACATTGTCCCATGTTTTAAACCTTTTAAAAAGTATATATGTAACAGACTTGATATTCAAATGAACCTGGGTTTAAAACCAGCTCTGTCACTTAAGAACTGTATGACCACAGGAAAGTTAAATCCTTTTTCTGTGCTCCAATATCATATTCTTTAAAATGGAGAAAATGTCTGCTTCAGGATTACTGTAAGGAATCAATAAATATTGGAAAGTGTCTGCATGGCTTCTGCACATGGTGGTGATTCAATAACTGCTACTCTTCTTTTAACTCCTCACTCACATACAGAATAAATCTTTCCTTAAGATGAGTGTCAGTGGATAATGGAAAAACCAATCACTTATGCTGTGCTACTCTAGCATGTAGTAGATACATTAACTTTCTTAAAAAGATAGTCACTTCAAAAATTATTTAGGGGTGATTTTAGAACATATGCCTTTAAAATTATACACTACAGGCCATTCCTCCCACAACTGTACTGAGTGTTTACTACACACATAATTCTGCTAGGGATTACAGACACATGTAAGGTATAAATAACCCTTTGCCTAAAGATAATGACATTTGGGGTGGGGAGACAAGAAATAGAAAGTAAATAATTTATAGCTGTGTCTAATATAGTAGTTGTCAGTACTTCTCAAGGGGATTATTAAAAATAAGTAGTATGAGGCTTCAGAGGAATACAGACTAGACTGATCGACAGGCTTCAAGTAAATAAGGTTAAAAACTTAACCTTGGGGTTGGGTAGCCTTAGATAGGAAGAGAAATGGCAGAGGAAAGAAAGGCACACACACACACACATACACACACAAAAACCTTTTTGTGTTTTTCAGGCCCAGCCTTAGGCAATTACAAAGGCTTTAGTTGGCAGGCGTCATGGAGAAAAGCTGCCTTTCCCACACTAGACTTGGTGCACAATCAGAGCCCTAGAGTCTCTGAGGGGAGTTGCAGTCAAGGACTCAGATCCTTCTGGCCAGTCACTGTCTTCACATATTTGCATTGCTAGCCCCTGTGCCTTCATTCCTAGGTATCTTTATCTGAAGCCTTGGACAGAGGTATTTTTAGGAGGTCTCTGCCAAGGCCTCCTTATTGGGAGAAGAGTGGAAAATCTTAAAGATAGTTCCTCACTCTGACTTAGTACCCAGTACTTTTCTACTCAGAGCCCTCCTCCCTCACCCCTCTCCTCCTCACCTCATATTCTTAAAAATGCTGGAGCCTTTTGTTCCAGACTCCATCAACAGTGAGATAACCCTCACATCTACACTGATGACCTGACCCAACCAGTGCATGGTTCCATGGAAGAAAATGAAACAGAGTCAGCCCTTGCTTCAGTTTTAGCCTCTTGTTTATACTATCACAGACAGTGATTAAAGGCTTAACGCTTTCCCAGTTCAGGACTCTTATAGTAGCAATGAAAAGGGGTCATGACCTTTGAAGAAATTAAGATTGCATATAAAGAACCTAGCTGAGTCGGTATTGTAGTAAATTACCATATTATAAACATTTAGGTCTTGAAAATCAGATCTGCTAGCTTTCTTTCCCAAAATCAGAATGAAAATTAAACAGAAGATGTATGTCTTCTGGAATGATTTCTGTGGGCTAGTTTAAATAATTTACCTTCTATTTTACTTCTCTCTAACCCAACTACATGGTTCAATGAAATTAAGCACCCTTCAAAATTGGGCACTAAACAGAAGCTTATTTGTTAAAAGGATTGATAAAAAATGTTAAGATAGAAATAAAGCAAACCACTCAGTAAATCCATCTCTCATGGCTTCAGCATGCTCTACCTCAGGGATGGATGTTACTTATGGTGGGCAATGTTAATGGCTCCTACTAGACCATTGCTTAGCTGTAAGGATACTCTGATAAACCCTATCCCTCATTTTTTCCCATGTCAAGGAGGCATGGATGTTTGTGATGCCATTTACAATTATTGCCTACCAGCATAGAACCAGGTTCTCACTGGTCCTTCTACCCTAAGCCTGGGACTCTAGAAGTGGGGAGAGACACTTAAGACTCATTAATTTATTGCTCCCTAAAATACAGGCAAAGGAGAGGGAGGACTAGCAATAGGCTCAGATACCTTATCTTTAAAGAGAAAAAATTTTAACTCAAAATATTCCTCTGGGTAATGCTGACTGGTACAAAGATTTCTTTCAAATACTGGGGTATTTTGAAAAGACATAAAAAACATAATAGTTAAAATCTGAACATCAGTTTGGCCTTTATTTGGCTTTATTTGCTACAAAAACAGGAAAACACAAAGTATAAAATCTGCTTCATCATTCTTAAATCCAATCCCTATGATCAGAAAATCACAAATAGAACATGCAGAAATGTCCTCTACTGTCCATCAGTTCATCTAGCTCATTGAGGCAGAGGCATAGCAATCATCCTTTGAGGTACTGCTTTTATCTTTAAACCTTATAAATTCTGGCTAAGAAAAAGGCTAACATAACAAACTAGGTTTCACAAAATACTGATGATACATGTGTTTACCATTAAATTCTCTGTCTTTGTGTGTGTAGGGGATGGAATTCAGTCAATAGATATAATTTGTTTCAATATTAATTATATCTTCCCATAAATATTTTTTTTCTTAAAACTCTGGCTCTTACTACAGTCTGTCTGCTAGTGAGTACTCATAGATAACAAAAAGTGAATTAGCAAACGGAAAATGAGTACTAACAGGAAAAAAAAAAAGCTAATAAAAAAACTGTCAAAAGGGCACATGCAGGAGGCAACTAGTTGATGTGTCTCTGTCACATCAATGTTTCTCTCTCGCTCTCCCCCCTCCTTTCCTTCTTCCCTTCCTCTCTCTGAAAAGCAATGGAAAAAATATCCTTATGTGAGGATTAACAAAACAAAACAAAACAAGCTATCAAAGTAGTGTAGCTTTAAAGTATTTGGTAAAATTTTCTAAGTTTATTTTTCAGGCAAGTTTTTCCTTAACATATGCATTTATGATCAGTCTCAGCTTGGAACCCTTTTGAGGACTTTCATCTAAGTCTCTGATTTTCAACTGGTGTGCTGCAAAACGCACACTGGTGTGTGTTGCAAGAATTTTTAAAACATGCAATACCTGACTAATTATTCAGGGGCATTAACCTCTTTTCCCTTAGATTGTCAAATAAAAATAATAATAACAGCTAACACAACAATAGCCATCCAGTGTGAATGAATCAAGATTATATCCATTTTTTGGTCAGATCAGCAAAATATATGATATATATTTTTGGTGTGCCACCGAATTTTATTAGTTTATGTATGCCATGAGATGAAAAAGGTTGAAAATCAAAGTCAATGTGTATCTTCTAAAGTTTTGTCTTGAAAGAAAATAGTGAGTATCTTGTCCCAAATATTAGCAGTTTGAAGCTGATGAACTAATTTGAGGAGTAGAAATGACACTTCTGTTCAACTTGGCCTTCTGCATTTCTTTTTGTATCATATCTACACCAATTCCTAGAACTTGAATTCCAATTAACTAAGCTCACATGAAGTGCCAAGCACTTTGCTAATTGATGGAGATAAAAACCCAGATAGGACATGGCCCTTACATTCAAAACCCTCAGGGTATACTGGGAAATACAGAAATAGAAGAAAATAATTCTAATACAATGCAGAATGATACCTGTGATAACAGAGATATGTTCCAAGAACTATATGTACCAAACAGAAAAGATACAAATCTACTTAGGTGAGAGAAAGGAGGAGGTTTCTTGATGAGGGGATATTTACTTTGGGTCTTGAAATATGATTAGGAGCTCTTCAGACAAGGGGCAATGAAAAAAGAATAAAAACTGATATGAAGTTAAGATGACTGGTACAGCCAAATAGATGGGACAAAATTAAAAATTCAGAAAAGCCCACTGGCTTTAACTATTGATTTACAGCTTAATCATATGAACACTGAATATTCAGAGACTGTAAGATATAAAAAGAACAACCAGAATAGGTATGATGTCTTCCCGAATCTCATTTAAACCTTAATTAGATCTAGTGGGAAGCTGGCAAAGTCCAGTCTAGGTAGAAGGAGATAGACCTGTCAGTATGGAAAAAAATTGAAAAGTCATCTAATTCTTTATAAGCCCAGCATATATCTCTAAACTGCACTTTGCAATGATGGAAGAGTAGGTACTTGTATTGAAGAGACATTTTGTTTTATAAAGCGTGTTTTTATAGATATATTTTCATCTGATCTATGTAACTTCCCTTTGAGGTATGGGCATATAGAACATATATTATTTTCCATTTTACCCATATATAAGCTCAGAGAAGTAAAGTAACTTGCCTGAAGTCACACAGCATGTCAGTTTGCAGAACCAGGACCAAAATCCATATCTTCTAATACTAAAGTCTTTGTTCTCTACTATACCACACACTTTACCAAACTCTGCAACACATTTACAGAGCAAATTATGCCACGACATTGTAATTGTGCTTAAATTATTCTATGGTAATCTTTAATTATATGAATTAACTAAAATGAATTAATTCACTTCTTCACAATAAGCCTATTTATAATCATATCCACCTTCAGAGACCTGAGGTAGGCATGAGGTAACGTTTTTCCAGAAATCCTTACAGTAGAAATCTCTGCTCTCTTCTATTCCTTGCTCATTGCCCTGAGAGTTTGTCTTGTGTAGACTTACATCAACAAGCTCCCTTGCCTACAACTTCCTGTTGGGTTTGGCCAGTGAGAAGCACTGCCCTGTGAGAGAAAAAAAGTGAAATTGAGATTGGAGAATATATTCCCCTGCCTCCCTGCTAAAGGCCATAGCTCCTGTCATGTGATCCTCTCCATATAACTATCCTCCCTGGGTTCTAATAATCATTCCCCTTGTTGTTCCTTCAATACCAGGGTTGGTAACAGGTCCTGTTGTTTTCCCTGGGGTACTTTATAATTCCTTGTGGCTTTCCCTAAACCCTATTCACACCTTTGTATGGTCCCTGTGTTGATTTCTCTTCAAGTTATCCAAGATGTGTGTGCCATCTGTTTCCTGCTTGGACCCTGACTGATAAAGCCCCTAACTTTTCTTTTTCTTTCCTTGTATCCGTTCCTGATAATCTTTCCATGCAAGCTCTTGGTTTTCTAATAACCATCATATATTCACTGAGGCATCTTTACTCTCACTGTCCCCCAAATGCTCATGTACCAGTCACAAAGTCATTTACATGAATATCTCTGTCAGGTGTGCTTAGTGGTTAAGGATGTCCCACTAGAGCTATGGGACTTAGTCCCAAAGGAGCTATGGAGTTGTTGGTGCTTAAAATGTAATTGCACTAGTTTAATGGCAAGACTCATGACAAATTTCACAAATATGGGATATATTTGTCAGCTGGGCCTAGGTTTGTTTAAAATTTTCAGCTTTAAGTAATTGATAATACTCTAGTAAGTTCACTGTACTCCTAAGTTATGATGACCATGAGTCCTAGAAACCACTTTTGTCATTTGGACACAGTGTCTTCTCTACAGTATTTATTTTGTCGAAAGAAAGAAAAGTAAGAAAATGGATAATGAATTCTTATGCAAAGAATATTTGTTAATGGGAAGAGAGCTGTTATTTTAAGTACTAACATTGCCATGGACTCTCAACATACATTGGCTTCCCCGTGACTATATTTTCCCCCTACATTTAAAATGAGAATCTTCTGAGAATAGGTTATTCTGTTGCAGGTTAGCACCTATAGCTGAGGCAAAAGAGTCTCTACAAAAATCAGAGAGCTACTGGGAACAATTATCCATATGTAAGAGCAAAGTCTGTATATGTGTATATGCCCATAGAATAAATCAAATGAGCATGAACATTTGAAGAGTGAGAATAAGCAGACCTGTCTTAACACTGAGTAGTATTTCTGAAGTCCTACATCCGAATACTATAATACAGAAAAAGCAGGAACAAATATGTGAAAAACAAGCATGCTTGTTTGGAGTTAGAAAACTGTATCAGCCCAGCTGGTGTGGCTCAGTGGTTGAGCATTAACCTATGATCCAGGAGATCTCAGTTTGATTCCTGGTCAGGGCACATGCCCGGGTTGTGGGCTCCATCCCAAGTCAGGGGTGTGCAGGAGACAGCTGATCAATGACTCTCTCATCATTGATGTTTCTCTCTCTCTCTCTCTCTCTCTCTTCCTCTCTCTGAAATCAATAAAGACATTTTTTTTTTAATAAAAAAGAAAACTGCATCAGTTCTTTTTCATGTATTTACTGATTGGCTCCATGAAACAAACTCTCAACTGATTCAAATAACCCTTGCATTTTGCTGTTACTGTCCACTAAGTTGACACTTTTGACCAAATTACTAGTTGCTCTGGGTTTCTGTAGCAGAAGTAAATTCTGACAAACTCTAAGCCGATGGATGAAAGCAATATAGTTAACTTTGTAATGAACATCCACCAATGATCACCAGAAACAAAGTATCTAGTTTGCCATGACAAAAAATATTCCTAAAACATCATCAAAACCTGATTCTTTAAAAATAGCACAACAATTCAAAAAATTTGGTGATAACTTCTAAAATTGTATTTGAACTAAGACAACTTCTAAACTCAGAAATAGAGATAATTTATTGCCAGGAGGTTTCTAGTGTCTGTGGGTTTTAAAAATAAGTCCCTGTTTTACTCTCCATCTGGAACATCTTATTAGCATCATCAAAAGGAATATTTGGTTCTGATGTCTTACATATTTACTATCTTTAAAAGATAGCCAGGGGATTACAATCCTTGACATTTACATTTATCTAATTTATTGTCCACAGGCTCTGAATTGCTTATTTAATTTAAATTAATGGGCCATGTTCAAATCAAAGAAAGTTAAACTAATTAAGGCAGAATAGTCTAATCAGGCACTTTAAACTCTAAGATTTATTGCAGACATTCAGGATTTGAATTTGATTGCGTTTATTGAATCAAGCCAGGAAGCTATTTGTAATAGTTGGGTTAGGTTAATCTATAATGAAATCCAATTTAAAATTAGAGGTAGGAGTTCAAATTCAGTTCAACATTTGAGCACTGTGTGCCATACAGGTGCTGGATACTGTGGACAGAGAAATGGCTAGGCATCTTACTCTACCTTCAAGGAGTCCATAATCTATTGAAAGGAATCAAAAGGGAGAAACAGTATTGCAAGAGATGAATCTTCTTATCTCTTCTCAGTCTGAAACCCACCCTTCTGAAGAGGATATAACTTCCAAAGATACATTACTTCAAAAAACTTTTTCTGAGTACCTATTACTATGTGCCAGAAACTGGTACTAGTGCTAGCTGGGAATACATAGATCAAGTTTTTGTTTCTGTAATTGAGATGTACCTAAAGGAGACAGAGAAAAGAAACAAATGTTTCTAGTGGAGTAGAACTAGAACAAGAAATAAGCACTGTGAAGAGAAGCACAACTTGTTCTGGAAGTGTTAGGGATTATGAGATGTTGCCAACTAATACACTCAATAAACGTTTAATAAGTGCCCACTATGTGCCAGTCCATGGGGGGAAAATGTTGAATAAGTCACAGTTCCTTCCCTGGAGGAGCTCACGATTCAGTGGAGCTGCGCATTACAAGTTTTGAAAACGTTTACATCAGATAACAAAAAATTAAAATTGGAATCCTCAACCTTCTGAAAGACATATTACTGGCTTAAGATTAAAAAAAAAAGAAAAAAGAAAATTCTGTGAACAGATTAATGAACAATGTACTTTTATAGACTCAGAACTGTCAGTTTAGATGATGGTTAAACAGTTGACTTTACTGAATTGTATTGTGTGTAAAAAATAATTTCAGAGCTGAAGTTCACATATGACTCAATATAATTATGATTGCTATAAATCAAATTATGTTAAATTGCCTCAAATATTTTTCTTGGATTAAATTCCAATTTATGACATTAGATTGTACAATATCAAAATCATTGGTTGAAAAGTGTAAGATTTGGTTAACTAGTTTTTGTCTACCTAATGCTAAATGATTTAAATATAACAAGAAAACAAAGGCAGTAAAATCTCAGACATCTCTTGCAGCAATATTTTGCTGATATGCCTCCTAGGGCAAGGGAAATAAAGGAAAAAATTAACAAATTAGACTGCATAAAACTAAAAAGCTTCTGCACAGCAAAAGAAACCAGCATCAAAATGAAAAGGGAGCCCACTGTATGTGAGAACATATTTGCCAAAGATACATCTGATAAGGGGTTAATTTCCAAAACATATAAGTAACTCATATAACTCAACAAAAGGAAGATAAGCAATCCAATTAAAAAATGGACAAAGTACTTGAATAGACACTTCTCCAAAGATGACATACTGATGGCCAATAGACATATAAAAAGATGCTCACTGTCACTAATCATCAGAGAGATGCAAATTAAAACAACAATGAGATATCACCTCACATCTGCCAGAATGGCTGCCATCAACAAATCAACAAATGACAAGTGCTGGCGAGGAAGTAGAGAAAAGTAAACCTCAGAACACTGCTGGTGGGAATGTAGACTGGTGCAGCCACTGTGAAAAGCAGTATGGAGGTTCCTCAAACAATTAAAAACAGAACTGCCTTATGACACAGGATTTCCAGTGTCTATTTATTTGGCCATAAGAAAGAATGAAATCTTACCATTTGTGACAGCAATGGTTGAACCTATAGGGTATTAATTCTCAGTGAAATGAGTCAATCAGAGAGAGATAAATATGATGAGTTCACTTATATGTGGAATCTAAAGAACAAAATAAATGAATAAACAAAATTGAAACAGACTCATTAACACACAGAGCGGACTGTTCGTTGCCATAGGGGACGAGGGTTTGGGGGGGGGGGGGTGGGTGAAAGAGGTGAAAGGATTGAGAAGTACAAATTGTTAGTTACAACATAGTCATGGGGATGTAAAGTACAGCATAGGGAATATAGTCAATAATATTGTATTAACTATGTATGGTGCCAGATATATACTGGAAATATCAGGGGGAAACTTTGTAAAGTATATAATTGTCTAACCACTATGCTGTACACCTGAAACTAATACAAAATAATATTGAATATAAACTGTAATTGAAAAAATTTAAAAAGAAAATATATTAATAACAAAAAATAGTCTCTAAAATGTAACCACTATTTGACAGCAAGGAATTCCTGAAGCCCTTCCATCTGGAGCTCCTAATCTCATTTAATTGGTAAAGATTTCAGGTTTTATGTAAAAAAATCAAGTTCTGATTATTTTCTTCAAAAGGTCTTAATCTAATACAAAATTGTATTATCCTCTATTTAAAACTAATCATAAATAAATACGGACAGGGACTGAAAAAGAATGTGAGAAAATAAAAATAGTTGATTTGGTAGCATGGTGGGAATGTAGGTTATTCTTTTTTTCTAGTTATGTTTGTTCGATAAGTAAATTTTTAAAAAGTTCTTGTTTCAACTGATTCAACTTTCTTTTCCTTAGAGAAAAAAGATATTTATAGCTTCAAAGTAAATTGGTATAATGTCAATATCTAAATAGAATGACATTGGTTCCTCGTAAATTCCAAGTTTCTCAATGAATGCCTTAGGGAAAGCTCTTGACAACTCTCTGTAGTTGTGCTGTGAGATGATATAAATGCTTTGAACACTGATTCCCAGAAGTGACACTGGTTTGTTCCTAAGGGACCTTGTGTGCCCACCTCATGTGCTTGGCAATTGGCGTCCTCTTGGCATAGGAGTTGTACTGCATACTCACAGCCCAGCCTTCATCAGTATCATCAGTGTTGCTGATTTAATCTCAAATATATGCTGATTTTAATGCCGTTGGCAATGGCTGCCTAAAACATTTTTTACTACACTATAGAATCATCTTAATCTTGTCCTCATGGTCTTTGATAAATACTATCATAATATAATATTCTGTATCAGTTATCTATCACTACATAACAAACGGCCTCAAAATGTAATGACTTATATAAGCAACTATTTCTTATCTCTCAAGATTTTGTCAGTCTCCTAAAATATTTTTCTAGTCTGGGCTGGTTTGGTTTATCTATGCTGGGCTCACTGATGTGTTTTGATCAGCTAGTAGCAAGTGGATAATATAGGATGGCCTCACTCACATATCTGGCACTTTGTAAGCTATTGAATGGAACACCTAAGTTTACCTTTGTAATGAGTATTATGACATACAAACCAGAGCCTCCTTTCCAGGACAAAGACATTTTTCCCACAGTGTCTAGAAGTGTTGCCTGCTGACAACTTACTACTGCATCTCTACCCCAATAATTACCAAAAGAGGCTGCCTACCTCAAGAATGTACTCCCTCCTCAAGGGTAGCCCTCATCCAATGACTGGTTGATGCAGACATTAAAATGCCTGGCCCCTTTGTCTCAACTTGAAACAACTTTAAGAGCCATCTCAGCTCCAGAGTTCCCCAAGGAACCAGCTGAGACCTCTGTTTCAACTGTGTTGCAGACTAACTTTCACCTATGATCAATCCTACATTCATTATTGCCTCACATTTGTTGCAGACAGCATTCCCCCCAAAAATTTCTGCTTGAAAATCTCCATTTCAGAATATTTCTTCTGGGGAACAAGACCTAAAATGTGCTCCAACTGGCCTCTCTTCCTCCAGCAGGTTTTCTTGGGCTCACTCACTTGAAGGTGGTTACAGGTTCCCAAGAGCATAAAAATAAGCCACAAAGTATTTTAAGGCTTGAACTCAGATCATGCACAGTTTCTACTCTGTAACATTATTTTGGTCAAATATATTAGTTTTAAAAATAATTTTAAATGGATTAAATAATGTTAATAGCAGTGATGATGATGGCAATGAATTTTCCATGCTTTATTTGTTCCAGTCACTATTCTAGGCATTATATATAATAACTTATTTAATACCATAACCATATGAGGTAGGCACTGTTATCCTTTTTTACAGCTAAAAAAACAGTAGAGTTTTATCAGATATTTACCCAAACAAGCTAAATCTACTACATGAAATCTAAGAAATACCTTTGATCCTAAAGTGGAAGTGGGTAACAGTGCTGTGATGTACAGAGCAGTCATTCCAATTGGCTGGTTTCACTTTGGGGCTTTAAATCATTGAATAATGCTGCTGCTAATGAGGAGTTCATTAATTTGATAATTTTCTCAAACAACTGAGACTTAGATTTTATTTGAAGTCTACAAATGTTATGGCCTTCAGTACACCTGTGTTCATGGACCTTTAATAATATTTTATTCACTAAGGAATTCCTAAACCAAAAGAATTTCAGTTGAAAAATTAACCTGGTACAGTCAAACCCCACGTTGTGCAACAGAGTAGAAATTAAGTTCCTTTTTCACTTAATAAAGTAAAATACAAAAGTCATTTTCCAAAGTGGGATAATATTCACTTGAATTCTTTAAAAACTGATATCAATGCATTATCAGAAAAATGTTGGCTAAGAAAGGAGGATGTGATCTACTTCATCTAAAATATAGCATTGACTTAAAAAATCATAACCATGCTCCTGGGAAAGATGACTGAGCACCAAAAATGTTTGAAAGTTTCTCCAATTAGCAACACCTAGCTAAATCAAAATATTAATTTCGATCTTATTGCATTTATCACTTGTTGAGCATATTAAATAAATAGGGCTCAATGTTAGGCTTCTTGACCTTATTATTTTTTTGATACGGAACACTTCACAAGTTTGTGTGTCATCCTTGCGCAGGGGTCATCCTAATCTTCTCTACATCGTTCCAGTTTTAGTATATGTCCTGCCAAAGTGTGCACCTCACACTTATTACTGATATTGCTTGCAGAGTAAGATTTTCACTCAGGGAAATTATTTTGATTAATTTCTCAGTGGACTAAGGAAATATTCTATCTCATTTCTGATTCATAAACTTGCTATTTCATTCACTTTAGTTGACAGTGGAAAAGATAATTCTTTGAAATTACCAGTCACTCATGCCCTCTTTTGTATTATATTTGGGTTTGTAAACTTCCATAAGTAGGACAGGACCATAACACTGATGACATACTTCCTGGGATACCTGACTACTCCTCCCCACAGGCCACTGGGTATTGTGTGCACCTGACTCAGAGAAATTCCCACTTCACTAAATAGATCAAAATTTCTGAAACTGTGAGAACATCAACATTTTGATTCATAGAGAATTGTGCTAAAAATGCTTTCAGCAAATGATTTGTTATAACTGAGTTAAAAATGTGTAGAACTCCCTATTTTTTCAGCTGGGTCTCTATTTGTTTTTACCATATGTGACTGCAATGTTAAAAAAGAGGTAAAAAAATAATTTTTAATTGCCCCAAAGAAGAACAAACAATAGCCTTAAGGCAGTTTGTTTTCTTAAGTATCTCCAATTCCTGTTCTAAGAGAATAAAATCAAACCATCAGTTAATTGTATGTATATACACAGATAGTTTCTTCAGCGTTCAAATCCCTTTGAAATTGTCTGCCCTTTAGCTTGCAATTTCTTATTAAGTATGTTTTTGGTACAAGCCTGAAATCATCATTAAATTGCCACAGATGGTTGTCTTGATCACATTTTTCCTCAGTCAGTCTTTCCCTTGATATAGCTGGGAGCTAGCGTTCTGCTTTGACTTGCCTGAAATTTTGAAAACTAGAAACGCTAATGTCATTTTACACCATAAACTGTAATAAATTTATTTTCCTCTTCAGAATTCCTAGGAGGATCTTTATTAATATTGATTTAAGTTGTGTGGCTATTTATGATCAACTGAAGGAGTTTATAAAAATCATTAAAATAAACCCAGTTTTCATTCATTAATTTGTCTAGAACATCTAGGATCAGTGTTTCAGGCCACTTTTCCTAGCTTTCCAATTTTCTGTCACTGTACACCTGAGTGCCAAGAGTCCCTAGTAATAGCCATGTGCGTGCGTGCACGCTCAAGCAAACGCACATACACACAAGATTGCAGATGCCAATGCTGATGTTTGTAACCAGTTTTCCCAAGTTCATGTGCAACAGTTTACTTGTTTTATGTGCTGGATTAATAGTGAAATTTCCTTCCAAATATCTGTAGACAAAGACCCATTTCTAGATTCAAGCCGTGAGTTCTTTAAGGACGGAAACCTCATTAACCTTGATTATGAACCTCTAAGAGCCAGCCTAATAGTGTGGGCTGTGAGTAGATTCTTGGTGAATTAGACACTGATTACCTGAAAATCACAGGCTATAAAGAGACTGTTAATTAGGAATTAAATTGCAGAATTGATTAAATAACATTTAATACATTCCATAAAATTAAATTTAATCTAAAGTATATACTAGAGCCCTTTAAAAACTATCAACACTATGAAAACCATAATTGGAGGTAAACATGAATACAGACAGTCCAGAAAAAGGTAACACTGGATTGTGTCCAATGAAAAGCTTGAACATCCCCTCACACACCTTCTTAATATGTGCCCCTACTTCTTTCTCCTTTCCCATTATTTGAAGAAGAGTTAAAGAAGGGAAATCATATGGGAGGTGATGCTGTACTTATCTTTGTTGTTCACTTAATGTGCTTATTATTCTTGTTCACTCCTGATTTACCTTGTTCTTTTTAAAATCTGTATTTGTATACATGGGAAGTAAATGGTAGTAACAACATAGAACTCAATTATAGCTTAAAACAACCCAACTAATTCAGTTTCTGTGTATTACTGACCCCAAACAATTGCAGAAAGTGGGTGAGTCTGGTTAATGTACAAGTTGAATCTCCTCCTAATATTCAAATATTGACAATGTCAAAATAAAGGAAGTAGTTCACAAAAGTTAACTTTAATTACCTCATCTTTTTAGCAACCTATGTGAAATAAAACTAATTGGTGTCCAATGACAATGCAATGTCTTTGTTCCCTCTCTCCTTACAGGTTTCCTCCAGGTTAGGACTGGCAAAAACTGCCTTTAGTGGCTTCCCAGTCTGGGGTTCCAGATGTATGTGCTCCTTTGTACCTCTCTGTTAAAGCCCTTTTTGTTATAATAGTTATAAAGCTCTGTCTCTATCACCATGTTAGTCTGTGTCTGTAAATAACAGACCCATGAATATAAGCCTTTATCATGAATCAGACTTAAAAACAACACTCAGATACCTAAAAATGAGGTTCATGCTCAATGGTCTTTCACGGCACAATAACTATCTCTCAGTTAAAATATTTCCATATATTACACCTTGATGATGTTCTGAATTTACAGTTCCAAAGAAATAAACTGGGCCAATATCAAAAAGTAGTCTTATATAATACAGATATCAATGATGGAATAATATGAGGAACCTTAGGTATGTTTTTCTGCCCAAAGTTATTTCTGACACACACCTCTCACTGTTTATAATTCACCCATTTGGATTGGCATGGATTGGCAAACTCTTTTAAAATGCAAACAACATAAAGGTTAACACATTAATCCAATGATAAACCCAAGTAACAATCTCTAAGATATGCATAGTATTCTAAATTTTGTAAAGAATAATCATATTTTGGAAATTATTGTTGGAAAATTATTTCCACCTCCTTTAACTCACTTTATATTGATCAGAACCATATGACTTAGGTGGTTAAGTAGCAGTAATAGTAGTAGTAGTAGCAGCAGCATTACTAGTAGTGATGATAAAACCCTTATATACCATGTATTATGTGCCAGACACTGTTGTAAGCACTTTACGTATATTAATTCATTTGATCATCACATCCGCCTTACATGGCAGCTTCTACTTATATTACCACTTTTATAAATGATAAAGCCAAGTCTTGGAAAAGTCAAGCACCTTGCCAAAGGGCACAAAACTGGTAATCTGAGTTAGGACTCAAATCCTGGCAATCTGGTTCTAAGGGCCTGTGCTCTAAACCACTTACGACCATCATCTCTTTGATCATTTACTCAATTATTTACTGAGTGCATACTGTATACCAGATACTCTTTGAAGCTTTGGAGATACAATTAATAAACAGATTTGATCTCTCCTCCCAATGAGTTTTCATTCTAGAAGGGAGAGACACAGTAAATAGAAAGGGAAATTTCCTTAGTGATAAGTTATATGAAAAAAAGAAGGTTGTGTGAAAGACAGTGATGGGGTGAAGCTGCTTTTGATTGGGATCTAGGGAGACTAGTCTGAGAAGACACTGGAGCTAAGGTACGAAGGAAAGAGAGGAAAGAAGCAGCTATGTATATAATTTTAGGACAAAGTACATCAGGAAGCAAGACAAACAATAGCTCTAAGGTGGGAATAACTTTGAAAAGAGAAAGTGAGTGAGGCTAGAATGGGGGGTATCAGGACATGAGATCAGAGATGTCAAAGGAACTTGATTATGTAGAAGGATTTTGGATTTTGCTCTCAGTGAAATGGAAAGTCATGGAAAGCTTTTAGCAGGCGAGTGTCATTATTTGATTTAAATTTAAAATGGGTATTTCTGGTTACTTTGTGGAGAAAAAAACTTTATAGGGTTAAACATGGAAATAAAAAAGACCAGTAAGGAGAATATGGCAGTAGTGCACATGAGAAATGATGGAGGCATGGTCTAGAGTGTTTGCAGGTGAGAAGTATATGAATTTGAGGATGTTTTGAACTTACAGCTAATAAGGAGAGAACCTAGATGAAAATTGAGGTTGTTCTGACTCTAAATTTATGCACTTATTGTCTGCATCTAAAAAAGCTAGTTCCGATTCTCACAGTGAGGAGTGAATATTTTAATTATGGGAAGGGGAAAGGAGGGAAATGTGAAGAAAGGTGGAGGAGACAGAGAGAGTATGAGAAAGTGGGGGAGGAAGGAAAGGGGGGCAGCAGGGAAGGAGGGACAGGGAGACAGGGAGAGAGTTTGGAGTATAGAGCTCTGATGAGTATCCTCCAAGTGGGTTTACACAGTTAAGGGTTTTAGGCAGTAGAAGGTCTGTAGATTTGGGGGAGCATATATTTAGTATTATATAATAGTAGAAGACCAATTTAGCTCATTATAGAATAAGACCAGATAGACTTTATGTGGCTTCTAGGATGATAAACAGAATATCAGTGTTTATGCTCATAAGCATGGTTTCCCCTTTATTATCCCAACTGACACACTCCCCTGAAATTGACAAGCTTTATGGAATTCAGTCAACTGAACTTAATTTTTCTTTTGTTTCTTTTGTAGAGTGATTTAGCAGATTTCTGATATTTCCCTTTCAAATAGGGCTGTGTATCAGCAAAGCGTATGTCTACTGTGCACCCTAGCCAGTCTAATGTGCTGTGAAAGCCTGAGAAATGTTCAATCACCCTAATGATCTAAGACTTGTTTCTGGGTGTCTTTAGGCTTTTCTCTGGGGATATATAGACTACATTATTCTGGGAAGCAGTAACAGTAATGGTTTGGTCAATTAGTATAAGTATTAGCTATGACTAGGCCCAAATGATGAAACTGTAGTTTTAAGCATTTTGGATATTAGGCACAATATATATAAAACCTCTTTTGTAGATTAAATCAAGTTACAGCCAATAATTCATCAAATCCATTTAACAAAGCTTGCCAAGACTTAGAGGATCACTTTCTCTCAACCTTGTTTCTCCTTAATTTCCCTTCTCATACTGAAAGCTGTTCTGAGAGAAAGATTTGAAAGTCATTTGCAGAAGTATAAATGTCTAATAAGGCTTCAGGTATTTGCTACTCTAGGGACATTCTCGTTTTTCAAGAAAACTAGAAATCCTGAGTCCAAAGAATGAAACCCTAGTTATGAAATTGGGCCATCAATTAAGTGAGAAGAACAAATAAATTAAATACCCACTGTATTAGGCAGGTTTCTCTAGAGAA
Source organism: Miniopterus schreibersii (assembly GCF_964146895.1). Classification (NCBI taxonomy): domain Eukaryota; kingdom Metazoa; phylum Chordata; class Mammalia; order Chiroptera; family Miniopteridae; genus Miniopterus; species Miniopterus schreibersii. The sequence continues at coordinate 5,219,316 of NC_138104.1, read as the reverse complement.
ACAGAATAAGATATGTGTGTGTGTGTGTGTGTGTGCGCGCGCGCGCGCGTGCGCATGTAAAGAAATTTATTTTAAGGAATTGGCCTGTGTGATTATGGGGGCTGGTAAATCTAAATCTGCAGTGTGGCCAGCAATTTGAAGACCAGGAGAGCCAATGCTCCAATTCCAGTCCAAAAGCAGTCTGCTGAAGAATTCCCCATTCCTCAGCGATGCTGGTCTTTTTGTGGTATTCAGACCTTCAAATGATTGGATGAGGTCCACTCACATTACGAAGGGCAATCTGTTTTACCCAAAGTTTATGGATTTAAATGTTAATCTCATCCAAAAACATCCTCCAAGTTGACAAATAAAATTAACCATCACATAGACCTTTGATAAGGACTGTTGAAAATATGGTTCTATTTGTTTACTTCTTACGATTTGTATCCCACATTACATTAGAGAATCTTTTGTTTGCAGTTCTGTTTAAACTAAAGATAGTCATATATATATATATTCTCATATTTAAAAATAAGTAAGTATCGCAGTTTCAGGTCCTGATAGTATTTCACATACTGGAGTAATGGGAGAGAAGGCCACTGGCATTATAATTTAAGTTAGGGTAGGCAGGCCTTCTTTCTACAAAGTGGCACTTGAGCTAACACCTGAATGAAGAGAAAAAGTTATCTATGCCTATGTATAAAGGGAAAGCATTCCAGTTAGAGGGAATAGAAAATGTAAAGCCTCTGTGGAAGAAATGAGATTGGGATGTTCAGAAAAATCTTCATGAGAAGTGGCATTTGTGAAGGAAGTTAAAGAGGTGAGATTTTTACAAGTCAAGATTGGGGAAGAGATAAAGAAACACTGATTTAGAAATACAAAACTTTCTATGGAGTACCAGTTATACATTAATATTGCCTTAAAATATTAATTTGAGTCAGATGAGTCCAAATATAAGTTTATGTCCAAGGTAGGTGTTTTACTTCCTTTTCCTTTTGTACAACTAATGAGCAATTACCTACATTATGAAGTATCTGTGTAATATCTATCTAAAACCATGAATACGGGTGAGGTAATCAGAGGGACTACTATCCACAGTACATACAGAGCACTGAAAGTACTCTTTCCTCAAAGACCTTTGCTTTCTAATTTCAAAATGGGATTACTATGAAGTAAATAGTTATTTTTATGCACCTCAATGTAGAGGGTTAAGACTCATGTCAAAGTGAGAATAATTTTGATCAGGTAATGGAATACTTTCTATGTATAACAATACAATCTCAGGTAATTGGAAGTTGACTTAAAAGTTGTCTCATTGAGCCTGGCCAGCATTGCTCAGCGTTTGAGCAGTGACCCATGAACCAAGAGGTCACTGGTTCGATTCCGGGTCAGGGCACATGCCTGGACTACAAGCTTGATCTCCAGTGCAGGGCGTGCAGGAGGCAGCCAATCGATGTTTCTCTCTCATTGATGTTTCTATCTCTCTATCTTTCTCTCTCTTCTCTCTCTAAAATCAATAAAACATATTTTTTAAAAAGTTGTCTCATTAAAGCACATCCTGATGTTTTTGTTCCCACCAAGGGTTTGCTCACCTTATAATTGAACACAGTTAATGATCTTTCTGAGGTATCCCATTCCATCATTGGTCAGCTTTGATGAAATCATTATCCTTGCAGCACTATCCCTTGGTCTAAGACTTATACCTGTATCAGTCAGAGTTCCTAGTTATAGATACTAGAATCCACTCTAGCTAGCATACGCAGAAAGAAATTATTTATAGGTTGCAGGATAACTTACAGAATGTCTAGGAGGGTGAGGGACCTAACCTTGGATATTGCACAGCTAGTAACAATACAGCCAAGTGGAAAGCCCAACCACACCATGGGGTATCTCTAGCAGAAATTCTACTAACACCACTTCCTATCACTCAGCACCTATGATTTTAGACCACAAAGTGTAGAACCTCTGCCATAGTTTCCCTAGAAGATTCTATCTCTTTATTCACAGCCACCACCTCCCTCTCAAACTTAACAGGCAAGTGCATCTGACTGGTGAAGCCTAGATCACATGGACAAGCTTAGATGCAAGAAAATCTGGAAAATGCAGTTTCGTGGTTTCAAGATTCTTTGTAGAGGAAAGTATGGTAGAAGAGGATTGGAAGGAATAGTGAGTGAATCAATTTGCAATATTTTTCACATTTCCTCTCTGAGCTTTCTTGAGATTAAACATCTCCAGTTCCTTTAAATGTTGGAGGGTGTTATGTTTAGAATCTGTTCACCATCCTGGTCCTTCTCCTCTGGGCATATCCCAGTGCAGGTCCCTCAAAATGCGAAACCAAGAACAGGGTAAAATTACCAGGTATCTGTTAGCCTGTGAAAAATGAAGCAGGTCTAGCACCTCCTTTAGATATTGAACATCTAATAATACATCCTCATAATGTTCATGGAATCTAGTGAGTAAGACAGCAAGATTTGTTTACATGTCTCTCACTTTTTAAAGGCATATCATCCCAAATCTGCACTACTGTACTTATAGAGATTGTTTTATAAACAAAAGCAGGACATTGAAATGTGTCACTATTAAATTTCATCTTGTTAAAATCAGAACCCAAAACTTGATATCAAGAGGCTAAAAAAATGGGCAAAATCTATTTTCCAATATAAATCTTTATCTTTACTGGCTTTGTATCTAAGTTTTGGCTAAGCATGTTCACTATGTCCTCACTCAATTCATTAATATAAATTATTAATGTGTCAAGGCATAAGATAGAGACCCATTAGAGATGGGTTAATATTAATCTATTAATTAGGGTAAAGATAAATTAACCCAATATGTATCAACACAATTGTCTCATCAAATATATCCATCTTATGCATAGGCAAGGCTTTGTAAAGTGCCATATATAAATCCAATTACATCATTTTCACAGAATAGCCTTGATCTTTCAGTCTGACAAAATTCAACATAATCTATCACATCACTTTACCCCTAAAACAGATCTGCCTCTTGACTTTCCTGTTTGACAAAGAGGCCCTTTCTCCTTCAGGTCATCCAAAATTGAAAGTTAAACATCTCTGATACCTTCAACTCCTTCTTTCCATGATCAATTAATCACTAAGCCAGTTGTTTACTGTTCATAATAATGTTCTGGAAATTTTATGTCTCCATTTTCTACTTTCACTACCTTAATCCAGGTCCTTATCAATTCAGACATGGACCACTGAAAAAGCTTAACCGATTTCCCTCATTCTTTTACGTAGTGACAGTGTGAAGAATGGCTCTCTTTTGTTCCTGTCACTGCCATATAAAAAGCACTCTCTTATTTCCTCTGTACATATATAAGACATTCGGGGAAGGGGCCATTTCTTATCTATTTCAACCCTTTTGAAAACAACTTGAAGGCAAAGATTATAGTATCAACCCCCCATTATTCTTCAAACATTGCATACCTACAGCTTAATAGCTATATAGTACACAAATATACTAACTAGAAGCTAAGTAGAGATCAAATCCATTGACCCAATTCACTTATTAAAAGACAGGTATGGAATATTCTTATAGTATCATAGTTATGTGAAGATAATTAGATGCAACTTTTTAGAACCAAGACTACCATATTGAATTCATCTGAGTGGTCTTGTAGTAAAGTATTAGGAATTTGTCATTGGAGGATCTTCCAAATACATAGGGTCCAGCACAAAGATACTGGCAGACAAAGCACCCTGAGCTCAATGCTTCACTTGCAGTGTTAGGCTTAATCGTATTTGGCAGCAAAATCCATCCAGAGACCTTTAGAGACTCATTAAAACCAGGTAACGCTGAAGCATAGCAAAATGGTTTCCATTTGGACCATGGTGCCAGCTTAATAGATGTATGAAAAATAAAATGATTAAGTAGTTCCTTGTAAAGACATTCATCTAACCAGGCAGTTCCTAAAAACAGTCAATAGGTACATACTTATTAGGTCAGTGTAGTTGACCTAAATTTTTTGAACCATATAACCTAAACACGAGTGACAGGAGAGATGGTCTGATACCACACAAAATATGTTCTTGTCTAGGAATCAGGAAATCTGAGCTCTAATTTTGACTCTGCCACTAAGTCAACACTAACCTCATTTTCTTATCTAGATATGGAATTAGAGAGAGGCGGGATATTTGAAATGATCTGAATACCCATTGAAAACCTACTATTATCTAGACAGAAGTTATAGGTGATCAATGCATTTACAAATTGGATGTTGAATTATTGAACAATATATCCAGTTCAAAAAGGTCATGATGCAAAGCAGTTATACTATAGCATTAAATTAACTGAACATGTGGGAAAGGGTAAAGAAAAAAAATTCAGCCCTTTAAAAAAATGCTTTTCAATAAAAAACATACACACAAAGGTCTCCTTTGCAACTATCGATATTTGTAAATAGTCATTAGATAATGCTTAGTCACTGATTTGCTGAGGTGGGAGTCTTGACATTCTATTGGTCCTTTTGTACAACAATATTCCTTTTTCTTTGACGATCTTTATTCATTCTTATTCCATAGCAAAGATCAATATAGTTAAACACCAAAGGAAGTCTCAAGGTGGGTAGTTCACTATATTAAAGTTTTAAATTATAATATCATGTGCCCTATTCATATTCTTATTAAAGTAGTTAGGGTTAATCTTTCCTGAACTACATCTGCTGTTAATCTTTTAAATGGACAAGGAGAACAACTGTATATATGTATTAATGAGTTTTACTTATGAGATAGGCCTATTTTTGTTTTTTGGGGTTCAATTTTGGTGACTCAAGTGACATTAACTTTGTGGCTCTTCAAGACCTTACCATGACAGAGTAGATGATGAATCATACAAAAGAGCAGGGCTCTGACAAGGTCTCACAGTGATAAAGCATTGGGGACAGAGACAGGGAAAAAACTAGGATTCTCAAATCACTGTCACAGAAATCTCTTAAGTTTTCAATACTAATCACAGCCACTCTTCCTGAATAAGAAAGAAAATTCCCATTTTCCTGGCCAGCTGCCCCTTTCCCCTGCACTGCTCTTGTGTTTGCCTTCTTTAGACCTGGTCTCCCTTCCCTTCATTTAAATTGTTCCTGGATTTGCTTTGATCACTGAGAGCAAAAAATCAGCAAGAAGTCTTTCTGGGATAGAGAGAGGCAAGAAAATTCTGGGGGTGGGTCAGATATTTTGCCTGGGAAGTACATTGCCCTGCTATTCCCTGTTATTAGCCATAGGAACTATATTGACATATTGAGAGTCAGATAAAGGGAGGAGAGAAGGACAGGAAGCATCAAGTATCTTTTTCTTTTATTCTCAAAGATCTATGGGGGCCTTGCTCTGAATGACATAGGGAAATATGACGAAAAGTGACAAAGCACTGTCACATGTACAGCACAGCCACAAACACCAGCTGAGAACTTCATGGAAAAGAACCGGGGACCAAGGAATTAGAATGGAATCAGTGGCCAGATTACAGCATCTCAAGAGAATAAGGGAATGATAAGAGAGAAAGGCATTTAGAGAAGCAGCCAAAAGCTCCATCTTCTTTTGGTAAGTGTTCTGCTCATACCCATGAAAAGTTTCTCTAAGACAGCTGTTAGAAGAGCATTGGGAGAAATGAACATTCAAGTTTCTCCCTAATAATGAAAAGCAAAGGGTTAACTAGATGACTGCTAAAGCATGTCTCCGATCTTTCTTGGTTACACATCCCTATCAGTAAAATGATAATTACTCCTAGCATGGCTGACATTCAACTAGTACATTCCTATACAGCCCTACCTATTATTTGCATCTGTTCTAGTTGCCCAGTGCCCAGTTAGGTTACAGTACTTCTTAGATGGATCAATTGGTTACCTCCCACATGCACTCCAACAGGGGAACCTGCAACCCAGGTACATAACCTTGACCGGGAATCGAATCTATGACCCTTTGGTTCCCAAGTGATGCTCTAACCACTGACCCACACTGGCCAGGGCCAAACTTTCCTATTCACACTGACAGCCCAATGTTGCCAGCTTTAAAGGCTGACAAAGTTAATAATCTAGGGAAGATTTGGGGAAGGGGTAAATACAAATTAAAAGAACTAATATATACCAGATGGTCTAGTAGGAGTCCCAGGAGAAGCCTATTAATCCTCTCTTCATCACCTCTGTCACAAAGGTCTGGAATATAATAGGTGCCCAATAAATGGTTATTCATTTCCCCTCCACTTTGTCCTCATTTTTTCTTGGCTTCTTGGCATACAAGGGCTTAAGTCACAGATACCAACATGGGTCTCTGAAGGCCAGAAAATGAAGAGTGGCTAAGGATGATACTTTTGTCCAGACTATAACTAAAGAAAAACCATGTCCTGCCTTGTGACCTCAGAAAAGCTCTTCCATGACAATCTGGGTCATGTAGAAGGGATATTAAAATAAACAATTCATTCAACCAGAACATTTAATACACTAGTATAAGAGGCAGGAAGAAAAATTTAATGACTTCTCAAGGCTCCTTGGTCTGACTTGTGCATCTTTGCTCTGAAGACTTCAGCCAGATGGGCTTCATAGGATTTGGGCTTGTCAGGGTAGGGTATGCTGTGGGAGATTCATCAGTCCTTCAGCTTTGCCCCAAGTGCTTCATAATGATTCCCATTTATGAAGATCTCATATTGACTGATCAGAGAAGTCTAAGAATTGAAGAGTATAGCTAAAATCTTTCTGGGAAGTCTTTTTTTTAGAGTAGATAAGAGGAAGACCAAGAGAGAAGGTTGCAAGCAGCAGTGTTGCCAAGTAGGCTGCCCTACTTACCTTGTCTAAGATCAGCCACAAAGTTTTCTCTCAGACAAACCTAATGGAGTAGTGGCCTAAAGCCAGACATTACAAAAAATTTAGTTCAGAAAATAGCTGAGAGTTACAAATGCTTATCAGAGTCAAGTTGCTACCTTAGCTAGACTCTGTAGGTACTTAAAGAAATGCTGGGGAAAAGCAAATGTTACAAATGTGCCATATATTAGATGTAAAACTGGAATTTCCTATGTTGAATTTGCTTGAAGATAAATTAGAAACCATATCCTTATGAAAAAACTCTCACCAGGATTTCTTTCAACAGTGTATTTTAGAATGGCTTTTCTCCATATGCAACTTTTCATGAACATATCTATTAGGTAAAAGTCCTGCACAAAGGTGGAAAGAAGTGATTATTTATGAAGAGCCAAGGAAAGCAGGCATGAACTAAACACAACTCTTTCTACTTATTCAACTGACTTCTCATTGGTCATCTTGCGCTAACAACCAATCACCAGGAACAGCTGAAAAAGTTACTCAAGGGCCTGAAATTATAAGTGTGGCACCTTAATTTTCTAGAATTAAACATTGCCACAAAGTTGTTATGTTTAACAGAATCTTTTGTGATAAGTTTTATGTTCTGTAGCTATATACTAATGTTAAACCTATTAAAAAGTGATTCTATCCCTGGCCAGTGTGGCTCAGTTGGTTGAGCATCATCCCAGGCACCAAGAGGTCACCAGTTTGATTTCTGGTCAGGGCACATGCCCAGGTTGCAAGCTCGATCCCCAGTAGGGGACGTGCAACAGGCAGCTGGTCAATGTTGATGTTTCTCTCTCTCCCTCCCCCTTCCTCTCTCTCAAATCAATAAAAACATATTTTTAAAAAAATGATTGTAAGACACAGGCAGTCCACATGTGTCAGTTATAGCTCTTTGGTAATAGAGAAGAAATTATAATTTAGAAATGCAAGAAGGAAATCAAATTAGTTTCCATTAAAATTAAAGGAAAGCATTAGCTGACTTCATTAAGACAAGTAAAAGCCATTAGGAAATTAAATTACATGTCTAAAATCATGAAGCCCACAGATAGAGCAATAAGTATGAAATCTATTTCCTTTCTAAATTTATCCAATATTACCTCAAAACCCTGCCAGAAACATAATTCATTTTCTCATGCCTCTTTCCTAGTTAGAGTTATAGAATTTTACATAACAGGCTAAAATTATCCTATAGTAATATGCTTACAGGATTTTTATTCTGTGTTTACACCTGGATTTGTATCCTGGCCAAAACAGTCTATACAATCAAGAGTAATTTCAAAATAGGCCAAGTATTTACTTGTATTTCTTAAACATTGCTGTATCAGTAAGAGACCCAGCAGAACATAGATGGCATCCACAAATAGTATAAGTGAGGAAAGTTTACTATAGGAGCCATTTTTACAAGGTGGTAGGCTGGGTAAGATAAATAAAAATGGTAAAGTTCCTGGGGATAAAGAGCAGAGGGAAGCTGCTACCACTCTTAGGACTGAAGGAACCAGAGGAGAGAAGTGTTGTTACTAGAACTCAGTGAAAGCTGTAGCCTTGGAGAAGGGCTCCTCAACATGAATTGTGGCTCTTAGTAAAAGACTACAGCCAAGCCAAAAGCATAGCCAGGTTGAGTGTGGTGTAGGGAATCAATACCTTATCCAACATCTCTGTCTTCCCATCCTTTGATCTCGTGCTAATGCCTCCCATTAACTGAATCTGACCCTAGGCCCAGCTAGAGACCCAGGAAATGCAGTACCTAGAGCCTTCAGGGGCACAAAGCGGAGCATAAAATAGTAGAAAATGACTGTGCAGAAACAAATGGAGAATAACCAGCACAACTGTGAATAGGGACTTATAAGCCACATTCACACTTCCTTAAAATGTCCCTTTTCTCTTTCATCCACTTCCTTCATAAATCACAGCTCTTCTCTTCACACCTCCTAAAAAGGCTTGTCAGCTCTCCACGCTATATCCTGCTTATTAATATCTTATGCTCCTGTTCCTCCTCTTTACTCTTGATTCATTCTATGCCACAAAACTTCAAGAGTGAGTCTGATAAGGCAGATTATTCTTTCTAGGGTGCAGGAAAAGAAGAGACTGACACATATCAAGCTAGAATCATTTTTAGGAAGAAGGAGGAGGGGGAAACTTGATGACTTCATTTATTAATCATTTTTTGCATTTATAGTAAGATTTTCTTAAAATTGTAACCTCACTTCTCATTTTTTACCATCAGCATCACCACAGCTATTACCCCATGCAACTGTCACTCTCTTAAAGACACACCTGTTAATCCTCAAGGTTTTCAGTCTTGTGTCTTAACTCTTCCAAGAGCTAATGTCACCATATTTTCTGTAATCTCTTGCTTTCTCTCTCCAGGAGTTAAGAGCATTCTGGAAAAAAAGTAAAGTTGAATTTTTTTTTATTTTAAAAATTAAAACAATATAGTAATGAGCCTGCAGTTAATGGAGCTTATCATTATCTATATGCAGTCAGGGTAAGAAACAGTTGAAGAGAGCACTACTAAAGCCACTGTCATCCCAGGGCAACTGTGTGCATACCCAGGCTGTACCCTCTAATGAGCAACATCAGAGCCTCACACTAAAGGAAAAAAAATACTTCACTGAAGTAATCCAACAACAATATCAAACTCAGGGGTTGGGGGGGGGGAACCCAGTACCCACAGTTGCTACAATGTATTATCTAAAATATCCAGTTTTCAAAATAATTCATGAGAGATGTGAAAAAAGAGGAAAAACTGAGACACATAAGGGGGAAATCTATCAGACAACAGGAAATAACCTGTAAAATGGAATACATAATCAGATTTAACAAAAACTTCAAAGTGGTCATTAAAAGTGTGTTCAAAGAAGTAAAAAAAAAATACTTAAATAAGTAAAGGAAGTTATGATGACAATGTCCCATCAAATAGAAACTATCTATAAAGAAGTGGAAACTATAAAAAAACACAAAATGGGAATTCTAGTGCTGAAAAACACAATAACTAAAATGAAAGTTTCACTAGAGGAGATAAACAGTATATTTAAACTGGCAGAAGAATTAGTGAAAGTGAAAATAGATCAATAGGATTATGTAATCTGAATATTAGAGAGAAGAAGAAAGAAAAATGAAGACAGCTTCAGGGAAATATGTAACACTATTAAGTGCACCAACATAAGCATAATGAGAGTGACAAAAGGAGAGACGAGAGAGAAAGGAGAAGAAAACATATTTAAAGAAACAATGGATCAAAACTTTCAAAATTTCTTGGAAAACATTAATCTACACATTCAAGAATCTCAATAAAATCCAAATAGGATAAAAGCCGAGACCCCAAAACAGACACATGATAGTAAAAGTGCTAAAAGACAAAGAAAAAGAAAAAAATCTTGAGAGCAGTAAGAGATTGTCAAGGTTCACAGCTTGGCCTCTCCTGGGCATCTCCAAGCCCAGCACAAGTAGCAGCCATCTGCAGATTGCTTTGTAGCTCATGCTGGGTAGCACCAGGCAGAATACAGGTGGTGGCTGCCCTTGGCCTGCACCTGGTGGGAAGCCCCAAAGCCAGCATACCCTGTGGACAGCTTCAGACTACATCAAATTACCACTCAACTGCCTCCATAAGCAACACACTCAAGGGGTAAACTCAGTGGGCACCAGAGTCCCGCTGATGTAAGTCCTGCTCTGTGGGATGGGCCTCTGTACAGCTGATCCTGTATGGTGGTAACAGTGTGCCCTTGCAGATGATCAACCTGGGGATAAATTCCTCCCATTGATGTACCAACAGCAATAAAGGCTTAACTACAATAAAGGATGTACACAGCCCACACTAGGGGGAGTTTAGCAACTGAAGTCCCCAGCTTGGGGGATTGAGGAGGTTGTGCCACTGGACACCTACTACATTAGTCCACTTTGCCAAGCCCGGAAGACATAGCAACTCTACCTAATACATAGAAACAAACACAGGAAGGCTGCCAAAATGAGGAGACAAAAAAAGTCCCAAATCAAAGGACAGAACAAAACTGCAGAAAAAGAACTAAACAAAATGGAGACAAACAAACTACTACATGCGGAGTTCAAAACACTGATTATAAGAATGCTCAATGAATGTAGGGGAAAAGTAGATAAACTTTGTGAAAACTTCAATAGCATAAAAAGGACATGAAAACCACAGAAAAAAACCAGTCAGGCCCGGCCAGCGTGGCTCAGAGGTTGAGCATTGACCTATGATCCAGAAGATCATGGTTCAGGTCCTGGTCAGGGCAACTGCCCTGGTTGCAGGTTCGATCCCCAGTAGGGGATGTGCAGAAGGCAGCTGATCAAAAAATATCTCATCATTGATATTTCTATCTCTCTCTCTCTCCCTCTCCTTTCCTCTCTCTTAAATCAATAAAGGTATATTTTAAAAAAAAAGAACCAGTCAGAAATAAAAAATACAATAACTGAAATGAAGAATAATCTACAGGGAATTAACAGTAAAGTAGATGAAGCCCAGAATCAAATCAGCTATTCGAAATATAAGGAAGCAAAAACCACACAATCAGAACAGGAAAAATTTTCTCCAAAAAAATGATGATGGTGTAAGGCGCCTCTGGAACAACTTCAAACGTAACAATATTCGTATCATGGGAATGCTGGAAAAAGAAGAAATACAGTCAGACTGAATATCTATTTGAAAAAATGACAGATGACTTCCCTAACCTGGTGAAGGGAATAGACATACAAGTTAAGGAAGTGCAGAGAGTTTCAAAGAAGATGAACCTAAAGAGGCCCACACCAAGATACATCATAATTAAAATGAAAAAAGTTAAAGACAAAGAGAGAATTTTAAAAGCAGCAAGAGAAAAGTAATTAGTTACCTACAAGGGAGCTACCATAAGACTGTAGCTGATTTCTCAACAGAAACTTTGCAGGCCAGAAGGGAGTGGCAAGAAATATTCAAAGTGATGAAAAGCAAGGACCTACAACCAAGATTGCTCTACCCAGCAAAGCTATCATTTAGAATTGAAGGTCAGATAAACAGCTTCACAGATAAGAAAAAGCTAAAGGAGTCCATCACCACCAGACCAGTATTACTTGAAATGTTAAAGGGTCTTTTTTAAGAAGAAAAGGAAATAAATCAATAAAAAAAATATGAACAATAAAATAGCAATGAATACACATCTATCTACAAATAAATCTAAAAAAATAAAAAATAAACAAACAAGCAGAACAGAAACAGACTCATAGATACAGAGAACATTTTGACAGTTGCCAGATGATAGGAGTTGGGTGGATGAGTGAAAAAGGTGAAAGGATTAAGAAGTACAAATTGGGCCCTGGCCAGTGGGTGGCTCATTGGTTAGAGTGTAATCCCGTGCACCAAAATGTTCTGTCTTCAATCCCCAGTCAGGGTGTATATGAGAGGCAACCAATCGATGTTTCTCTCTCGCACTGATGTTTCTATTTCTCTCTCTCCCATTCTTCTCTCTAAAAAATCAATAAAAACATATCCTCAAGTGAGGATTTAAAAAAAAGAAGTACAAATTGGCAGTTATAGAATAGTTATGGAGATGTAAAGTACAGCATAGGAAATATAGTCAATAATACTGTAATAACTATGCATGGTGTCAGATGGGTACAAGATTAATCAGGATGATAACTTAGTAAGTTATATAATGTCTAATCACTGGGTATACAACTAAAACTAATATAATATTGTTTGTCCATTGTAATCAAAAAATAAAAAAATGATTTAAAATATTTTTTAAATGTTTTTTCAAATTAAATAATTAGCGAAACTCAAAAGAGTCCATATTCTTTTCTTTTTCTTTTCATTCTCAAAACACATGCCGGGAATATGTCTAAAGAATCCTGGCCCGGCCGGGAGTGGCTCAGTCGTTGAGAGTCGACCTGGGATCCAGGCGATTGGGGTTCGATTCCCGGTCAGGGCACATGCCCAGGTTGTGGGCTCAATCAATGACTCTCTCATCATTGATGTTTCTATCTCTCTCTCTCCCTCTCCTTTCCTCTCTCTGAAATCAATAAAGATATATTTAAAAAAAAAAAAAAAAGAATCCTGGAATACTAATTCAAAAGAATATATGCACCCCTATGCTCATTGCAGTGTAATTTGCAATAGCTAAAATCTGGAAACGTCCCAAATATCCATCAATAGATGAGGGGATAAAAAAGCTGTGGTACATTTATACCATGGAATACTATGCACCTGTAAAAAACAAAGGATCTCTTACTTATTGTGACAGTATGGATGGACCTGGAGATTATTATGCTAAGTGAAATAAGTTAGTCAGAGAAAGACAATTACCATATGATTTCACTTATATGTGGAATCTAGTAAACAAAATAAACAAACAAAATAGAAACAGACACATAGAACAGAGGACAGCTGTCAGAGGGGAGGAAGTTTTGGGGGCTGGGTGAAAAGGTGAAAGGATTAAGCAAAAAAACAAAACAAAACAAAAACTTCTCGTGGACACAGACAACAGTATGGTGATTACCAGAAGGAAAGGGGGGTGGGAGGAGGTAGAAGAGGGTATGGGGGTATAAATAGTGGTGGAAGGAGACTTGACTTGGGGTGGTGAACACACAATACAGTGTACAGATGATGTATTATAGAATTGTATACCTGAAACCCATATAATTTTATTAACCAATGTCACCCCAATAAATTCAAAATAGAAATAAAGTTACATTAAAAAAACACATGCATGGAGATAAAAGAGGGCGGCAGATTCAGTGAAAGCTACACTGACACTCTCCCAAGACCAAACAGGAATTACAACTAAAACATAGAAAAACCATCCTGAATAATCAACTGCAACTGAAGACTAACTGGAGAGCACCTCATAACCGAGGAGGAAAGGTGGAGACCCCACAGAGACTGGTAGGAAGCGTGGAGGCGCAAGAGGGCTGGCTGGACTCCCACAGGCAGCAGCTGAAGGTCCAGAGGGATATCTCAGTTGTGGGGGTTTCCCACTGAGGATTCTGGGGCCTAAATCCCAGGCTGAGCTCCCAGCCAAGAGCACTAGAACTGAGTGCTGTGAAAAGCAGCTGGGTTTCTGTCTGCCCGGGAGACATGGCTGGAAATGCAGGCACCTTCTTAAAGGGTCAGTGCACAAAGTTTTGTGTGCAGCCACTCACCTTGGGGTCCAGCAGAGGGAGGGCAGAGTGGACTAGAGCTGTGTGAGGAGAATCTAGGATTGTGGGCTCTGGAGATAGAGCTCAGAGGGCACCCCTCTGAATTCCTGTGCCAAGTCATTCCCCCATACTACAGAGGACATCTTTCACAGGCAGACATTTACCTTCCAAGCAGCTTTTGCCTGAGGGGGAAGCAATTGCCCCACCCTGATGGAAAACTTCTCACCTTACCCCTTACAGCCTGAGGCTCCTTAAGAGACTGATAACAATCAGCTGTCCCACTCTGTGGAATTTCTACAGCCTGAGGCTCATAAGTGAATCAGATTAATCAATCTGCAGGCAGAGGCAGACCTTAGAGTGCTTTGAGTCTTTGCCTGATCTGCTTCTGGTCCCGGGCCTTGGAAAAGCAGACTTTGGTATGCACCTTGGTCCTGTCCAAATGCACCCAGCCCCAACAGAGGAAACCTCAAGCCATGGGTTGTTGATAGCTCCAAACAGGGTACTCAAGGCCAGTCACAGAGTCTGACGCTGGCCTGCACCAGAGACCTTCCAAAAAGACTGACAATCCTAGCAGGCCTACCTAATACATAGAAACAAACCCAAATAGGCAGCCAAAATGGAGAGACCACAAAACAAGCCCCAAATGAAAAAACAAGAGAAGTCTCCACAAAAAGAGTTAAATGAAATGGAGATAAGCAATCTATCAGATATGAAGTTCAGAATACTGAATGTAAGGATGCTCAAAAGCAAGACAAAAAGATATACAGTGGTACCTCGGTTTTCAAACATCTCTGATGATGAACATTTCAGTTTATGAACGCCATAAACCCAGAAGTAAATGCTTTGATTTTCAAACATGCCTTGAAAGTCGAACATGCCACACAGCTCCTGCTGAGTGCAAGATCCAGAGGCCTAGTTGTTGGCTGTTGATCCCTCAGTTTTCAAATGTTTCAGAACTTGAACAGCCTTCCAGAACAGATTACATTCGAAAACTGAGGTGCCACTGTAGAAACTATGAAAAATGACCAGTCAGAGATGAAGAATGACATAGCAGAAATAAAGAATACATTGAAAGGAATAAACAGCAGATTAGAAGAAGCTGAGGATCGGATCAGTGGATTAGAAGACAGGGTAGAAAAAAATCACTCAATCAGAGATCCAGAAAGAAAAAACAATTTTAAAAAAGGACAGTTTAAGGAAGCTGTGGGACAACATGAAACGTAACAATGTTTGCCTCATAAGAATGCCAGAAGAGGTCAAAAGAAAGTAAGCGTTAGAGAACCTGTTTGAAGAAATAATGGCAGAAAACTTCCCTAACCTGGTCAAGGAAAAAGTCACACAAGTTCAGGAGGCACAGAGAGTCCCAAGCAAGAAGAATACAAAGAGGCCCATACCCAGACAACCATAATTAAAATGCCTAAAACTCAAGACAAAGAGAAAATATTAAAGGCAGCAAGAGAAAAACAATCTGTTACCTACAAAGGAGTTCCCATAAGGCTGTCAGCTGACTTCTCATCAGAAACTCTACAGGCCAGAAGGGAATGGCATGAAGTATCCAAGGTAATGCAAAACAAGGATCTGAAACCAAGACTACTCTATCCAGCAAGGCTATCATTCAAAACAGATGGTGAAATAAAGAGCTTTCTAGACAAACAAAAAAAGGCTAAAGGAGTTTATCACCACCAAACCAGCATTGCAGGAAATGTTAAAGGGACTGATGTAATTAGAAATAGAAATAGCAGCATTGCAAAAATGTTAAAGGGACTGCTGTAATAAGAAGAAGAAATAGAGAAACATAGGCATAAAGAATTAAAATGGCAATAAATAAGGACCTATCAATAATAACCTTAAGGACTTTATGGGAGAGATCAGCAGCAATACAGTCATAGTCATGGACTTTAACACCCCACTGACTTCACTGGATAGATCTTCCAGACAAAAAGTCAACACAGGAACAGTGGATCTAAATGGCACACTAGATCAGATGGGTTTAATTGACATCTACAGAACATTTCACCCCAAAGCTTCAGAATATACATTCCTCTCTAGTGCACATGGGTCATGCTCAAAGACAGACCACATGTTAGGACACAAAACCAGTCTCTACAAGTTCAAGAAGACTGAAATCATATCAAGCATCTCAGATCACAAGGTCATGAAACTAGAAATCAACTACAGTAAAAACAGTCAAAAACATTCAAACATATGGAGACTAAATAACATGTTATTAAACAATGAATAGGTTACCAATAAGATCAAGAAAGAAATAAAAAATTTCCTGGAAGCAAATGAAAATGCACACACAACAACCCAAAATATATGGGACACAGTGAAAGCAGTCCTAGGAGGAAAGTTCATAGCACTATAGTCCTATCTCAAAAAGCAAGAAAAAATTTTAATAAATTATTTAACCCTACAACTTAAAGAATTAGAAAGCTTCCCTGTGAAACCATCTGGGCCAGAGCCTTTGTTTGCTGAGAGTTTTTTTTATTAATGCTTCTATTTCATCAGTTGTTATTGGCCTCTTCAGGTTTTCTGATTCTTCCTGATTCAGTTTTACATGATCTCACTTGTATGTGGAATCTAATAAACAAAATAGACTGAGGAGCAAAATAGATCCAGAGACACAGAAGCATGGAATAGACTGATGAATCTCAGTGGTAAGGCAGAGGTGGGGGAGTGGGTGGGAGAGATTAATCAAAGAATTTATATGCATATGTGCATAACCCATGGACACAGACATAGTGTGGTGAAGGTCTGGGGGGGAGTGGATGCGGGTTGGAGGGGATCAATGGGGGAAAAAAGGGGGATATCTGTTATACTTTCAACAATAAAGATAAATAAAAAATTAAAAAAAGACACATGCACACACTCAAACACATACAATGCAGTATGAATTCATTAGGATTTCAAGCTCATTAATGAGAATGATACCTCTGAGGGAAACCATGATTACTTTCCACTAATACTTTCACACTGAGTAGTACCATCTCTATTCTCAGCCCAAATGGCTTTTCTAGTTGCTTTAGGGAGTTTTTCCTCATCATTGAAGTGAAATACCAGGCTTATAATAACCACTGCCTGGAGACTAGAGCTAACAATCTATTACATCAAACCCTGAGAATCAATTAAACTACTTTATTGAATCAATGAGTCAAACTTTCATCAAGCATCCTCTCTAGAGCACTAAAGTACAACCACACTTTCCTTGGATATCTATTTATCTCAGTGTTTTCCCTCCTTTTAAATTCTCCTATATAGCTGTCCATTTTCTACTTTGGCAAAAGATGCATGATGTATTTATTTGGTAAGCCAGGGAAGTGGCTGATAGCATAAAACCACTAAGTAAAAATTTTGGTGAAGAACAGAATCATATGGTGAGGGTGGGATGGGAAGAAATAAAATACCTAAGAATTTTATTAATTCTAAGAATAAATTATTAATAAATATTTAAAATCCACCAAAACATCACAAAATCTTATTTTTTATCTTTATTGTTGAAAGTATTATAGATGTCCCCCTATTTTTTCCCATTGACGCCCTCCGCCCTGCACCCACCCTCAACCCAGGCCTGCACCACACTATTGTCTGTGTCCATGGGCTATGCATTTATGCATATAAATTCTTAGGTTAATCTCTCCCCACCTACCCACCCACCCCTTTCCTCTAAGATTCATCAGTCTGTTCCATGCTTCAATGTCTCTGGATAAATTTTGTTCATCAGTTTATTTTGTTCTTTAGATTCCACAAAATCTTATTTAATGAAACAACACTGCAGAAGAATAAATGAAGTCTCATGCTATGTTACTGAATATGAAAACTCAATATTACACCAATGCTCCATTTTCCCTAATTATTCTATACATTAAACACAATTTTTAAAAATCAGTTAAATTTACTCTGGAACGTAAAATTAATTTTGTGCTCATCAGGAAGAATAAACATATATGATCCAACAAGAAAATTGTATAGAAGAAAAAAATTAGAGGGTATTTTTTATTACAAAATAATTTAAAACCATAATATTAACACAAAGAGTCAGCTCAATGAAAGAGAATAGAAACTCTTGAGAAATATTGAAGAATATATCATACATAAATATATGATTAAAATTTCATGTCATTTAACAGGAAAAGGAAAGTTGTCATACATATTCTAACAAAACCAGCAAACCAAAAAGTCATTATGTAAGGAAATAAAGAGTCATAATTTTCTTTTTTTTTAAATATATCTTTATTGATTTCAGGCAGAGGAAAGGAGAGGGAGAGAGAGAGATAGAAACATCAATAATAAGAGAGTCACTGATCGGCCGCCTCCTGCACACCCCCGACTGGGGATCGAGTCTGCAACCTGGGCATGTGCCCTGACCGGGAATCATACCCCGATTGCCTGGATCCTAGGTCGACACTGAGCCATGCCCGGCCGGGCAAGAGTCATAATTTTCAAAAGGCATTGCTAAGAAAACAGACATTCACAAAGCTAGAATATACTCTGTGCCATAAAATAGTTTAAACTATATAAAATACATTCTCTGACTGTAAAAGAATTAAACTAAAATGAGAAAAAGAAAAATTCTGGAAATGTTCCATAGTACAAAGTGGATATCACAAGGGAAATGAGAAAATATTTTGAGTTGAAATACAACGAAAAGACAATTTGTGGGACACAGCTAAAGCAGTGCTGAAAGGAAAATATAAAACATTTAATGATTGTACTATAAAAGAAGAAAGATCTCACATCAATAATTTAAGATTTCACCAAAAGAAACTAGCTAAAGAGCAAATTTGAGAAAGAACAAGGTGAAGGAAAAATATAAAGATAACATTAAAATTGATAAACAGGTCCCAGCTAGGTGGCTCAGTTGGTTGGAGCGTCATTCCATACACCAAAAAGGTTGCAGGTTCGGTTCCCAGTCGGGGCACATACCAAGGTTGCCGGTTTGATCCCTGGTCGGGTCATGTATGGAAGGCAACTGATAGATGTTTCTCTCTCTCTCTCTCTCTCTCCTTTCCTCTCTCTCTCTCAAATCAATAAACATATCCTCAAAAAATTTTTTTGAGAAACAATGAAACCAAAGGCAAATTTCTTGAAAAGTCAATAAAATTTATAAACTAGCCAAACATACGAAGTAAAAAAGAACACACAAAGTACAAATATAAGGAATGGAAGAGGGGAAATCACTATAGACAATACAGTTATTTAGAGATAATAAGGAATACTGCAAAAAAAAAAACAACACTATCGCAATCAATTTTACAACTTAAATAAAATTTTAAAATTCCTCTAAATATATGAGTTTCCCAAGCTCACTGATGGAAGCATAGATACCTTGTACAGTACTATGTTATCCAAAGAAATTGAATTTGTAGTTTAAAAACTTCCAACAACAAAAAAATCCCGGTCCAAATGGATTCTGTGGCAGATTTTATTACATGTTTGAAGAAAGAATAATAATTCCACGCAAGTTCTTCCAGAATATAGAAAAGAAAGAAACCCTTCCTAACTTAATTTATGAGACCAGCATTATACTGTTAAGGAAACCAAACAAAGAAATTGCAACAAAAGGAAATTATACAGCAATATCCCTCATAAACATAAGTACAAAAATCCTCAACAAAACACAAAATAGATACAAACACAAAAATGTAACACAACAGTACAGAAAAATGATAATGCATCATGACCAAGCGGGTTTATCTGGGGAATACAAGTCTAGTTCAACATTCAAATATCAATCAGAGGAAGTCACCATATCAACTGAAAAAAGAAGAAAACATATGACCATCTCAGAAATCTAATAACAGAAAGGAACTTCCTCAAGCTGATACAGGCTATCTCCAAAAATATTTATATTTCTCCATTGATGATCGACATTCAATATTTCCTTTTTTGTTTTTTATATTTTAATTTTTATTGAATTTATTGGGATGGCATTGGTTGATAAAATTATATAAGTTTCAGGTGTACAATTGTATACTGTATTGTGTGTTCACCCAAGTCAAGTCTCCTTCCATCACCATTTATCCCCCGTATACCTTCCTCTACCTCTCCCCACTCCTCCTTCCCTCTGGTAATCACCATTCTGTGTCTACGAGTTGGGGTTGTTTTTTTGCTTAAACCCTTCACCTTTTTCTCCCATCCCCACAACTCATCTCCCCTCTAACAGCTATCACTCTGTTCTCTGTATCTATGAGTCTGTTTCCATTTTATTAGTTTGTTCTGTTCATTAGATTCCACACATAAGTGAAATCATGGTATCTGTCTTTCTCTGACTGGCTTATTTCACTTAGAGTAATAATCTCCACATCCACCTATGCTGTCACAAGAGGTAAGATTTCCCTTTTACAGCTGCATAGTATTCCATTGTGTAAATGTACCACAGCTTTTTTATCCACTTATCTACTGATGGGCATTTGGGCTGCATCCAAACCTTGGCTATCATAAATAACACTGCTATGAACACAGGGGTGCATATATTCTTTGGTATCACTGTTTTGGGTTTCTTCAGCTATATTCTCAGAAATGGAATCACTGGGTCATAAGGCAATTCCATTTTTAATTTTATTTTTTAGGAAATTCCATATTGTTTTCCATAGTGGCTGCTCCAATCTGTATTCCCACCAACTCTGCACAAAAGTTCACTTT
Source organism: Miniopterus schreibersii (assembly GCF_964146895.1). Taxonomy (NCBI): domain Eukaryota; kingdom Metazoa; phylum Chordata; class Mammalia; order Chiroptera; family Miniopteridae; genus Miniopterus; species Miniopterus schreibersii. Next base: position 5,198,756 of record NC_138104.1, on the reverse strand, counting down.
TCTCCAAATCCTTGCCAACACTTGTTTGTTGATCTGAAAAATCCACTATTTCTCTAATCACAGAAAAGTTATTTTTCAGTTTATACTGAAAAGTGAATTTTATTCACATCTCAAAAATACACCATAGGTTTTTGAGATATTAGATTAATGAGGAATTTTCTAAGTTTATGGAAGATTAAATAAACATCGCATCAGGCAGTCTAGAACCTCTTTAGTATGTGTAATTTCTCTAGAAAATAAGCCTCATATCTCTTAATTTGTTGGGATATGCATGTTAGTATTGGAGACCAGGGAGTCTAACAGCATTTTACCTATATTTTTAACCAGTCCTTATGCTTTCATTATTACCTCATGATGAGGCATGCTTTCTGTGGTACTTGGGGCCTCCAAGCAAGTCTTGTTTAAGTCTGACAAAGAAAGATTTGTTCACTTACTGTCATTATTACCCTCTGTTGCTGCTTTGGCTTCCGTTTTTTATGTTCTGGTAAGCCACTTACCAATCTTCTATCCACTGCGTAGCTTTCCAACTTTTATCTCTTGTGCTATAGTCTTCTCTCCTATTCTCTTTGTGGTTATGACTTATATTTATCTTATTTATTTGTTGTTGTTTTAATGGGATTTGGTGTAACAGCATAGATAAGCTCATGTTTTCATGTGCCATTTTTTAATAGTTTTGTTGTGGATAATTTAAATAACCTACATTTTACCCCCTCTAAGTATAGATTTCAGTGATTTTTAGTAAAATTATAAAGTTGTTCAACTGTCCCTACAATCCATTTTTAGAACATTTCCATGACACCAAAAAGTTCCCTTATGTCCATGTGTAGTCAGTACCCACTCCTAGACTCAGGTCCAGGCAACCGATGAACTCTTTTCTGTCTCTATATATTTATCTTTTCTGGAAATTGCATATAAATAGAGTTATACAATATATAATCTTTTGCATTCAGCTTTTTTCACTTAGCATTATGTTTTTGAGGTTCATGTAGAATATATCAGCAGCTTGTTTCTTTTTATTGATGAATAGTATTGCATTATATAAATAAACCACATTTAGTTTATCCTTTCAGCAGTGGATAGGCTTTTGGGTTGATTCCAGTTTATAAGTGTTATTAAAAATAATTCTATAAGCATTCCGCCAAAAGTCTTTGTGGAAATATGTTTTCATAACTCTTGGGTAAACACTTAGTAGAACTGTTGCATTGTGTGATATGCTTATGATGAACTATCTAAGAAACTGCCAAACTGTTTTTTAAAGTGGCTGCAACAGTTTACATTCCCACCAACAATGTATGGCCATTTTAATGGTATATCATTGTGATTTTAATTTGCACTTGCATTATGAGTAAAGATGTTGCACATTTTTTCATGTTCTTATCTACCATCTATGTATTTTTTTTGCTGAAATGTCTACTCAAATCTTTTGCCCATTTCTTAACTAATTGTCTTATTACTGAGTTTTAAGAGTACTTTATTTAGTCATGATACAAGCACCTTTAACAGATACATGACTTGAAAATATTTTTCTCTAAGTTTGTGGATTGTCTGTTCATTTTCTCTATGTTGCCTATTAAAGCACAAAGGCTTTTTATTAATATAAAGTCCAGTCTGTCAACATAGTCTTCAATGAATCATGCATTTGGTATCATATTTATGAACTTGCCTAATCCAAGGTCACAAAGATTTTCTTCTAAAAGTTTTGTAGTTTTACCTCTTACATTTTGGTATGATAGAGTTTTCATTACTTTTTGGGTATTGTGTGAGATAATGGTATAAATTCTGTTTTTTGTATATGCTATGCAATTGTCCCAAGACCATTTGGAACTATCGCTTCCCTATCAAATTGACTTAACTTTGTCAAACATCAATTGTCTGGAAATGTGAAAATATTTCAAGAATTTCAGTTCCATTCCATATGTCTATTTGAACATCACTATCACACTGTCTTTACTAGTATAACCTTATGGTAACTTTTGAATTGGGAAGTATGAGATCCTCCAACTTTGCTCTTTTCCGATATTGTTTTGGCTATTCTGGGTCCCTTGCATTTCTTTATGGATTTTAGGAATAGCTTGTCAACTTTTACACACACACAAAAAAGAGCCAGCTGAGAATTTGATTGTAATGAATCCATAGATCAATCATTCCCAGCCTTTTCATGTGAAATACTAATTGCATGTGTGTGAAAATGTACATAAATATGATTAACAGGATTGTTTGCAATAACTCTGTGCATGCTTTCCCTCAGAAACCCAAGGCCCAAAATTTAAGAATAACTTTCATATAAATATAAACAACTGGGTACCTAAAAGTGTTATCTTACAAAGTGTAAGTATTGCTTTCTGAATTTAGATTCCAATTTTTTTGAATTTCTACTTTGTTGGTTTGATTTCTCACTACTCACTTTTATTAGAGAACATAGTTAGATTTTAGAGCTATGACAGGTTGAGAGATGGAATAAAATTATTTTAATTGGATATCTCTGTGCAATATTCCATAAATATGCTTGGTTTTCACTCATGAAAATAGTTCTTGTTACGAAATAATATAACAAAACGCTTTACATGCCTGCATAGGACTTATCGGTTAGCTATGGACACAGTAACAGTAGGTGGCAAACAACCACAAAATCTCAGTGGCACAAATGCAAACCTTTTTTTTTTTTTGTTAGCTCACAACACTTTGTATCAACTAATCTAGGCTGGACTCTGCTGGACAAGTCTGTTATTTTTAGTTTTGCTTGCTCATACATCTAGGGGTTGGTTTATCTGGGTTAGGCTCAACTGGGTAGCTCTTCTTACCTCAGATGTGCTTGCTCACATATTCAGGGGTTGGTTCATCTTGTCTGGGATAGACTAGGCAGCTCTGCTAATCTCAGATATGCTTGCTCACACACCTGGGATTTGGTTGAAATAGGCTGGATTTTGCTGTGTCTGCTCCACTTTTCTCTAATCCTCCTTTGGGGTCCAGTGGGCTATCCTGAGCTCACCATGTTCTTCTGGCAAGAGGAGAGGTCAAAGAGCAAATGGAAACATGCAAGTCTCTCGAGGCCTCGATTTGGAACTGGCTCATGGTTACTTCCATTTGATTCTACCGTTCAAAGCAAATCATGCAGTCTTACTCAAATTTGAGTTTGAGAGGACACTATGGCAACACAGACATAAAGAAGGAATTTGAAGTAAATACAACCTACAACAAAACTTTAGAAATAACTTATTATTAAAATTATGAAATCAATATGAATCAGTCATGATTATTCAAACTTATATTTGAGAGTCTCATGCTTAGACCCTCTAAAAATGACCTTCGAGAATGTCACTTCACAATAATACTGTAATAACTATGTATGGTGTTAGTTGGATACTGGAAATATCAGGGAAATACCTTGTAAAGTATATGATTGTTTTACCACTATGCCATACACTTAAAACCTAATACAAAATAATATTGAATGTAAATTGTAATTGAAAAACAAAATTTAACCAAAGAACTTACATGCATATATGCATAACCCATGGACACAGACAATAGTGTGGTGAAGGCCTGGGTGGGGGTGGGGAGCAGGTAGGGTGAAGAAAGGGTCAACGGAGGAAAAAAGAGGACATCTGTAATACTTTCAACAATAAATTTAAAATAACTAAATAACTAAATAAAAATAAAATTCTATTTGAAAAAAATGACACCTTCGTGTCAGAGTCAGAGTCTACTGAAAAAATCTTAATATCTGTGCCTTTGTTCTGTTTTCTGCAATTTAAGTAAAAACATACATTTATAATACAAGGTTATATTGGTGTGCTGGCCTAAACAGTATGCCTTGAACTACAGACATTTATCTAAATAATGCTTTGGAATATCACAACTAATATAGTTAAAACAAATGGCTTTGTTCTTTTGAAACTGTGCTTTAAGCATCTGTTAGCCATTTGTACATTGCTCACTCTGATTGTTATCCAGCTCTAATGGATGTCTGTTTCAGCACTCTCTAAGCCTCTTGTGTTGAGGAGGCTCTGAGTGGGATGTTCAGCAGTTGGTATGATTCCTAGTTGGTAAAGTTCCAAATAATCATTAAATGGTAGAAAAATAATTCCATGTATTACAAAAAGAAAAATATATTTGATATGTAATTAGACTGTACTTATTTAGCAAATTATAATGGGAGCAAAGGGAAATTGCATTTTGAACAAATATATCAAAAGCTAGCATTTTACTCTAATTTGTAGTTTGACTATGGGTTTTCACTCTATTGTGACTAAGATATTATTTCACTCAGTGAATTCTAAATATAGAAAAAATGAAAAAACAAGAACCAACTTATGTAAAGTTGAAATTTCCTACAAATCTTCTCTTAGTGAAAAACCTAACAATATTTCATAATCTTGAAACCACATAAGAAGTCACATGACACCAAGATAAAATCATGTCTACAGAACGTGATGAAGCCTAAGAGAATCATAAGTTTTGGTTATAGTTAGATATATGTTTGGATAAGAACAAGTCCCGGTCCATTCACAAATCGGTTAATCCACTAGGGAACTGACTCTAGCTCCTTTTGAATCAACTCATTTTAACAATTATTTACTGGGTCCTCATTATTTACAAGGCCCCTGATAAATGCTGTTTATAGCCAGACATGGTTTTGGAAGGTCCAAGTCTAAGAATGGAGACACCTAGAGATATACTAATAAAGGAACTAACATTTATTGAGTGCTTACTATGTAAGAGGCACTATGTTAAATATTTTATGTACTTACGTCACTCAGTTCTCAACACGACCCTGTGACAAGAGTACTACCACTATTCCCATTTTACAGATGAGGGAAGAGAAGCTTAAAGTGGTTAGTTCACTGGTGTATGGTTCTACAGCTAGCAAAAAAAGGCAGACTTTAAATTTGAACACAGTTCTATTGAACTCATTATTAATCAACATTATCCAATAGGTGATAAGTGCTCCTACTAGAAATAAAGTCCAATAAGCTCTAAAAGAAGTTATATATTAAATATTAATGAAGGGAGCCATAATATGGTAGGGTTCAGTGAGGAAGGGAATTCCAGGTAGAAGGATACATGAGCAAAGCTAAAACTTTACAGATCATATTTAGGCAATGAATGGTAAAGAATTCTGACATGGCTGGTGCACTCAAAGTGTGAAGAGGATGGAAATGCAGGGTAAGGACCCCAAAATGGCAGTTTGGAATAAGTTTGTCCCACGTTTTGAATGTTTTTTGTAAGAAATTGGGCTTTGTTTCTGAAGGCAGTGGGCTGCCATAGAAGGTGTTTAGAAGAGGGATGATGAGTTTAAATTATGGGACCTCTGAGCTTACCTAAGTGGTGCTGCAGTTATTATTCAGAAATCTGCAAGTTTCCACTATTATAGCATTTGGGCCCAGTGTGTGTGGGTAAGATAGTCAGTTTGAAAAGCCCAAAGTTGAGCCAATTTGAGTACTAAACACGTAGTGCTATATTAATTACCATATAGAGACATTTGTAAAAAGCTGAGCCATTTGAAATTAATTTCTCAAACAGATGAAATTGAGAGTAAACAATTAGGAATCACAAATTCTTCTGGGAAACGTATGAGTTACAAAGTGAAAGAAATATGCCATTTTTATAGTGGTGATTTCTGAAATGAATTGCTTAACAAGGTGATGAGATATCATATTTGGACTAAAAGTTAACTTTTCTATCTTATTGAAGTTCTTATTTATTTTGTTACTTCCATAATTTCCATCCTGACTCTCTCTTAGTCTTAGCTCAATGTTTTGAACATATTGAGCCCTCTACCTGGAATGACTTTGCCCTCCTTTTGCTTGATTTACTCCTTTTTCAAAATTGATTGAGAGAGCAGGGGGAGGGAGAACACTGATTCATTGTTCCACTTATTTATACATTCATTGGTTGGTTCTAGTATGTTCTCTGACAAGAGGAGATCAAGCCTGCAACCTTGGCGCATCAGAATTACGCTCTAATCAACTGAGCAACCCATCCAGGGCCTTGCTTGCCTTACTCTTAATGGTCATGCAAGACTTGGTTTGGGAATCACCACCTTCTACATTAGCTACCTACACTTGTACATTTTTCCCTACTCCGTTCTTAATTAGGTGTACATTTTGTGGGCAACCAAAGCCACTTGTGCTCCTTCAAGCTTCTCTCATAGTCCCTCTTATACTGGGTTGTAATATTCTGTTTACTTTACTATATCCCAATGACTGTGAGCTCCATGAATGCAAGGACAGTCTTATTCACCTTTGGGTCCAATGATACAACTTCTGTATCATTTTTCCATGTAACTACATAAGCAATAAAAAGTATGTTAAATGTGACTTCAAATTATATTATAAATCAATTGTAATCAAATCAGTGTGGTACTGGCATAAAAACAGACATATAGAGATCATTGGAACAGAATAGAGAACCCAGAAATAAACCCATGCATTTACAGTCAATTGATATTCAAAAAGGGTGCAAAAAACAGACAATGGGAAAATAATAGTCTCTTCAACAAATGGTGCTGGGAAAACTGGATATCTACAAGCAAAAGAATGAAATTGGATCTCTATCTCACACAATCCACAAAAATTAACACCAAATGGATTAAAGACTTAAAAAGAAAACACAGGGAGAAACATTCCTGACACTGATCTTGGCGGTAATTTTTTTTGGATATAACACCAAAAGCACAGGCAACAAAAGCAAAAATAGACAAATGAGATTACACCAAACTAAAAAGCTTCTGCAAAGCACAGAAAACAATCAACAAAATGAAAAGGCAACTTATGAAATGGGAAAAATATTTGCAAAACATATATCCAATAAGGGATTAATATCAAAAGTATATAAATAATTCCTATAACTAAATACCCAAAATACAAATAACCTGATTGGAAATAGGAAAATGACCTACATCGACACCCTTCAAAAGAAGAAATTGGAATGGCCAATGTTGTATGAATAGGTGCTCATTATCTCTAAGCACAATGAGATATTCTTTCACATCTATTAGGATGGATATTGTCAAAAAGATGAAAGATAAGTATTGGTGACAATGTGGAGAAAAGAGAACCCTTGCATACTGATGGTTAGAATGTAAATTCATACTGCTCTTTTGGAAAAAGGTATGGAGTTTCCTCAAAATATTAAAACTAAAACGACCATATGATATAGCATTCCCACTTCTGGGTATAGATCCAAGAGAATCTAAAACAGGATTGCAAAGAGATATCTGCACTTCCATGTTCACTGCAGCATTATTCATAATAGCCAAAATATGGAAACAACCTAAATGTCCTTTGACAGATTAATGGAAAATGAAAATGTAACAGACACACACACACACACACACACAATGGGATATTATTCATCCTTTAAAAAGAAAATCTTGCCATTTGCAACAACATGGATGAACTTGGAAGATATTATGCTAAGTGAAATAAGCCAAACACAATCAGTAAGATAAATGCTGTGTGATCTCACTAATACGTGGAATTTAAAATAATCAAACTTGGCCCAGCTGGGCGTGGATCAGCGCTTGAGCGTCAACCTAGGATCCAGGAGATCAGGGTTCAATTCGCCGTCAGGGCATATGCCCAGGTTGCGGGCTGCAGCCAGTCAATGACTCTCTCATCATTGATGTTTCTATCTCTCTCTCTGCCTCTCCCTCCCTCTCTCTGAAATCAATAAAGATATAAAATAAATAAATAAATAAATAAATAAATAAATAAATCAAACTCATAGAAACAGAGAGTAGGATGATGGTTGCCAGGGCCTGGAGAGGGAAACGGAAATGGAGTGATGCTGGCCAAAGCATACTAACTTTCACTAACACAAGATGAAAAAGTTCTGGAGACACAATGTACAACATGACGACTATGATTAGTACTAATTTTTCGTATATTAAAATTTGCTAAGAGGATATATCGTAAATCTTTTACACATACATACACACACAGCAACTATGTAGAGACAATGGATATGTTAACAAGTTGGATTTTGGCGATAATTTCACAATGTATATGTATATCTAAACATCAAGTTATATACCTTAAATATATACAGTTTTTATGTCAATAATATCTCAATAAAGTTGTTAAAATTTTTGCTGAATGCCTATGTAACTTCACAGCTAATCCCTCTGGAGAAGCAATTTGACTGCTTAAGAGCCATCATTTTAATCTTAAATGCTGTAAAATGAGGTAAGATCTTATATTTCTTTCTTTTTAATTAATGTTTACTTTATGTAATGACTATGTATTTACAAGGGAGAACCAATGTTGAAGCTAAAAATTGGAGGAAACTGAACTATTGGAACAGCCATTACTCTGGAAATGACTATGAAGATATTCAGAGAATACACTAGAAATTATTAACTCCAAGAACAATTTGAGGTATTATGTTCCCTCAATCTATCAAACTCAAGACAAGGTTGACTCCATTTTGGGGCTCTTTCCATTTGTTCTTATTTACTTGTTTGCATCAAGACATAGATTCATTTTCTTTTAAAAATTATTTTTATTGTTGATAGTATTATAAATGCTCCCCTTTTTTTCTCCCCCTTTTCCTCCACCACCCAGTTCCTGTCTCACCCTGGGCCTTCACCACCTTATGCCTATAAATTCTTTGGTTAATCTCTTTCTGATCCCCCTCCCCTCTTCCCTCTGAGAGTACTCAGTCAGTTCCATGTTTCCATGACTCTGGTTCTATTTTACTCATCAGTTTATTGTGTTCATTGGATTCCACATATAAGTGAGATCATGTGATATTTGTCTTTCTATGACTGGCTTATTTTGCTTAGGTATTATTCAGTCAATGAAAATAAAGAGATAGACAGATATACATCAACATGGAAAACTATCCAAGATCTACAGTTAATTGAAAAAGCAAGATGGAGAACAGTAAGTCCAACAAGGTACCATAATTTAATTGTTCACAAAAGTGTTAGTATACACATAATAAAAATCCTCTGAAGGAATATACAGAAATTGTTCACAGTGGTAACCTCTAGGGATGAAAATAGGAAGGAAATGCATGTGAACTTTAATGTCTATTTTAAGTATGTCTCAATTGTCTAAAATATTACAAAATAAGTGCATTATTTTTATGGTAAAATAGACTTATTTCTGCAAAGTTTTATTTAATTAACATGGTTCCCATTGTTAAGCATGTTTTTTAGCTTGATATATATGTTGAACTATTTCTCTTAAATTATTTGAAGAAATACTAAGACTTCCCTAATTCCACAGGATAAGATATTTAGTTTTTAAATTTATGAAAACTTTAGAATGATGATTCATTAATGTTTTAGTTTGACCTTTTCAGGCACATGTCAAAAGTGATTATACATTTCACTAAAATATATAAGGACACATGACAAAAGATGCAGAAAAGCTGTACGCTGAAAACTACAAATCATTGCAGATATAAACTAATGAAGACCTAAATAAATGATAGTATGGAAGAAACACTTTATAGAGAAAGATGTTTTAGTGGATTGAATTTTGCTCCACCAAAAAAAATGTATAAGTCCTTGCCCCGGTACTTGTGTGAATGTGACTGTAATTGGAAAAAAAAATTATTTGCAAATGTAAATAAAGAATATCAAGATGAGATCATCCTGAGTTATCTGTATAGGCCCTGAATCAAATGACACATGTCCGTATAAGAAGAGGTAAAAATACAGAATACACAAAGGAGAGACACAGGGGAGAAGGTTATGAGAAGATGAAAGTAGAGATTGGAATTATGCAGCTCCAGGTCTAGGAATGCCTAGAGTCACCAGAAAAAATGGGAAAACTAAGGAAAGATTCTTCCCTAGATCCTTAAAAGAGAGTGCAGTCCTGTTAACACCATGATTTCAAACTTCAGGTCTCCAGAATTACGAAAAAATAAATTTCTATTTGAAGGCACCAGTTAGTTTGTGGTAAGTTTTTATAGCAACCTTAGGAAACTAATAAACAGATATAAAAATTACAGTGACCTTCTCATCAAAAACTATACAGATCCTAGCCAGTGTGGCTCAGCGGTTGAACACTGACCTCTGATCCAGGAGATCTCGGTTTGATTCCCGGTCAGGGTACATGCCTGGGTTGTGGGCTCGACCCCCAGTAGGGGGTGTGCAGGAGGCAGAAAATCAATGACTCTTTCATCATTGATGTTTCAGTCTCTCTCCTTCTCCCTTCCTCTCTCTAAATCAGTAAAGAAATATTTTTTAAAAAAACAACAAACTATGCAGAAAAAATAGTGTGAAGTGAAATATTTAGAATATTGAAAGAAAAAAATCCACCAACCTAGAATTCTAATCCAGCAAAATTGTTCTTCAAATGCAAAGCAAAAATAAAGCCTTTTTCATACAAACAAACATGAGGAAATTCATTGTCCATAAATGCACCTTGCAAAAAATGTTCAAAATAAGTTATTCAGACAGAAGGGAAAATATACAGGTAAAAACCTTGGCTCTACATAAAATAAAGACATTAAAGAAGGAAAAAGTGAAGAAGAAATAAAATGATATATTTTTCTCACTCTTAATTGATCTGATTGACAACAGCTTAGTAATAATGCAATGGGTTATTGTAGCAATGCATAAGGAAAAAAAATGAATAATAGCAATGTCACAAGGGATGGGTGGAAGGAATTGGAAATAATTTTAAATAAAATACTTATACCATATATGAAACTGTTTAGAGTTATTTGAAGGTCGACTTACATGAGTTAAAATGTATATTGTAAACTAGAATAACCATTAATTTTTTTAAAGAAGTATATTTGATAAGTCAGACAGAGAGAGACAAATACTTATATGTGGAATCCAAAAACACTGAACTCAAAAAAATACAGAAAAGCTTGGTAGTTGTCTGGAGAGAGGTACAAACTTCTAGTTATAAGATGAATACATTCTGGGGATGTAATACACAGCATGGTAACTGTAGTTAACAATATATTGTATAATTGGAAGTTGCTAAGAGTAGATTTTAAAAGTTCTCACCACAACACAGAAATTGTATTTATATGAGGTGAAAGATCTGTTAAACTAACCTTATTGTGGTAATCGTTTTGCAATATATATGCACATCAAATTATTATATTGTATACCTTAAAATTACTTGATGTTATATATTAATTATATCTCAATAAAGCTGGAAAAAAGTATATTTGATACACCAAGAGACTGATTAAGAGGAGATAAATGAAATCATATTAAATAATGAAAATCAGAGAAGGCAGAAAAAAAGGAGGAACAAAATAAATGTTGAATAAATTAAGTGAATCAGAAAAAGTTTCAAATCTGGTAAATATTAATCTAACTATAGCAACAGTCACTTTAAATGTGAATGATTCATATGTACACATTAAAAGACACATAATCAAAGTGATAGATAATAATTTCCAATCATATTTTGTCTAAAAGGAATTTATTTTAAATATAAAGATTCAGATAGGCTAAAAGTAAATGAATGGAAAAATTATACCATATTAACAATAATAAAAAAGCTGCTGTAGTTATATTAATTTTACAGAAGCGGACTTTAGAACAAGGGAAATCATGAGATAAAGAGAGGCATTACATAATAAAAAAGGAGTCAATTCTCCAAGCATATACAGCAATATTAAATGGATAGCAACTAAAAACAAAGTGACAGAATATGTAAAACAAAATCTGATAGAGATAAAAAGAGAAATAGAAAAATCCATTATTATAGTGGTATTGGAGACTTCAATACCACTCTGTCAGTAATTGATAGATCAAACAGGCAGAAAATCAGTAGGGATACAGGTGACCTGAACAGCACTATCGATCAACTTGATCTACTTGACATTTATATAATACTCCATCCAACAACAACAGAATGCATATTATCCTGGAGTGACATAAAACATTTATCAAGATAGGGCAAATTCAAAGCCATTAAATACACCTTAACAAAGTTAAGAGAATAGAAATCATACAAAGTATATTCACAAACTACAAAGGAATTAAATGGAAAATAAATAACAAGAAAGTAAAGTATATCCCAAATATTTGAAAATTATCCAACATACTTCTAAATAATTCATGGGACAAAGAAAAAAACCCAAAGAGATTAAAAATATAGTTTCAAAAGCACTGCCTTTGAACCTGATCTGTCTTGTTTGTAGCTTCACGGGCCAAGCAACAGTGTTAGAGCATAAGGACTTATAGCTGGGGCTCTTCAGCTCTCAACTGAACTGCTCTTTTAAAAACAAGCCATTTAATAAATAAAACTTAATAAGATTTTAGGGAAAAGTAATTAGAGTAAAAATCAACGAACCTGAAAACAGAAAAACAATAGAGAAAATCAATGAAACCCAAAGCTGGTTCTTTGGAATTATCAATAAAATTGATAAGCTTCTAGTCAGACTAACCGAGAATAAACAAGACAGAATTACCAATATCACAATGAACTAGGGATCATCACTGCTGATTCCATGGACATTACAAGAACAATAATGAAATACAGTCAAATCTTGGTTCTCTAACATCTCCCATCTTACACAATTCAGTTCTCAATCAATTCGTTATAGAAAAAAAAATGTCTCTGTTAACTTCAATTGATGACCTGACAATCCTTTCGTGCTCATACATCAGCATGACAAAAAGTGTCTCTCAGGCCAGAAATAAAGGAGAGAATGTGCCAGTATGAATCAGTTTACAGCTAAACTGCCTTGTTAACATCTCAAGAAATTGTGTGGTGAATATTTGTGTGTGTGTTTTTCTGTTTTGTTTTTTTTGTTTCGCTTTTGTTGCCTGTGAAATGGATAATTAGCACAATTTTAAAACATAAACAGGCCATTAAAAGATGTTGATGTTGCTAAAGATGTGAAAGAAACAATGATCACAGGCAACTGAAGAGGTAGAATAACTGTTGTTGATTTGGATAAATGAAAAGCAGTTAGCCAGTGACAGCATTTCTGACACAATGATATGTGAAAAAGCAAAGATGTCGCATGTTGACCTTCAGAAAGACACCCCTGAAATGAGTGCTGGAAGTTATTCATTTAAGGTTAGTAGGGGGTGGTTCAATAAATTTAAGAAAAGAAGTGTTTGTTTACAGATTAAACAGTACATTAGACATGTATTTTACATAAAAAGGTTAAAATATGGAAGCATTTGGGGGTTTAGAATGAATTAATTCAATGTACAGTATTTCTAATGGGAAAAAATGATATAGTTTTCAAACAAAGCACTTCTCCAATAGCCTTCCGGAAAAAATTAAGTTTGAAAACTGAGGTTCCGCTGTACATGAACATGAATGCTACACCTAGCAAAGCTGGCCTTCACAATGAAGTCACAATAAAGACTTTCTCAGACAAAAAGCTGAAGAGCATCATCACTAGATCTCAACATCACTAGGCCTTACCAGAAATGCTAAAGGGAGCTCTTTGAGTTGAAATCACATGATAGTATATAAAGAAGATCCTAGAAACTCAACAGAAAATCCTGTTGGAAATAATAGGCAAATTCAGTAAAGTTCTAGGATACAAAATCAGCATACAAAAATAAGTGGTATTTCTATACACAACGAGCAATTGAAAAGAAAATGAAGAAAACAATCCCGCTTGGCCAGTGTGGCTCAGTGGCTGAGCTTCAACTTATGATCCAGGAGACTGAGGTTCGATTTCCAGTCAGGGCACATGCCCAGGTTGCAGGCTCAATCCCCAGTAGGGGGCCTGCAGGAGGCAGCTGATCAATGACTCTCATCATTGATGTTTCTATCTCTCTCCCTCTCCCTCTCACTTCCTCTCTCTGAAATCAATAAAGACATATTTTTTTTAAAAAAAGAAAACAATCCCATTCACAGTAGCAACAAAAAGATTAAAATACTTAACAATAAATGTAACCAAAGAAGTGAAAGACTTGTATATTGAAAACTATAAAATATCAAGAAGGTAATTTAAAAACACAGAGATAAATGGAAAACTTCTGTGTTCATAGATGGGAAGAATCAATATTGTTAAAATGTCCTTACTACCCAGAGTAATCTACAAATTCAATGCAATTAAAATTCCAGTGGCATTCTTCACAGAAATAGGAAAAAAAATCAAGTCCTAAAGTTTACGTGGAACCAAAAAAAGACCCTGAATAGACAATGCAAACTTGAACAAGAAAAACAATGCTGGAAGTATCATCCTTCATGATTTCAAAATATATTAGAAAGATGTAGTAATCAAACAGTGTGATGCTAGCATAAAAACAGACACATGGACCAGTGGAAAAGAATAAAGAGCTCAGCAATAAGTCCACACATCTACAGACAACTGATCCTGGACAAGAGTACCAAGAACACACAACAGGGAAATGATAATCTCTTCAATAAATGATTGAGAAAACAAGATATCCACATGCAGAAGACTGAAATTGGACCCCTACCTCACACAATATACAAAAATCAACTCCGAATGGATTAAAGACTTAAATGTAAGACCAAAAACTTTAAAACTACTAGAAGAAAATACAGACATTGGTCTTGGCAATGATTTATTGGATATGTCATCAAAAGCACAGATAACTAAAGCAAAAATAGAAAGTGGGATTACATCAAACTAAAAGCTTCTGCATAGCAAAAGAAACAATCAATAGAGTGAGAAGGCAACATATGAAATGGGAAAATATTTACAAATCATAAATATTATTTGGGATTAATGTTCAAAATTTATAAGGAACTCAGACAACTTAATAGCAAAAAGTAAATAACTTGAATAAGAAACAGGCTAAGGACCACAATAGAAATTTTTCAAAAGACATACAAATAGCCAACAAGTATATGAGAAAGTGCTCAGCATCACTGATAAAATAAATGCAAGTCAAAACCACAATGAGATATCACTTCACACATGTGAGGATGGCCATTATCAAAATGACAAGGGATAACAAATGTTGGTAAAAATGTGAGGCAAAAGTTACCTTTGTACACTGTCAGTGGGAATGTAAATTGGTATAGCCACTATGGAAGATAGTATGTAGGTTTCTCAAAAAATTAATAATACAACTACAATATGATCCAGCATTCCCACTTCTGGGTATAAATCCAAAGGAAATGAAATCACTATCTGAAAGAGGTATCTATCTGCACTCCCATGTCCACTGCAGCATGATTCACAATACCAAGATATAAAAATCATCTAAGTGTCAGTTGATGGATGAATAAAGAAAATTATACACACACACACACACAGGTGGGGCAAAAGTAGGTTTACAGTTGTGAGTACATGAAACACAGTTTATTCCTGTATTATTATTTATTAATTATTGTATTATTGTCCATATGAACAACTGTAAACCCGCTTTTGCCCCACCCTGGGGAAAGAGAGAATATATTACTCAGTTTATAAAAAGGAAGAAGGAATCCTATTTGTGTCAACATTGATGAACCTGGAGGCCATCATTCTATGTGAAACAAGTCAGAAACAGAAAAATATGTACTGCATGGTCTACCATATGTGGAATCTAAAAATATCAAATTCACAAAAGCAGAGTGGGATGGTGGTTGCCAGGGGCTGAGGTGTAGGGGAAATGAGGCGATAGTGGTCATAGGGTAAAAAGGTTCAGTTATGCAGGATGAATAAGTTCTGGGGATCTAATGTATAACATGGTGACTATGGTTAAACATACTCTATTATATACAGTAAAACCTCAATATAACGGTCTAATTTGGGTGAGGGGGTGCCCATTAAAGCATAAAGTCCTTATATAATAAAGTAGGTTTTCTGAATGCATATGTTACAAAATTGACAAATTATTTTACCTGCTTTTATTTATGTAGACATGTTTGTGTATTTAAAATTAAGTATGTATGAAAAGTTTCATTTTACAGAAAAGTTTTCTATACGTATTACTCTAATTTTAAATATATACTGAATAAGTTTAGTAAATGTGTGTATTTCCTGCTCACCTTGAGTAAACAAAGGCACATGGCTGGGGTGTGGCTTTGCTCGAATGTGAACATGGCCAGCATGCATTAAAACTGCTCCAGAAAGTCACACCACCTTACAATAGAACCAATTACGGAGTGATGCAGTGTGACCACGTGCTAATCATTCACAGAACATTGTTTACCAGTGGTGACTATTGGATTTAAATATGTATAGTTGTAGATATGTAATATTTATTCATGTTTGTGAAATTACTGATTGTTTTTTCCACCATATGGCCTATTCACTAAAAATTGGTTAAAAATAACAGTGAATTAATAACAAAAAATAACCTGTTAATTTAATTTTAAACAAATCTTGGTTAAAAGCATTTTAAAATTAACAGTGTCAATTATCACATATGACATATAGACCAGAAGTTTTGTCCATTAAATCTAAAGTCCATTAAATCAAGATCTGCAAAATTGAGAGTTTACTGTATAGTATGTGAAATTTGCTGAGAGAGTTCACCTTATGTGTTCTCACCACATACAAAAAATTGTAAACATGTGAGTTGATGGGCATGCTAATTAGCTGGTCATAATTATTACACAATGTATAAACATATTTAAAATCACATTGTATACTTTAAACTCAATTTTCGTCAAGTATAGTTTTAAAAAGCTGAAAAAATAAAAATAAAAATTTTAAAGACACTGCCCTTTAAAGTTGACACTACAACCTTTTATTGATTTATTTTTGGGAAAATGAACAAAGTGTAGGGTAATAAATGCACTATGAATTTTTTAAAATACCCCATTGACAACAGCATGAAAATGCAAAAATTACCTAAGAAGAAGTTTCACAAAAATGTTCAATATCTTCATGGAGGCACCTCTAAAATTTTCATGATAGACTGAGAATATTGGAAATATGTCACTTGTCTTCAAATAACTTTCAGATTTATTGCCTTACCTGCATATGCCAAGATGACAAGCTTGGGCTGCTGTCTTCCACTCTTGGTTTGAGGTGGATGGACTGAGGTCTGCAGAGGGAGAAGGACAACTAAGTCCCAGGAGTCAAGGCAAGATGATGATCCTGATGGAGGACTAAGAACTCCCACCACAGAAGAGACTGGTCCTCAGGCCCATCCTACCGCAGCTGTTAGCCTTGGGAGACCTTGGGACATGATGGCCAAATGTGCCAATCCTGACTTCTATCAGGAGATGGGCTACATTTTCAGGGAGGTGATGGCTTTGATATGATGGGGAAAGATTCAGGTGAGCAGAGGGAGTAATCCTAGGCCCTGCCAGACATCAAAGTAAGAACCTTTAAAGAGGGTTGATTTTGCCACCCACCCCAGACAGAGGAGCCCCACAGAAATGCAGCCCTGCTTTCAGCCCTGGGAGGTCCCAGGGAGGCACCACCACCCTGTGTATTTCTGTGATGTGCATCTCAGGGAGAAAGGGGCCTTATGAACGCAGAGGGTACAGGAGAAAATATGAATACCTTGTGGAGGACTGAGGGAAACCCCCAACCTAGAACTACATAGGGAGCCACACAGAAACCTACCTTGTCCTTGCTGTTAGTCTGGTATACTCCATGCAGGCCTGTCAGGTTGAGGTCCCGCGTCACTCCTGTCTTGGTGAGGTAAGGGTCCTGATGTGAGGGGTGAGGCCTTAGGTTGGCGGAGGGAGGAGACTCAGGCAGTAGAAATCAAGGCAAGTACTTAAGGGTTTTCCCATTCCAAGTAGAATGGGACCCACCCCCTCAGCTCCTACTATGAGCCCTGGAAAATGCAAGGCAGAGTACCTGCATGTTTTGTATTCCGACTTTTGCCCTGGGAATCTGAAAGAGGCAAGATTTCCTCTGAGGGGGCTGGACTTAGTTCAGCAGAAGGAAGAGTCTCAGGCCCTGTCAGGTTTCAAACGGCGGCTCCAGAGGGAGGAGTGAGGGAACAACCACCATAGTTAGAAGGGGTGCTCAGTCAGTCAGACTCTGCCCCGGCACCCGGCAGAGTTCCGGAAGTGACGTGACGGACTTCCGCCTTGGGAATCTGAGGGAGAAGAAGCTTCCTGCTGGACTCAGATCAGCGGACGGAGGAGTGTGTGGCCAGGCCTTAAGGTGAGGACGCTGAGAAAAAACTGAAGGGAGCTCTCACCACAAAGAGAAGGTGCCCTTTCCCTGATCTTGTCTTTGTTGTCTGCCCTGGAGGTTCCTAGGCAGGGCCTCGAACATTTTGTATCTGGACCGCCATCTTGGGAGCCTGAGGAAAGGGAGACTTTTTACAGAGGGATGAGAGAAGTGTCCCAGGTTCTGCGAGGCGTTGACAGGACCCTTATTGGAAGGATGAGGAGACCTCCTATCATACAGAAAAGAGCCCACAGACACGCATTCCTGCTGTCAGCCTTTAGAGGACCAGGACATTTAGGCAGATTGCCTCCCGCGATACTCCATACTTACTTGTAGGTGGTATACGGGCAATAGGAGCCTTGGCCTGATGGCCGCATTCTCAGGTCTGCAGAAGGGATAGGGTGCTGTCCTTGACAGGAGTAAATATAAATTCCTTGGGAAGGACTTTGAGTATACCACAGAACCCGGAAGAATCCCCACAGAAATTCACCCTGATCCCACCGTCAGCCTTGCGGACCCCGGGAAATGCTGTTAGGCTGAACTTCTCCTTTTCTCCCCCCATTTACAAATCAGTGATCTCAGGGAGTAGTGGGTCTTGGTCTAAATGGCTCAGTCTCGGGATCAAAGGAAGAAGTCTTGGGCCCTTTAGGTAGGGCTGAGAGGATAGAGAGGGCCCCACAGAAACCTGCCCTTTCTCACAGCTCTGAGAGGTCCCAGATAGGGCTGTTGGGCACAGATATCCCTCTACCCTCCTTACTACTTTAGCGTCTGTGGGATTTGGGTGCCGTTGCCTGAGTGAAGCAGCCTCAGGTCAGCAAAAAGGAGGCGTTTAAGGCCCTGCCAGGAGTAACTACCTTGAGGAAGACTGAGGATAACCATCAAGGCAGAACACAGACTTGTGCAGATACCCATACTGCCCCTGCTGTCAGTCCCGATAGACCCCAGGCAGGCCTTTCAGGCTCAGGCCTAGCCTTACTCCCTTCTTGGTGGTCTTAGTGAGATAACTGCTTTGGACTGAAGGTTGTAATCTGTGGTCAATAGAGGGAATAGTCCCAGCCCTTCCAGGAGTCAAAGTGAGGACTCCAAGATAGTACTGACGACCTTCAACTGTAGACAGAGGGATCTCCAGCCTTGCCCTCTTCCTGTTGTCAGCCCCTGGGAGACCCCAGTAGGGCTGTTAGGCAGAGGCATCCTCCTCCAGCCTCCTGCCCTCCCCTCAGTTCATTGTCTGGTGTCTCTGGGAGACAGAGCCTTGGCCTGAAGAATGCATCCTCAGGTCAGTAGAAGGGAAAGAATGCAGGACCTGTCAAGAGTAAATATGAATACCTTCTGGATGCTTAAGGGTAACTCCCACTTCAAAACAAAGAAGTCCTCACAGAAACCTGCCCCACCCCTGTTGTCAGCTCTGGTAGTTCCCAGGCAGGTCAGTCTGAGTCTTCCCTCATTTTCAGCTAGCATTGGAGGTCTCATGGTGGTGACGATCTTTGTCTGAGAAAACCAGATTCAAGTCACCAGAGGGAGGAGTCCCAGTCCTTGCTGGGGATTGAGGTGAATACCTAAGGGATGACTAAGTGTACCTACCACCCCAGAACATACTGAACTTAACCCTTGCTGTCAACCCTGGGAGATCTTAAGCAGGGGTGGATGGATGTAGTCTCTTCTCATTTTTGTGTCCTTGGCCTCAGGGTAGTGAAGATCTTGGTTTGACCAGGCAACTTCATACCAGCTCAGGGAAGAGCCCCAGGATCTTCCAGGAGTTAAAGTGAGGACCTTGAATAAGAATTGAAGGTTACCCCCTCCCCAGCCCTTGGAGAGATAAGGCCCCTTCCCTGCCCTGCTTCTGCCCTTGTGCAAGGTGTCCAGATGTGGTGCATCCTCAGTCCCACCTAGCGGTATCAGGAGGTTGGACTCTGTTCAGCAGAGGGATGTCTGAAGTTCTGCCAGGAATTAATTTGAAGTTAGAGGATGGGGTGGACTTTCTACTCAAGAGCAGATGGGGCCTAGCTCCTTCTGTAAGCCATGATACGACCCAGGGCATAGTGGTTAAATCTGACACCCTCTCACTTCCTTTGCTGTCTCAGGGAATTGAAGCCTTGGTTTAAGGAGGGTGACCACAGTCAACAGAGGGAGGAATCCCAGGCCTTTCCAGGCATCAAGGTAAGGACCAAAACGATACCCCTATTCCAGAGAGAAGGATCCCCACAAGTTCATCCAGCCCTTATTGTCAAACCAGGGAGGTCCTGGGCAGGTGTTGCCAAATGTGGTGCCCCCTCTCTTCCTCCTGTAGATATCAGGAATGTGAACTCTTGTTTTGAGAGTTTTGTCTCAGGCCAGCAGGGGGTGGGGATCCAGGCTTGACAGGAGAAATATGAGAACCCTGAGTGAACATTGAGGGTACCATCTACCCTAGAACACTGGGGACATCTAAAAGTCTGCCCCCCACTCCTGTCTGCACTAAGGAGGAGGAAGGATTGTGATTGCACTCTGAAGTCTGAAATGCCCACTCAACTCCCCTTATAGGGGCTCAAGTAATCCCTGGCAGGGGGTAGAGGGAGCCTTTGGTCTGAGGCATGTGTCCTCAGGTCAGAAGAGCAATAGAAGCCCAAGCAGTACCCGGAGTCAGTCAGGGCCAGAACTCTGAATATCTACCAAAGGCTTCACCCACACCAGAATAGAGGGGACACCAGAGTGCCCAACCACACACACCCTACTGTCTTACCTGGAATCTACAGGCTCTGCCAGCTGGCAGCTGGCTACACCTTGAAGAGCTTGCTCAGGTCCTCGTAAAGGTTCTTAGGGGACAAGCCAATCAGCAGACCCCTAGAGCACTATCTAAGGGAAGACCTGTTAAGACAGCCTTTGTCAGGGCTGAGAAGGTTGTGTTTCTCACACTCTTCCTTTCTCCCTCAGGCTATTAGTCCCCATCACCCACCTCCTACCTACACTCCTGCCTGCTGCCCCCAACATAACTCATCATGCCTCGCCACCGCCACCGTAAGAGGCATCAGTGCCCCAAGCCTAAACAAAGCCTTCAGGCCCAAACAAAGGCTCTGGGCCTCGTGGCTCCACAGGTTCCTGTAACTGAGGAGGAAGCTGCCCCCTCCTCTCTTTCTTCTTTAATTCAGGGCACCCCAAAGGTTGTGCCTGTTGCTGGAACACCAAGTGCTCCCCAGAGTTCCCAGAGAGCCTGCTCCTCCTCTGCTGCCATCAAAGCCACTCCATTGATCAAATCAAATGAGGGCTCCAGCAGCCAAGGAGAGGGCCCAAGCACTTCACAGGCTCCACCAAATCCTGAAGTGCTACAAAATAAGGTGTCCGAATTGGTGCACTATCTGAGTATCAAGTATGTAACAAAGGAGCCCGTCACAAAGGCAGAAATGCTGAAGAGTGTCATCAAAGAACACAAGGATCACTTCCTTGTAATCTTCAAGAAAGCCTGTGAGTGCATGGAGATTGTCTTTGGCATTGAAGTGAAGGAAGTGGACCCCGCCAGTCATGTCTACATGCTCGTCAAATTACTAGACCTCACCTACGATGGGATGCTGAGTGATGACCAGGGCATGCCCAAAACCGGCCTCCTGATACTTATCTTGGGCATAATCTTCATGGAGGGAAACCGTGCCCCAGAGGAGAGAATCTGGAAAGTGCTGAATATCGTTGGGGTGAAGGCTGGGAAGAAAGATTTCATCTATGGGGAGCCCAGGAAGCTCATCACCAAAGATCTAGTGCAGGAAAAGTACCTGCAGTACCAGCAGGTGCCCAACAGTGATCCTCCACGCTACGAGTTCCTGTGGGGTCCAAGAGCCCATGCTGAAACCACCAAGATGAAAGTCCTGAAGTTTTTCACCAGGGTCACTGGGAATGATGCCACTGCCTTCCCACGCTGGTATGAGGATGCTCTGAAAGATGAGAGAGAGAGAGCCAAGGCCAGAGCTGCCACCCGTGATGGTACTACCACTATGGCCAGTAAAAGTTCCGGTGTCACATCCAGAAGCTTCTCCTGTCCTGAGTGAAGTCTGAGGAAGATTCTGCACTCCGTGTAGAGGGAAATCAAGGTTCTAACAAGTGGAGGGCTGAATTGCAGATTATATATATATTTTTTTCTTTTTGGTATGTTTCAAATGTTCTTCCTAAAAGAATTATTAGCTTCAGAGTCTAAGTTCACGAATAACATTGGTCATATATTTAGTGCTGCTTAACAGGTTTAAGAATAAGAATTTTTCTGTTCTGTAAAACAAACTGGGGAACTTTCCATCTTATTTTGTGAACTGGAACAGGATAGCATAGCATTGCAATAGGAATTAGAAATGTCAAAGTGCTTAGCAATAAAATAGATGAGATCAAGAAATAGAGGAAAAATGTACAAGATGCTTATCCTAGAATTCCTATATTCCATTTAGTCTGCTGTTTTGTAAAATTAAAGATACATACCTGGATTTATTTGGCTAATTAAAGGATGTATGCAAAATTAAATCTTAATAAATGTTAGCCCCAGCTCAATGGCTCATTTATTTTTATAGGTGTGTCTTACAGTTTAGAGAAAAATCTAGAATGGAAAACTGCTCTTAGAAGCTCCTTTGTGATTGTGAAAAAACCAGAAAGAAATCCCCACCTGGAGCAGATGTGGAAAGTATCCTGTGTTCTTGTCCCCATGCCACTGAACATAGTGCACAAACTAAGTGCTCTGTACACTTTGTCTGCAAGGATTTTCTGATAATAGGGAGATATTTCTTTGAAGTGATACTCAGAGGCTGGCACTTTTTCCTTGGCCTGGGAGAGCCAGAGCCCTCTCCACTGAAAGGACATTTTAATTAGGCTATCTTGAGTGCAATTTGGCCAGCTCTCAGCAAGGCCTAGATTTTTAGTGGGGGTGAAATGAATGAAAAGAGTGGTTTGTATGGAAGAGCAGCTGGAGGGAGGAAAAGAGTTAGTCCTTGACTCAAATTCTAGGAATTTTGAGTTGCATCCAGCTGAGGAAGACTTCCTCGTATCCAAATTAAATAATATAGCTACTAACAAGAAAAATGTACTGAGTTTTATTTACAAAGTTTAATTTTTGGCTCACTTGGTATCTTATGTACTAGAGTGATGCATATTCTCTGAGATGTCATGGAACACACACACACACAATCACAGAGAAGTGAGTCTGGGGTCAAAATCATATTAGAAATTACTGCTTGTCATTAAAGATCCAATCAATGTGAGGCACTGTCCAGATGCTTTACTTACATTACATACATACCAGCAGTCCTAAAGTCAGGGCTTACCAATCCCACTTCACAGAACCTAAGATTCCTAGCACTTGGTAACTTGCCCAAGATCATAATGTCTAATAAGTGACAGGACTAGGACTAGATCCCAGTCCTGAATTCACCTAGGCCCAGGCTGTTCCCACTCCTCCCAGCCTGAGGCAGACCTTTTGTTTCTTCATTTCTCTTCCTAGTATTCCATGTTTTTCAGGCAAAAAAAGAAGGGTGCTGTGGCTAAGGTACTAAAAGCAGGCCTAAAGAAGGATGGTGACAAGGAGAAGTAAACATGATTTGGGGATTATCTGTGAGCTTTATTTACCTAGGGTCCTCCTGCCTGAGCCCCAGGGCTCTTTGAGAGCTGACTCTGCTGAGGTATTGGCATTTTTGCCCAGTCCCAACACTTTCCTGTATTACAGCACCCTTCCCCTGGTCTTCCTCCATGTGTCTTCCTATCCAACTCTGGAACCTGGCTTGATGACCAGCTTGTCATTTCTTCCTCTGAAGACTGTGTTCCCTGCTCCCAGAAAAACAGCTCCAAATTACCTACCTTACCCCCAACATTGAGCATTTCTACTGCCTGCAGAAGCCTCCTGGCTGGCTGTTGCATCCCTCTTTCTGGAGCCCCAATAAAAAGTGCACTTGGAGTATATTTAGATACCTGGGTATCCCTCCTGGCATTTTAAACACATTCTCAAATTGTTTTTAAATAGGCTAGTGAGTAGAGTCTGGTTTGCACATAATCTACTGGTTCTTAGGATTTAACTCTCAATTTCAAAAGGGTTTTTGAAACCGAGTATTTGCAGTAGGATTCTAATAAGATGTCTTATTTGAAAAGGGCCACTGGTCACATCAACAGATGAATGAGCTTATCTAGATGGTCAGAAACCAAAGCCCCCTTTGTAAGTCATTGATGAGGAAGCAATAGAAATCACAGTATAAGCAAACATCTATATGGGCTGAATCCCTAAAGCCCTGGAGTCCTAGGAAATGAACAATGGTTCTTTGGTGGACATATTAACTCTAATTTACAAAGAAAAAATAAATAGTTAACCATCCTTCCACTGTCTCTTGTATGTACGTCTGCACCACAGGAATACCTTGGTTTGCAGTATGCCTGATGGCATCTATAAAGATGTTTGGGAATGTTCCATCATGTGGAAGGGTAGCAGAGACTCACAAGTTAACCTTTTGACTATGCATCAAAAGTAAGGAAAATATTATCAGGCTATTGAGATTATAGAGGTTATTGAAAAGGGCAGTGTAGGACTCCCTACTAAGATTTACAGGAACCTTTGAAAATAGGATGTGGTCCTATATTTGAAAGCACCTGTAACATAGTAGGCACTTGAAAAAGTTGGTGAATTTCAAGGAAAAAATGATTTTCTCAGAAACTCCTCCAAGAAATGAAGAGGGTGGTTGTCATAACAAATTATGATAGTTGCTTTTTATTGAGCACTTACTATATGACAGTTTATGGAAGAGACTATAAGTGCTCATCTACATCTTGACTTTCTCTCTTTCCTGGGGTGTCCACTTGTAGTTAGGCTGGAGGCTGTATGCCATTTCCATGCTTCCTCTGCCATTCAGCAGAAAACATGGAGACCCTGTGTTGAGATGGTAGAACTACAAGGTAGAAGCAGCCAGGATCCCTGAGTTGCCTGAGAGCAGAAGGTCCTTGCGAACAAAAATCAGAAGTTGTGTGAACAACAAAAACAAAAAATGAGTTGTAGTAAGCCACTCATAGTTCAGGATTTGTTTGTTACATAAGTGAGCAGTTGCTTTACCTAATTAATGCCCAGCACTTATTTCTGTTCTTAGGCTTATTCAAATATTTTATTTACAAAAGTAATTGTGCATGTATACATATACAAAACATTCTAAAAATAGAGATCAATCACAATTTTCCTCTTTACAAAATTATCCCACCCACAATTCAGCCCTCTTCTCAGAGGTCATGGCAAGTAACAGTCTGATGTGTATTTTAAAGCTGATTTTAGGCTTTTCCATAGAAATGCTATAAAAATATATTGTCTGTTTTACATGTATGGATAATGAAATACATATTCAACTGACTTGTCTTTGTCAATTAATAAAATGAATTTGGGGTCTTTCCATGACAGCACACAGAGGTCTACTTCACTTTAGTAATTACTCTCTAGAATTCTGAAGTACATATATGCTGTAATTAATTAAACACTTTTCCTCCTAGTAAATACATAAAATGTTTCCCACTTTTATTTGATTAATAGAACTTAAATCAAAATCTTTGAGCATGAATTTATGGGTAAATGTGTGTATTTTCTCATAAGAAAGACATTTTAATTTGGAACATTGGCTTACTTGAAATGGGCCACTGATCATAACTGAAAGGCCACTGAAAGGGTGTATTTCAAATTTTTGTAAATATTGCTGAAACTGTAGTCTGAAAATGCTATAACAATTCATTTCCTCACAAACTAATGTATTTTAATAACCTACATGGTCAGAACCATTTTATATTATCCATATTTCAAGTTTTGTAGAAAATTATGGGTAAAACATTGTTTTAATTTGTGTCTCCCATTTTCTCATTAGGTTAAGCAGGAAATTAACTTAATCCCTCACCCACAGAAAGCTGGATTTGAGTCTTTTTTCCAAAGAGACAGAAGGTCCAGGCATACGATGGGCTTCACATTTTGAATCAGCAAATGTGAATCTCTGGTACTTAGTTTTATTCATTCATTCACTCATTCATTCATTCATGGATTCATCCAGCAAACATTTATTGAACAAGAGTTCAAGAAAAACAAAAGAAAATGACAAAGCACTTACTTCAGGTTGGAGATTAGGTTAGGTTGCATCAATAGAGGTCATTTGAGGCCATAGGTTTAGTAAAATTGAGGTTTGAATATATAGCAGCCATCTCCTCTCCTGCAAATCAAAATCACACAAAACTTGATTAATCCAAGGCAAAAAAAAAAAAAAATTAAAGGGAGAAGATGTCCAAAAAATCCACAAAAGAAAATTTTGTATCCATACATTATACACAAACACATATATGCATACATACACACACACACACACACACACATATATGCCTGTGCCCATGCCACCCATGCCTATGTATCTGTAGATCATATTATATATACTGATGTATCTCAGCTCCCTTTTATGGAGCTACTCTTGGCATCCTTTGTCCAACTCTGAACTTGCACCCAGCCAATACCCAGAAACTTATCTCCTCTAGCCTAGTGTGTCTGTTTTAGGCAGCTGGCAGGTCTGTAATAACTACTATCTCATCACAAACAAAACAAGGAGCTGGAGGTCCCAGGTAACTGGAGGCTGAGGTTCCACAATGTCTCCTGCATCTCTGGTTGGTGCTGATTGTCAAAGTTTTAGATGTGGGACATCACATTCCAACTGAAGCTTTTGAAGGAACAGAATCGCAAACACAAGCAAGGCAGAGCAATCTGGTTGAAGTGAAGACTAATCCTGGAGTCCTGCTCGCTTAGTTCTCCCTTTTTTTCCCCTTAGGGATAGTGGCCCTGGCACCTAACCACAGAACTCTAGGGTTCCCTCTAAGCACTGCTGGGAAAGCTCTGTGCTAGAGGACCCTTCCTCAGCTCCGGACTTTGTTAGGCCCCTGCACAGGCATCCATCTGTGTAGACTCCATTCTGCCCAATGGACTGAATCCCAATTTTGTTGCCTGGCTTTCCAGCACTGCCAACAACTTGTGAGCCCTCAACCTTTGCATCTCCAGCATACCTTACCATCCTGTTTCTTTTTCCTCAACTCATTACCCCATACCTGACCTAGACACACTCATTCACATACTGCCCTACCCATTCATCTAGTTTCTATTCTCAGAATGAGACTGGCTGCCTTCCCGGCAACCCACCATCTCTCTTGAGATTTTGTTAGGATTTTTTATGGGAACTTCCTGCTGACAACAATCCCTGTCTCTTCCTTCATTCCTAGCCTTGCCTCTAATGCTCTCCTGCAAAGAGGCCCCTGCTAGTGCTTTACCTGGTAGCTTCTGAGTACCAAATAACATGGAGGGCCTTCTTACTTTTCAACCATGTTTCACTAAGAAGACAAAAACCTTCCATGTAATCCAGTGACTCATGAATTATGAGGATTTCCACTCTGACTAATGGGAACAGGAACAATTTCCAGATGCATGTGAGTTCCATAGTTCTCTTTTGGTGCAGCAACTTTCTATTATTCTGTCTTGCAAATTCTAGCTTTCCTGGACTCCCAGCTCCATCTCCTCGACTCAAGGAGATTGTCCAGTCTCCCACTCTGTGCACTGTGGTCTGCATTAACTTCCCAGCAAAAAACGGGGTTATCATAAGACTTATTTATATAAGACTTATCTCCATTTTTTAGAGATCACTGCCCTTCATGACCTGATGTCCAATAAATTCAAAGTTGTTGTTTTATATATTTCATCTGGATTTTAAGGTATATCAGGTAGGAATTCATTTCTTATTACACCATCTTGGCCAGAAGCAGAAGTCCTGTAATCCAAACTTAAAATCTAAATTTTTTAGAAATGAAAAATGTCCCCAAAATTTTAATCTTACTTAAATTAAAGTAGGGATTGAAAGCCTGTGAGACACATTGATATTAATATCGACATACTTACACACAACTGGAAAAATATCAACAATTTTCTCTACTAGTGGGAATATAAGTGGTTTATTTTCTTATTTATGGTTTTAAAATTTTCCAACATTTCTGAAACATATGAATTATTTTTATAATTATAAAATATAAATACTTTAGCCCTGGCTGGGTGGCTCAGATGGTTAGAGCATAGTCCCTTACACCAAAAAAGGTTTCCAGTTAAATTCCCAGTCAGGGCACATACCTAGGTTGTGGGTTTGATCCCTGGTCGGGATGTGCACTGGAGGCAACTAATCAATGCTTCTTTCTCATATGGATGTCTCTCTCTCTCTCTCTGAAATCAATAAACATATCATCAGGTGAGGATAAAAAATATATATATAAATACTTTAAAATGTTATTTTGACTACCAAAAATAAATACCCACTCTCCAGGTGGTTTGTTTGCCATATTGATCAACCACTTGCTGGATTCTACCCAGCTCTGGTGTGACTAGTGTGTGACTAGAAAGAAAACAATTTTATAATCCAGTTAGTAAGCTGTATGTAGTAATCCAACTTCCCTCACACTTTCAAAGATAATATCACACAGATAAGAATCTATCTTCTTTTTAAAGCCCTCTTTTCAGAAAAAGTATTAACTTATATTTTAAAAGGAAAACTTATATTTTTATCTAAATCATATTCTCTATGATATGATTAGAGCCAATATTTATATGAAGGACAATATACAGGTAATTTGTGGAGAAAGAATTTTAAATATCACATTCATTATTATGAGTGTCATTTATGTCTGTTGTCAAAACTCTTACTAAGTAAATCATGCTATTTAAAAACTACGTTCTCCAGTCATATTACTGCATTAATCCAAGTTGTGCCTAAAAATGCACTTTTACTTTTCTATTATTGATGCAACATATCCATAAGAATATTTATCACTTTATTTCTTAGAATATTATCAACAGTTTAATCCATAATTATCTTTCACAAACCAAACATCATGTAGAAAGTGCTGTGATTCATAATTTTGATAATGCTGCTCAACTGCATATGTTACATGCTTTGTTGTTAGTTATATCTCACAGTCATTTTCTACACTCAACAATTTCACCATTTTTTGTTGTTGTCAGTCCTCACTTGAGGATATTTTTCCCATTGACTTATAGAGAGAGTGGAAGAGAGGGAGGGAGGAAAAGAGAGAAACACTGATGTGAAAGAAACACATCAATTAGTTGCCTCCTGAACTTGCAACCCAAGCACTTGCTCTTGACCAGGAATCCAACCCGAGACCCATTGGTGCTTGGGCCGACTCTCTAACCATTGTGTAACACCAGCCAGGGCAACTTCACCATTGTAATGGTTTCATTCACACACTGCCCTAACAAAACTATTAATGGTCATTGATATCACTCCATATTATTTGTATACCTTAGGATTTTCTCATCGTTGTATTATCTGTCCCTTTTTCTTTTCTCTCTCTCTCTCTCTCTCTCTCTCTCTCTCTCTCTCTCTCTCTCTTTATTTATTTATTTATTATGTGTTTATGTTTTTATTTATTTTTAAAACAACCACACAGACTTTCCTCATGTGAGCATTTTGTGTTTCTTTTTTGGACCATGGCCCTATTTCTGAAACTAATCGATTCCTCAGTTTTACCAAATGATTTTGATACATAGGTGTTTCTACAGATTTTCCGGTGTGAAATATATACACAGTATTTATTTTTTTGCAACAGAATCATCTTACATTCCTTCTTTTTCCCCCCTCTTTAAAAAATTTTTAATTCATTTTTTGAGAGAGAGAGACAGAAAGATTAGAGAGACAGAGAGGAAAAAAATCAATTTGTTGTTCCATTTATTTATGCATTCATTGGTTGATTATTTTATGTGCCTTGACCTGGGATCGAACCAGCAACCTTGGCTTATGGGGATGACACTCTAACCAATTGAACTACCTGGCCAGGTTATTTTTCTTTTAAAATATAGGTTCACAGTCTCCAAAACAAGATGCAACTGAATTATTAAGCACCAGTATCTTTGCCAATATCACTTTTTACCAACACCATTTAATATTTAGTAGCATTTTCCCCTTGCAAAATTAAAACTGTTCTTTATTTCCCTACATTATCACCTTGTTTCCTTTATATGCATTTGTTGTAAATCTACATAATTTGATGACTACTCCACACTATTAAATAATGACAAATTACTACTACATTGTAAGACACTTATTCACATATATGCTTATTAACTGTCCGGTCATTTTTGCCCTTTCTGCAAACTCCTGTATTATATATCCTTTTCTCTACATGAACAGTTTCATAGACTTTAAGCTATGACTGCAATGGACTAAATATTTGTGTCTTCCCAAAATTCATGTGTTTGTACGTGGGGCCTTTAGGAAGTAATTTGGTCATGAAGGTGGAGCCCTCATAAATGAGACTGATGCCCTTATAAGAGGCCAGAGAGCTAGCTGGTTCTCTTTCTGCCCTGTAGGATACTGAGAAGTCGGCAGTCTGCAGTCTGAAAGAGGATTCTCACCAGAACCCAACCATGCTGGCACCATGATCTCACACCTCTAGCCTTCAGAACTGTGAGAAATAAAATTCTGCTGTTCATAAGCCATCCAGTTTATGGTATCTTGTTATAGGAACCTAAGCTGTTCTAAGCTGACTAAGACAGTATCCAAAGAAATTGCTTTGTAGCAGTCTTTAAAAAACTTTTTTCAGATATTTCAGATTTTCTGATCTTTTCAAAGAAACAGGTTTTGTTCGATGGATATTATTTATTGTTTTTCTAATTTCAATTTAATTGATTTCTGCTCTTATCTGTATTACTACTATTTTTCTGTTTGTCTTGGATTTAAGGATTTAATTTATTTTTGCCAGTTTCTGAAGGTAAAGTTGATATTACTGAGTTGAGTCTTTTCTTCCTTTCTAATATAAGCATTTCATGACAAATTTCCCACTTAGCACTGCTTTGACTGAGTCCCATAAATTCTGATACATTGTATTTAGATTTTCATTCAGTTCAAAATATTTTCTAATTTCCTTTAATAACTTCTTTTGAAACATGGGTTAGTAAAAATATATTGTTTAATTTCCAAATATCTTGGGACCTTGTTGATATAAAATAAATGTTAGGATTTTAAATGCTAGGGTAAGGAGTTTGAACCTAATGTGTTTAGCAATGAGGGGCCATTGATGATTTTTGTGAAGTATACTGACATGATCAGAACTATGTTTGAGAAAAGACACTATTGAGGAATTGACTGGATCATAAGCAGGTAGCTATGAACCAACTATTCATTTTAGTCAACTATGCCATACGCACTTATATTTATTGAATTTATCTCTGTTTCTGAAAGACCATTTATCTAAGTATTCAGGTCACTTTGAATCTAAATGTACTAGCAAATTTACTAGATAGTGTCAGCTGCAAACCTAAGTGGCACACACTTTAACTATCTACGTGAATGACTGGTTTAGTCATTATTATGGCCAAGCCAGTTAAATTGTTCAAATTGAACTAAAATTGTTGTTAGTAGAATAGATATTTGCATTCAATATATGTGTTTCAAACTATAAGTAATTGATATTTTGCTACTTAGAAACTAAAATTTAATTGTTGTGAGACATAATTAGTATGAAATCAGAATCTTATAAATCTGTCTAATTATTCTAAATCATATACCTAGAAATCTGGTTGCTAACATATTTTTACAAGGTTTCACACTCTTTTAAATAAAAACATTTACTTCAACAAATCTCTTGGAACTTACACATACTGTGGAAGTAGAACAATTGTAACCCAATGTTTGTGACCAAAAGGGTAAGCAAGATTAAGTTGGGCTGGGCTCATAAAGAAACAGAAACAAAAACAAAAACAAAAACATTACATTCTACTCAGCAAAGATTCTGCAATCTTAAAGATTTGGGGTTTTTTTTTGTTTTTGTTTTTACAATACAGCTAAGTATCACACATCCATATTATATAGGCACAAAGTTGGAACATTCTCTTAAATATATATAAGGAAATAGGAACAATTATTTGCTATTAATGGGAAAAGAGGAAAATTTATGAAGCCATGCTCTGCAGTAAAAGAATCTGCTAAGGTTTCACTTTCTCTTACATGTCTCTTTATATTCAGCATAGGAGAGATTCTTAAATTGTGAATTGGCTATACAATACTCATCCTGAAGTCACATAGCAGCTTTCAAAGAACACTCCGGAACTTTATCAAGACTACCTTTTTTGCCATTCCCTTCAGTGTTGCTTTCATTGAGACTGTGGCTCTTAATGTTTTTAGAATCTAATAAAAGTAGGGGAAGAGGGAACTTTTGCGAAAAAAATTCTCTGATATTTGCATAAAACTCATAATTTTGTCCATAATTTCAGAGGGTTGATAGATTCTTCCCTGTTATGGGTTTACTTGTGTCCTCCAAAACTATATGATGAAATCACAACCCCCAGTACCTGTGAATGTGATCTAATTTTGAAACAGTCTTTCCAAATGTAATTGTGACATTAAGATGGGCCCTAACCTGATTGGTTACATTATAAAAAGACAGAAAACAATGTGAAGACACAAACATGCAGGGAGAACATCACATGAAGTTGAAGACAGAAATTGGAGTGATGCACCTATAACCCAGAGAACACCAAAGACTGAAAGCTGTAAGAATACTCAGAAAGAACCAATAATTATGCTGACACCTTAATTTCAGACTTCTGGTCTTCAGAATTGTGAAAAAATGAATTTCTATTGTTTTAAGTTACCAATTTATAGAACTTAGTTCTAGCAGCTCTAACAAACTAATATATTCACCTTCAAGTTCTCTCTCTCTCTCTCTCGCTCGCTCTATGTGTGTGTGTGTGTGTGTGTGCGTGTGTATGTTTTAGAAATCTATGAAACCCAGGATCATTCCATTTTCAAGTATTTGTTCAGCAGTCAGACCTAGTGGCAAGATGTCTTAAGTATAGTATAAAGCAAGTTTTGTTGCAACTTCTATGACTAAGACTAAATAATACTATGTTTTAAGAATTAATGTGTAATTTAATGAAATACTAAAGAGTGTGCTTTGAAAACAGGAAAGGCTGGTACCAGAAATTTCATTCTTGTGTTCATATTCTCCATATGACTAACCTTTGTTTACTTACTGATTAATATATTTACCTGTCCTCTGCATGAGCATAGGGTTGAATATCAAATTGGCAGCTGGCTCACTTTATAATGGATATTCAAGCACACTCTTTCAGGTGTTAAGTAAAAATTTATCCTAAGCGATATAAAATATAGGCAATATGCAAATAAACCTGTACCTACTAAATGGTTAGTGTGAGTTCCTTTTAAGGTTGTTAACTGGGATTTATATCCATTTCCTGTGCCCATAGGTCTTTGAAATATGGAAAATGTATTAATTTGAAGATGTATGGGACATGATGGGGGGGATGGGGACATCTGTAATAGTGTCAACAATAAAAATAATGTTAAAAAAAAGAAGATGTATGGGAGCATAAGTCAAAAGTCAAACAGTATGAGCCAGTGCATCATATTGTTTTGAGGTCAAAGAATCTGCTGAAAATTTATGAAGTAGAATAGGTTTCATGAGGCTAAATAATAGAGAAGAAAAATTTTCCCATTAAATTTAATTTTTCAGTCTCTAAGAGGAAATATACTGTCCTATCAACTCTGAGTTTGGAGCTCTATTTTAAGAAGGGTCTTTTTCTAATTTTTTTTCATTCAATGATAAAATATTCTTTCCATTGGGTATGAGGAGAAAATATAAACATTTGTATCAGGAGAATTACATATTCATCAAATATTTACTGTCTATTATGTACCTGGCACTATGCTGGACAATGGAAATACAGAGAAAAATAAGATATGGTATTTGCTCAGGGAATTTTGCTGATAGAAGACACAAAAAATAACAATTAGAGTATGTGGTGATTGGTGGGAGGGAGTGTGGAGGATGGGTGCCCTACAAGAGACAGTACTTGAGTTGAAGCTTAAAACTGGCCAGTGCTTTCTAGGGAGATGTGATAGCATGAACTAAGCAAAGGTAAGAAACAGTGTGTTACATGGAACACTTATACTAAAAAGTGTAAGTTCATTGTTTATTTGAAATTCTAATTCAACTAGGTGTCCTATATATATTTTTTCCAAACCTGGCAACTCTTTATGTGGAGAACTGAACACATTTCTGTGTTTTGGAATGTCAATTGCAAGTCAGAGGTTGTGAGAGATGGGACTGGAAAGGTAAACAGACATTAGATCATGAAAAACTAGGTTGCCAAGTCAGGCAGCTTGTGCTTAGTTTTAAGAACAGTAGTGAACATTGAAAAATTTTTAGCAGAAAACTAATACAATGAAACTTCTCTTTTTAGATGGGTTATTCTGCCACACATGGAGCATACATGGAAATAAGTAAGACTAGGGACAGGGAAATTATTAAAATACACTAATGTTAGGTTAACGCAGGAGAGAATGATGGTAGCCTAAACTAGTGCAGTAGTTGAGAGAGATGGAAATAAGGTGGTGGAAAAAACTTTTAGGAGTAAAATCCAGAAGTTTGGGTTGTTGATTAAATGGGGTGATGAGAGAGAAAGGGAGTCTAGGATGACTCCAAAGATTCTATCTTAGTGTCTGGATATATGGCATGGGAAATATAGGAGAAGTGGTGAGATTATTAAGGAAGATGACAAGTTTTATTTTGGGCATATTGAGCTGGTAGTGCTAGTGAACCAAATAGAAACGATCAGAGGGTATCAGAGGAGCATTCTATGCAGACAATATAGATTTGGGAATGATCAGTATAGAGTTAAAACTATAAAAGTCAGAGAGCCAATTAAGAACACTCATTCTTGTAGTTCATGGAATTTAAAATCTTCTTGAAGGAAAATTGCTACTCAATGGAGTTCTAATCTTTTTTTTTTAAGTTTAAAAAAATTTTTTAAATATATCTTTATTGATTTCAGAGAGAGGAAAGGAGAGGGAGAGAGAGAGAGATAGAAACATCAATGTTGAGAGAGCCATTGATCGAGCCCGCAACCCAGGCATGTGCCCTGACCGAGAATCGAACCCCGATCACCTGGATCCTAGGTCAACACTCAACCGCTGAGCCACGCCCGGCGGGGCTGTAGTTCTAATCTTGGCTCATCAATATACCATAAAAAGATTCAATATAGCCCTGGCTGATGTTGCTCAGTGGTTAGAGCATCAGCCTGCGCACTAAAGCATCCTGGGTTCGATTCTGGGTTGCAGGTTCAATCCCCACCCCCCGGTCAGCATGGGTGCAGGAGGAAACCAATTTATGTGTCTCTCTCACATCGATCTCTCTCTCTCTCTCCCCTCCCTTTCACTCTCTCTAAAAATCAATAGAAAAAATATCCTCAGCTGAGGATTAACAACAACAAAAGATTCATTACCATAAATATACAATTATGGCAGGGCACTGTATTTATTGAAAACTATGTGGTGGAGTTCCTACTTATCTAATTTGTGGACTCTTCTCATATTTAATATACCTCAATATAATATGAGAAATTGAAGCTAAAGATAAGCCACCTTGGGGAAAAACCTAACAATATTTTTGTTGAATGCATATATCATTCTCATCACAAGGTATGACCTAACATGAACAAGATGACTTATATGGACCAATATGGGCATTATAAAAGGGAATTCCTGGCCTTTAATCCAGTTTAAAACTTCAACTCTATAACATTGACTGTAACTTTATGTGGTAAAGGAGCTTGTTCAATTCATGCCATTGGGTAGAATAATGTGGGTGAAAAGATTACGTTCATATGAAGAAGAGTTTAACTTGGAGAGAAAGAACATTTATATGTTAAATAAAACTGAATCTTTCATTGCCTGTCACAGTTCTAACATATGTACATCAACAATAAGCATATAGATGGATTACTGAGAACATAGAATTAAACAATTTACATGTTATCTCATAATTTTCAAAGAAACCTTATGAATTAGGTATATGTTATTCCAATTCTATCATTGAAGAAATTGAAACTCAGAGAAGTTGCGTAACATTTGTATAGAGTTTGTAATTTCCAAACCCTACATTTAATATCATACACACACACACACACATATATACATACACATGTGTGTATATACATAACATACACATACATATATTTATAAAAATATATAGCCTATTTACTTTTTATCACTGTCAAGGTATCCATTTCTAATTTTACTACTTGGTTCACAGTCCACATCATAAAATCTTCAAATGGATTCCTGTCTCTCTTAATAGCTATGAAATTAAATAACCAAAATATTGCTTTGACATATATCAATTTAGCTTCCTAGATTTGAGCCATAGAATCTTAGTGTTGAAAACTTTTAAAGTCTGTCATATGTAACCACCCTTTTGGTGTAGGAATTCCTCTTTGACATCCTTGACATATGGTTCTTAGTCTCTGCTCAAATATCTACAGTAACGAAGAGGAGAAAAGGTCACTAATTTCATTGATCAAAAGATGTGGTAGCTCCTAAATCTGTCTTCTAAAGATTAACAGGTTCATCCATGCTGTTGCAAATGGCCAGATTTTCTTTTTTATGGCTGAGTAAGATTCGTGTGTGTGTGTGTGTGTGTGTGTGTGTGTGTGTGTGTGACATTTTCTTTCCTCATTCATCCATCGGTGGACAATTAGGTTGTTTCTATGTCTTGGCTATTGTGAATAATGCAGCAATGAACATGAGGGGGTACATGTCTTTTCAAAGTAATGTTTTTATTTTCTTTGGATAAATGCCCAAAATTGGAATTGATAGACCATATGTTAGTTTTACTTTTAATTTTTTGAGGAACTTCCATACTGTTTTCCATAGTGACTGTACCATTTACATTCCCACCAATAGTGTATAAGAGTTCCATTTTCTGTATACCCTGGTCAACATTTGTGATTTGTCTTTTTAATCATAGCCATTCTAACAAGTGTGAGATGATTATTTCATTGTAGTTCTGATTTGCGTTTCCCTAATGGTTAGTGATGATGAACATTTTGTCACAGGCCTGTTGGTCATCAATATGTCTTCTTTGGAAAAATGTATATTCAGATCACTTTATATGTATCTTTTTCTTCTGACTTCAACATAATACTAACTTTTGTTTGGCCCCACTTTTTACTGCACTTAGATTTTAGGAAACTAGGAATATTTGTAAGGACTTACAACTTCAGAGAGTACTATAAAGGTGGAAAACCACTTTCTTTTATGATATTGGTTTATTTGTTTTTCACTAATGCATCAGGAAGAATACTTTACTGTTTGTTAATAGATAAATTATATTAGGATTGAAAACAGCACAGATCATCATTCATATTGGAAATTCAAGAGAGAGAAAAAGCATCTCAGAAATGTACAGCTAAAAGTAAGTCAATTCACTCATAGCTACAGAGGGCAGACTGATGGTTGTCAGGGTGGACAGGGGTAGGGGGGACTGGGTGAAAAGCAGGAAGGGATTAAAAAGTACAAATTGGTAG
Organism: Miniopterus schreibersii; assembly: GCF_964146895.1. Classification (NCBI taxonomy): domain Eukaryota; kingdom Metazoa; phylum Chordata; class Mammalia; order Chiroptera; family Miniopteridae; genus Miniopterus; species Miniopterus schreibersii. The sequence continues at coordinate 5,161,393 of NC_138104.1, read as the reverse complement.
TTACAAAATAGTCACAGGAATGTAAAGTACGGCATAGGGAATATAGTCAATAATATTATAATAACTATATATAGTGACAGGTGGGTACTGGAAATATTGGGCAAATATTTCATAAAGTATATGATTATCTAACCACTCTGCTGTACACCTGAAACTAATACAAAATAATATTGAATGCAAAAAAAGTGGGTCATTCTATCTTTGTTGACAATAGTTTTTATATGGAAAATCCTAAAGAATCTACACACACAAAAATGAGTGTTATTAAAATAAATTGCAGAATATGAGATCAATTGCAATTTTACACACCAGCAATGAACAATCATATTTGTGTACACTGACCTGGCCAGTGTGCACAGTGGTTAGAGCATCAGCCCAAGCACAGACCAAAGGGTTGTGGGTTCAGTTTCCAGTCAAGGGCATGTACCTTGGCTGCAGGTGCAATTACAACCAATCAATGTGACTGTCACATCAATGTTTCTCTCTTTCTCTCCCCCTCCCTCCCTCCCTTACACTCTCTCTAAAAATCAATGGAAAAAATATCCTTGGGTGAGGATTAACAAAATATAAAAATAAAAATAAAAATATTTGTGTACATTTCCATCAGATGTGATGCCATTTACTTATCCTATCATCTAGTTTATAAAACTATAATGAAGTTTGTTCCTGAATTTAATGAGTATCTGTGTTAGTGTTGCTACTGTAACAAATTTCTGCAAACTTAAGAAGCTTAAAATAACACAGATTTATTATCTTAAAATTGTGAAGGTCTGAAGTGGTTTTGATTTGGTTAAAATGAAAGTTTCAAGGCTGCATTCTTTTGAGACTTTAGGGGAGAATATATCTCCTTGCCTTTTCCAGCTTTCAGAGTGTGGACATTTTTTGCCTAGTAATCCCTTCATCAATCTTCAAACCATCATTCCAACCTCTGCTTCTATCATCACAGTCCTTCTCTGTCTGACCTTAATTCTACTGCTTTCCTTTTATAAAATTGATTACATTGGGCCCACCTTGATATTTTCACATTAATCTCCCCACCTCAGGACATTAATTTAATCACATCTGCAAAGTACCTTTTGCTATGTGAATTAACATATTCACAGTTTCTAGGGTGGAGGATGCAAACATATTTGATGGGTCATTATTCAGCCTACCACAATATTTTTTGCTGAGTTCCACGTATATTGGTTCAACAGCATTCCCTGATTTACTGGCTTAGTTAGCTTTTCAAGGATCATCAACTGAATCCATTAATTTAAATGCAATGCATTGACTAAATTGAGTTGAGTGTACCACAATGAACTGGACATGCCAATTATCCTGCACCAAAGTCTGGACACATACCAAGTAACTTCTCTAGAGTTACAACTTTTATTAAAGTAAGCCTTGCTTACTGCTATTCACAATCTTGCCTGTTTGAGAGCAATGCTTGGGATATTTTGCAGAATCCATATGCATTTATTAATGATTCTTTCCACATTTTTTCACCAAGATATTATTTTGATGTTATGTATTATTTATTTGTATTTCCCCACAGTAAAATCAGTATTAATTTTTATTGGTAAATAGAATAAACTGTTGCTTAAATATTCATTTGAGCTATATTACAACCTGTACTTTCAGAGGCACAGATAAGAGACAATATAAATATATTTTCTAAATTAATGTAATATACAAAAGAGCAATGTATATATGTTATGTAGAGATAGATAGATAGATAGATATAAAATTCCTGGACCCAAGTCCAACATGGGGGCAAGAGGTTCCTCCACACCAGAAAGGTGTTTGACAGTTCAACTCAATTTTGACGTAATATTGTTACTGGAGAAATTAGTGGGCCAGATTTCTCCAACACTAGTGGGTGGGGGTGGCTCTTGCAATATCTTAAGAAAAAGAATTTTCTAAGATTCCCATGGAAGAATGAATGGTTTTTATTGACATGGAGTACATTCCTTGGGTTGTGGGGTTGTCAAGTCCCATGCCCCTTAACCCAGTCCTGAAAAAGGTGCAACTGGGGTTCCAGTAGAGTCAAAAGCAAGGCCAGTGTCCAGACCTTCAGTTCCATGCTACAGTCAGGTTCAGTCCAGCATCAGGTTAATTAAAGTCCATTAGTCCATTGTGTGGAGTCCACATGGCCTTGGGCCATGTGGGTCAATGCAAGGGAGTGCCTGCCCTGCAACAGGAGTCCCAAGAGAGCCAGAAGGCCAAAGGCCAAGAGAGTGAACTCCTTTGTCTAGGAATTTAAATTTTCAGGTTTTGAGCACTTGCAGTGGCCACACCTATTCTGGCCACTAGTTTGTTCCCAGGTGTGACCAACAAGTAAGCATCTTCCCATGTCACTCAGACCTTATTGGGCATTCATCCAAACTGCCTTTGCCCAGTCCCTTGCCCCTTCGATCATCAGGGAACAGATTTGTAGAGTGTTAACCTGTAGCTTTCTGGCAGAGCTGTATACATGTATACATGCCTATATTATCTAGTCTTCCCTTAACTCCTTTCCTGTTAAATAACAACTAGATTATTACAATGGTATCATTATCAACCCAGAAATAGCATCAGGTTCCACAGGTAAGTGGTTCAACCTTACAAGTGCACCCTCCTGAGATTGTGGATGAAAAAGGGCCACATACTGAATCTGAGAAGCTCAGGGAAAGCTTGTGTAGTGGCCTTGCAAACTCAGAGATCTAAAATAACCATCAAAGATGGTATGAAATTAAAACTTTTTAAAAATATATATCTTACTGATTTCAGAGAAAGGAAGGGAGAAGGAGAGAGAGAGATCAATGATGAGAGAGTCATTGATCAGCTGCCTCCTGCAAGCCCCCAACTGGGGATCAAGCCCGCAAACCGGGCATGTGCCTTGACCAGGAATCAAACCTCGATCGCCTGGATCCTAGGTCAATGCTCAACTGCTGAGCTACGCCCAGCCAGACTGAAATTAAAACTTTTTAACTAAAAGCAGTTTATGGTGAGTTGTCATGTACTAGGCTGGAATCTTCCCTAACAAAGGTCAATCTTTACCTCAACTGAGCCTATCTTATTGTCCTTTGCATCTACAATAACATTCCTTTGGAATGTCAGGGTAACCCCCCTTTATCTAGACCCCTCAGGGCACAAACAATGCACCAGGGTGGAAACCATAAATCATGTTAATTGTTGACTGTTCACTATCCTGTACCCACCTATGTAAAAGATGTATGTGTCTATCGTTTTACTTTTCATCCAATCCTAGAGGTTTCCCCTGCCCCCTCCCCACTTTACTTTCTCCTTTTTTTTCCACATTGACCCCCTTCTACTGTGTCATCTCTTTTGATTGTAATGTATAAAACAGGGTGCAAAACTGCCATTCTCCAGAGCATTATCTCAATCAATTAAAATTTTGCTTCTAGGCAATTTTTGACAGTTTGGCTCAAATAATCTCACAAAAATTTTTCACAGGTTTGAATGTTTCTTAGGTTGACAAGATACACACACACTTCAGACACCATCAATGCAAGTCCAGGTTGTTACCTGCACTTCCACAATCCTCTCCTTGGGTTTGACTAATTTGCTAGAACAGCTCACAGAACTTAGATATCATCAGCTTACTGTAAAAGGAACAGCCAGATGTAAGAGATGCATTAAGGTATGTGAAGCCTGGCCAGGCGTAGCTCAGCGGTTGAGTGTCGACCTAGGATCCAAGCGATTGGGGTTTGATTCCTGGTCAGGGCACATGCCCAGGTTGCAGGCTAGGCAGCCAATCAATGACTCTCTAGTCTTTGATGTTTCTATCTCTCTCTCTCCCTCTCCTTTCCTCTCTCTGAAATCAATAAAGATATATTAAAAAAAAAAAAAGGGGGGTATGTGAAAAAGCATGGAGAGCTTCCAATCACTCTCCAATGGAGCTGGTCTCCCCAAATCTCTATGTTTTCACAAACCCAGAAGCTCTCCAAACCCAGTCCTTTGAGGTTTTTATGGAGGCTTCATCATATAGTCATAATAGATTAAATAACTGGGCATTGGCAGATGAATTCAATCTCCAGCCCTTCTTTCCTTGGAGGTCCGTGATGGAACTAAAATTTCCAACCTTCCAACCACTCCATTGGGTCTCCTTGGCAACCAGTCCCACCCTTAGGTGCTTCCCAAAAGTGACCTCATTAACATAAGACACCTTTATCATTCTCAACATTCAGGAAATTCCAAGACTTCTCGGAGTTGTGAGCCAAGAATTGTGGAGGAAGACCAAATATATATGAGAAATATATTTTGGTTATCTGAATTACAAAATAAATACATATTTCTTACAAATCACAGTATATATATATATTTCCTGCATTGAAAATTGAAGGCACATCCAGAAAACAGAATTTTTTCCTAATCCCTACCACACTGGGTCTTCAAAAGGAGGTTTCTCATAACCAAACTAAAGTTGCTTCTCAATATAATAAAGTAAATCACTTTTTCAGGAGTTCAGACTCAAAGTTCTATTAATGTTTGTGGCAATTGCTAGTTGTAAATGTGAAATATATATACAGAAGTCTACCTATCTCCTGGGCCAGTTGACAATAATTAGAGTGCTGGGACACTCACTTCCTCAGTCTGAGATTCTGAAGGAATGTTAGAGGTCTTCTGGCCTAAACTGTAGCTCCTAGATTGTGGTATTGGCCTACTTAATAAACATGTCTCAGTGTATTCATTGGATATGCTGACTTTTTAAGAAGACTAAAGCACGAAGGCCCCTTTAGGACATTCTTGGCAGAGCTTTGTTTGCACACTTCTTAAGACTGCTTTGGGGTATTATAGATTACCTCTACCCTACCTCTTCTCTTCCTCCACCCCCATCCATTTCTGTTTTGCTGATCAACTCTTTGCTTGTATTTACATATATATCTGCTTGAACTGTTTTGCTATGAGAGAGTTACTGAGGGTATTTCTTTAAGCTTCAGTTTTATTCTGTGTCACTAAGTCCAGAGGACGGAAATCTCTTTTTACAGACTGTGGACTCAACATTTCTATATGTTCACTGCAGTTTGTAGCAACTGGAGATTTGCATTACTTTACCTTTTCCTTATATATCAAGACATAATTTATTAACTTTTTAATGAAATTGTATACATTGCTATTTCATTGTTTCTATTTTTCTTTGTTTCCATTTGTCTCTCTAAACTGTGAGCTGAGAGATTTCAGAGTCAGACTTTGAAATGAGTCAGCTGTTTAGAGCTCAGACACTGAAAGAGGTTTCCGTAGCAACAGGAGATGTGTGGGAAGCCTAATGCACACTATAGCTTAAGAAGCAGGATTTTCTGGCTGAAACACAAAGCTTCCCATTCATCCTAGAGTTATTTTCTTATTACAGGTATATGTGGTCTGGGCTAGTTTTAAGCTAACATTCAAACATGGTAAAATTTCTTCTGTATGTAAACTTTGCATTTTGTGGAAATAAATTAAATACTGATATTAAAACACATACTGTTTCAAAAATAACCATAAAATCAATAAAACACTCTTAACTAAAGGAGCTAAGCTTTAGTCAATGGTAAATAGCATAAGTATCCTATTGATTTCATCAAAAACACATTCACTGGTACAATGAATTCAATCTGGCAAATGTCTTTCTTCCATTCTTATCTGTAAAGTCGTCCTTAAATATATAGAAAATATCTGACAGCAAGTTTCATAGAAATTTCATCTTTCAGACAACCAATCTGTATTTGATCTATGGTCAGCTTATTTGATTGGTTAAAAATTGTACTAAGCAAGCCAAGGCTTCTGGCTTAATTAAATAGTCCTCTTAACCCTCAGTAGTTGCACTGTGATGCAGCCATTAGGTAGAAGTGAAATAATCAGTGTATTTCCACACATGCTCTTGAAGAAGCAACTACAAGGGCACTCCACTCCAGGAAACTCATTTTTCTGTAATACAGAAGCCACATATTACCTGGAATTTTGAAAACCAATAACAAAAGAATCAGTATATTTCTCCACTCCAGGAAACTCATCTTTCTGTAATACAGGAGCCACATATTGCCTGGAGTCTCGAAAACCAAGAACAAAAGGAATTGTAATCTAAAAAATATTGCAATTGGACCATGAGGGTGGTTGTAAAAAATTCTGCAATGGAAAATTTTGCAAAATACTCTATCTCAACCTATAGCTAAACATGGTAATTTACTAGACCCAGCTTCTCCCATGATCTTTGGGGTATGGTGAGAACTTGGTTTATGAAAAATCATTCTTTTCTCTTTATTTCAGTTTATATCCTCTACACTCTTTTGTCTGTTACCATTGTGCAGCAAGTAAGATTTATCTCCCCTAGAGTCATTTCGTTGATTTCTAAAATGACCTCATGATTTTTAGATAAAACCTGCCTCAAATTTGTGGTCATGATAATTAAAATATTGAGTGGTCTACTTAAAGTGGCCATCATTAAAAACTGTTTAGGAGCAGCAATGTTTTCTAACTTCAAAACATTCCATGACTCTAGATTCACCTCCATATTTACAGAAAGTCAGAGAAAGAATTGATTTAGTGATCAAGTAGTCCAAACTCCTCATTTTATGGTAAAACTAAGGCTTTTATTAATAGGATATTTCTCCTTTAATTAAATAAAGTGAGTTTGGAGATCATTTAATTGGAAGTATATTTTTCAGTTCTCTGCTAATATACATTTTAACATCAAATTACATGTGGTTACATACCTGTTTTTCTTCAAAAGATCTTATGTATCTGTAAGGTATTTAAGTGGAACAGAAAATCAAACTTAATCTTCTGAGTTCTATAACTTTTACTAGACAACCAAAATGGCCTTCCTTCTTTGTTGATGATAAAGAGAAAAATGTTGAAAATGCCTAATATCATCCAGACTGCTATGTAACGTAGATAAACACTAAGTATATAAGTGGCACACTACCTCTTTTTTTTCTTTTTCTACTTTTTTTTACTGTGATAAAATACACATAACAAAATTTACCATCTCAATAATTTTTTTTAAATTTTTGTATATTGATTTTAGAGAGAGAGAAAGGGAAAAAAAACATTGATTTGCTGTTCCACTCATTTATGCATTCAATGGTTGCTTCTAGTATGTACCCTGAACAGAGATACCCACAACCTTGGCTTAGGGACAATGCTCTAAGCAACTGAGCTACCTGGCCAAAGCAATCTTAGTCATTTTTAAGTGTACAATTTAATGGTATTAAATACATTTGTTATGATGTAAAAGACACTAACTCTTATTTCTGCTTTAATATAACAATATTAAAGCCATAGCTATAGAGTCAGCAAGCTACTTCATTCAAGACAAATAGTGTCTTATGGTTTCAATGAAAAAATTTTTGTATTGGTTTTCTTTTATTAGGTAGGTTCTAAATAGAATGAATGACTGTCAAACAACTTTTCAAATATATGTACCAATTCTACTATTGAGACTGCTTTCCATCTTGGAAATACTGAGGTAGTAAAATTAACCCAAATCCCAATAACTCATGCATTGAGTAATTAATGTGTTTTTTAAATCCTCATTTGAGGACACATTTTTATTGATTTTAGAGAGAGGGAGGGAGAAAGGGAAAGGAACATCGATGGGAGAGGGAAACATCAATCTGTTGCCTCACATATGCGTCATGACCAGGGATCAAACCTACAACCTCTTTGGTGTATGGGATGGTGTTCCAACCAACTGAGCCACCCAGCCAGGGCAATTTTTAACAAATACATGACACATATTTTGTGTTGAATAAATGTTTGCTGAATGAATAAATGAATGAATGAGTGAATGAACATCTCCAATTAGTTTTTACCAGTCTCTTTCATGGACTCTTTATCTTCCATCCCATCCTCCCAAATTAGGAGTATTAACCAATGCAACATACTACGGCTTTACATCATCATACACATTTCAATTTGATCTTTTAACTTGAGTCACAATGATAGTAGATTTGCCTGAATACTAGACATGACTTCTTGGCTTATGAGCTCTTTCCCCCCAAACCAATTATATCCATAAACAACTCTATTTTCCATAGCTACCTCCTTCAATCAAATTCAGTTCTATTTCAAATAATTTTGTCCCTGTTAAGAACACTTTTACCTTGGCCAGTGTGGCTCAGTTGGTTGGGCATTGTCTCGTGAACTGAAAGGTTGCCAGTTCAATTCCTGTCGGGGCACATGCCTGGGTTTCAGGCTTTATCCCCAGTGGATGGTTGTGCAGGAGGAAGCCGGTTGTTTCCCTCTCACATTAATGTTTCTCTCTCACATAGATGTTTTCTCTCTCTCTCCCTCTCCCTTCCTCTATCTCTAAAAATATTTTTTTTAAAAAAAGAACACTTTTATTTTCTTAAGCTATTCAGGCTTAAAACATTGAATCATTTTTGGCAATTTCTACTCAAATAGCTCTCATTCCATTAGTCACAGTCCCTATCCATTTTCTATCGAAGTGACTGTCATTTTCATCCACATTATTTCTCTTCTCTATGTTCATTTCCAAATATTTATCCTCTCACCATTGGATTACTACAACAGTCTCCTAGCTGAGCCCCCAGGCTCCAAGTTCTTCTTCATCCAAATAATTGCCACTGCTTTCCCTATTTGCTATCTCCTCCAACATTTACAATTTGTGTCTCTCCGTTTAGCACTAAATTACTTAGTTTTACACTAGTCCTCACTGCTGTTGTAAAATTCATTTCCCTAATGTATTATAAATGTAAAGGCATGCATTCCTTAAACTGCTCTGTATATCTTACAGCCCTGAGCACAGGGTGGCCACTCAAAGATTAAGAAAGGCATATGAGTAAAAAAAATAAATAGAAGGCAGAGTAATAGAAAGCAGACAGGAAAAGGAGAAAATAATCAATAAGGAAATAAAGGGACGTTTTCTATGCAAAAATAACCTAATATGAGTGATATCTCCCAATCTTGTCCCACCCTACCCTGTTCTACTGCCCTAGTAGAGCAGTTACCAGGCCTCTATTCTTTATGTTGTCACCATTCTTTTGGTTGGTCTGAGTACTCTGAAAGGCAGGAAGCAATGGCAGAGGTGATCTCTTAACCTTAGCATCAAAATAAGATCCATAACAAAGCTGATACCTTGGCTAGAGTACTAAATTTTAATATGGTTTGGAAAGATATTGAGAAATGAATCATCTTTGCTAAAGAAAAAAAAAAAGCCTCTAATTTCTTTTGCTGGGACCACCACCAAAAACTTTTTAGGGTTCCATACCTCAGTTTCCCACTGACTTTCACAGAAAATCTCAAATAACAATGCCTTATGCTTGTAACATTGGTTTAATCACAAGAGGTTTAGATATGTTTCTGTAACACACAGCTCCAAAATCTCAGACTCTTAAGGCACAAAAATGTATTTCTCATTTATGCAAAGTCAACTGGAGGTCATTTGATATGTAAGGTTTCTCTCCATTTTAGTAATTTTAAGATAGATGCTCCTTCTATTTTTTGCCACTATTTCAATGTATCATCTCCACGGTTACTAAGGAAGAGGCATAGAGAGCTCAGAGATGGTATATGAACTCTTAGTGTTTTGACTTAGTAGTGACATGTGTCATACCTTCTCATAGCTCATTAGCCGGAGTATTCACATGGTCTCAACATAACTAAAAACATACTGAGCTCTAAAGGGGAGCACATAGAAAATTAGGTACTAGTGCAAGAGCACCAGTGTCTTCCACAAGCACTTTTCTTATCCAAACAATTTTGAATCTATTTCTCCTTGATTTCCACAACAATTCTGTGAGATCTCTGGGGCCCACAGCAGCTTCTTTATAAAGATGTAGCAAAAGTGACTTTTTTAAAGTTTCAAATTTAACTAGAGACAGAGGTGGAATTAGAAACCAGGATGCCTCTTTTCACTCCTCAGTTCTTTGTGCTTTAAAATATTTCCTCCTGAGAGGAAAAAAAAAAAAACCAAGGGCCAGGAGCAAGCCAGTAAAATGAAGATGGTCAACTCACTTCATAGTCAGCTACTTTCAGCCACTTCCAGATTTAAAATAAAATATTTCTCTTCAGAATATATTAATAATAACTTTTAAAACATTTAATTGGAATATATTTTAAAGAAATATCAGATATTTGGCTATTTTTAACTAAACCATGGATTTCCTTATACTGGCAAAAAAGAAGAAAATTTCTATTGACCAAAAGCAGTGAGTACCACAAAGCAGTTTAAATGAGGTAGTAGAGAAAGAAAGTCTTGTTTAACAGGCATACGAGATGCTAAAAAGAAATCCAATCAAAGAAAGTTTAATATTAAATATGTGGTTTGTCTGATGGTCATTTAACATTATACACACACCCATGAATATACTATGCCATAGAGATAACTGGTCAACTAGACTTCAAAATAATAGATGTGTCCCATTTATTACTATGCCTCTCCTTGTACTCATCTCTCCTACACTAATATACCTCTGATGTAACACTTCACATTGTGTTGCATTGATATGCTTGTCTCTCCACTTCACCCAATTTTTGAAGACAAAGATCATGTGTTATTATTTGTTACAGTCACAATACATAACAAAATGTTCTTGCTTCTCTTGTTCCACCTTTGAAGGTTCCTCAGCTTTAGCCAATTACTTTCATGCTCCTCAGTGCTCTTTCCTAGGTCCTATTCTCTTCTTAATATATACTCTCCTCTTGGGAGATTTCATCTACTCCCATGAATTTAAGTACCACCTATATTGTAATGATAACCTAATCTCTGATTCTAAGTTTTAGATCCATCACTCATTGTCTATAGTGCCTCTCCTCTGCTCCTGGAACTCAACATATTTCCAGCTGAACCAATTATCTCTCAAAACTGCTGCTGCTCTTATGTTCCCTAGCTCTTTGAATGGCACCACTATCCAACCAGTGATTCAAGTCAGATATCTGAGAGTCATTTCTCTTTCTTCCTATCCATTTTCCACTATAATCAATCAATCACCAAATTCTGAACTTTCTATTTCCTTAAACATTTCTCAAATCCATAAAATGTCTTTCCATCTCTACTTCCACTACATTAATCATAACACTATCACTTCCCAACTGGCATACTCTCAATCTTTCCTCTTCTACACCATTTTCCATACATCAAAGAAAGTGGTTTTTCTAAAATACCAGTATGATCTCATCGCTGCTATACTTAAAAGTAATCAATTATCTGTTATTATTAGGTGCTCTGAGTATAGTAGAGGTGAAGAAAAATGTGGTTTTTAATTTTTTTTTATTTTTAAGGAGCTTCAAATTTAGATGAGGGTAGTTTTATGAACTGAATGTTTGTGTGCCCCCAAATTCCTATGTTGAAACCCTAATCACAATGTGATTGTAATAGAAGGCGAGGCCTTTGGAAGGTAATTAGGTCATGAGTGTGAAGCCCTCATCAATGGGATTAGTGCCCTTATAAGAAATCAGATAGCTACTAGCTCTTTCTGCCATGTGAGAATACAATGGGCAGTCTACAACTTGGGAGAGTCCTCATCAGAACCTGACCATGGGGGCACCCTGATGTCAAATTTCCAGTCTCCAGAACTGCGAGAGATAAATTTATGTTGTGTTGATAAACTGCTCAGTCTATAATACTTTGTTATAGAATCCAAAGTGACTAAAACAGGTGAAGATGAAAAAATCTATAGTCTATAATCAGTTAAGGTTTTCGGATGCAAACAACAGAAACAAACTCTGGCTAACTTAAGGGGGAAAATTTATTAAAAGGATATTGCATAGAAGACAGAACTGGAAGGAAATCTGGCAATGTAGGTTTGTAAACAGTTAAGAACCAAAGAAAACTAGTCAGTGAGAAATACAGCCAAAGTCATTCCACAGGAACAGCTGGTGTTGGCAACAGTGCTACTGGCCACCTGACTACCATGTCAATGAACAATCTCTAATTTTCCCTGTTTCTTTGCATGACTCCCTTAGAATTCAAAGTCCTAAGAAGTATTCAATTGGTAAAGCCTAGGTTATACATCCATGACCTGGTGCTAGGGAGAAAGAGGTTGAAGTACCTTGCCACTTCAAAATCCATGATGGAGATAGAGTCCTAATCCCCACCAAGACTCACAGATGGCAGATTCTCTCAGAATAGAATGGTTGTTTAGATATTAGGCTATTCCAAAAATGACAACTGTATATGAATGTAATCATGTTTATAATCCTTATCCAAAAACCTTAGAAACAGATATATTCAAAATTTATAAATTTTCAAACATAAGCAGTAATAAAATCTATATACTGCATTTTAAATAACACCGAGTGAGATTTAGGGCAATAGTTCATTATCAAAAACATTTATATTTCAGAACTGAAATATATGACTATTAACACTAAACTGAGATAAATATGGTACTCCTGAAACATTAAATGGAAAATTACAGAAAAAAATGACTCATACATTTTAAATTGCACACCATTCTGAGTAGTGTGATGAAATCTCATCCTGTCCTGCACTGTCCTGCCATGTGCCACCAGGAATACGAATCATCCTTTTGTCCAGTGTATCCAGGCTGTATACACTACTTTTCTGTTAACCACTTAGGAGCAATCTGGGTTATCAGATCAACTGTTGTGGTATCTCAATTTTTGTTTTCAAGTAGTCCTCATTTTACAGGCATATCTCAGAGATATTGCAGGTTTGGTTCCAGACCACTGCAACAAAGCTAATATCACAATAAAGTGAGTTACACAAATTTTTTTGGTTTCCTAGTGCATATAAAAGTTAAGTATACAACAGCATTGTGTATTAAAAACAATGTACATACCTTGCTTTAAAAATACTTTATTGCTAAAACATGTTAACCCTCATCTGAGTCTTTGGCGAGCTATAATCTTATTGCTGGTGGAAGGTCTTTCCCCAATGTTGATGAAAATGCAATATCTTTGAAGCACAATAAAGCAAAGTGCAATAAAATGAGGTATGCCTTTACTTAATAATGGCACTGAAGCACAAGAATAATGATGCTGGCAATTTGGATACGCTAAAAGGAAGCCTGTAAAATGCTTCCTTTAAGTGAGAGGTGAGTACAATACAATAAGATATTTTGAGAAAGAGATGCCACATTCACATATTTTTTATATTATAGTATATTGTAATAATTATTCTATTTTATTAGTAATTATTGTTGTTAATCTATTACCATGCTTAATTTATAAATTAAACTTTATTATAGGCATTCATGTAGAAGAAAAATATAGTATATACAGGATTTAGTACTATTTGCAGTTTCAGGCATCCCTTGGGGATCTTGGAATGTATCACCCACAGATAAGAGGGGACTACTATAAAGACTAGAGAAAGTCTCAAATCACTTTAGGTTAGATTTTACCACTAAATAAGGTCAGGTGAGTTCTGATTTTTTAAATAAATTTTGAAAAGTTTTCTATTATTGTAGCTTTGGGGATTTGAGAATTGCAAGAGATAGTCAACCTATCTGTTAGTGCCATAAAAATTCATGAAAGTTTTCAGAGAAAAGAAAATGGATTATTCTGAAGGGATCAAAAAGAACTTACTGAAGAAGGTAACATTTGAACCCAGCCTAATATAAAGGACAGATAGAATTTGAATGGACCTGAATGTGAGAAAGGACATACACAGTAGAAAGCGTAGGATGAGAAAAAAACCCTAGATGGGTTTTAGGGTCTGTGTAGGGAAAGAATGGGATATAGCATTGAAAGGTGGAACAAATCATAGAGAGCAAGGTTAAGTAATTAATTTTATTCTTCATCCAATGGGGAACCATTGAAAGTTTTTGAGTATAGAATTATAAGATCAGAGCTATGCTTCTGGAAGTTTAATCTGGCTGTATTGTGTCGCTTTCAAATAATTTATATAGATAAGTTTTATCTGATATCATAGGAGCTGTTTACTTTATACAATTGAAATTCATTTTCTCTTGTCCTTGTCTCAGTAAACAGCTGCTCAACACCACAAGGTCAATGTTCCTATACTTGCAGAACATTTTTATTCAATTGCCTACTAAGAAGTATTGAATGAATGTCAGAACAGTTGTGAGGAACTAGGTTATTAGTGTAAGATAAACCACAAATACACATGTAATGCAGAATACTGGACTTAAATGTGAATACTTAACCATTTCAGTTGTTGCTTATTTTGTTTAATGATATATCAGTATGCCAGATGATGATCAGAATGAGTTAATTGCAATTATTCCATGTGATTAAAATAGTTAAAGAGAAGATAAACTCCAACAAACATTTATTAAGCATTCAGCGGGAGCCAGACATTATCCTAGACAATTTCTGTACATGATACTCATGTCAAGAGTGAACTACTTCTTGGCCATGCACTAGGAAACCAATCTGTCTCCCTTCCCTCTTCACCCCAAATTCCACCCTCCTTTCTTGGATACAAAACTTCCATCTTTGGCACTATTTTGTCCTTAGCAACAGTAACTGATAGCTTTCTTCATTTTAAAGTTTCTCTAGTCACAGCTACCACAGAGATCAGAGTGGCTATATATCAAAGACCATTGTCTGCCCCCAGCTGATTAGCAGCCAAAAGCACAAAAGAAATGCATTCTCAGCATTTTTATGATATTATCCCATTATTTCCCGCTAAGTGTGAGCTATAAAAGCATCTTTATGGCCTCCACTCTCACTACTGCATTTGGCTCCGTTGTACTGTCCTCCCTACAAGCTGTTACCTGCAGACTCTGCCATGACACATATTGGTCACATATGAGATTAAACTGCAGGATATTTTTGCTCTGGAGGTTAGAACATTTCCAGGAATTAAGAGTTTTAAGAATAAGTTGTTTTGAAGCAGTTTCTATTTCAACAATATTATTAAAATACTATATGGTCCATCCCTTTAAACCCCATAATCACTCTCACCACAAACTCATTCTCCAAAGTCAGTCTTCTTTAAATTGGTAAACATTCTTTATTTTAATATTCTTGAAATTTCTTGGATGTAGTTAAAAAGATTTTTTTTAAAAAGAAAGACTTCATATTTGTCTAGCTCCTGTAACTGGAAAGATAGCATGACTCAATACAGCAATTCTCATCTTGATTCTCCCATGGCACATGGAATGGAAAGCATGAATATGCTTACCCACTCCTCTGAGAAAGTCCATTGCACTAGTCATAACTACACTGCTTTTCCTCCCATTCAAGAAGGCAAATCAGAAGGTAAAGGACTGAGAGTGACCACATAATCTCCTGGTTTTCCTTCCATCCCAGTAAGTGCCCTTTGTGGGCCCTTCTTCCACAACCTGACTTCAAAATAGTGAAGCATTTTGGGATTCAGTTATAGGGATATCTCTTCTCTTTCCATATTCTTTTTTTAGGGACTTACCTTGCTATCCAAGATTCATTTAATATCTATTTGCTGATGACTTCAATATTTTATATTTCCACAGTAAGTCTCTCCTCTGACCTCCAGAAACCCTTCAGTTTCTCTATCTACTTGATATTCAATTTTTCAAAGTCATTTCAAACTCAATTTTGCCTCATAATCTTCCTTCACCAGCTGGGTTCTCTTCCAATATGCCATGCCTCAGTGAATAGTTCCACTTTCCATTTAGTTTGGTAATTCAGAAATCTGGGAGTCAGTTCTAACATCTTTTCATTCAACATTTGATCTAATCTATCCCCAAGTCCTGTCAATATCACCAGCAAAATATTTCTCAAATCCATCCATATTTCTCCTTTTCTACAACTTGCCCCCTAATCTAAGTATCATCCTATTTCACCTGGACTACTATAATTTACTTTGCACACAGCAGACTTAGATTATAATGTTAATGGTGCCCTAAGGAGTCTCTCAACTTTGCAGTTCCCAAGCCACTAAGGGGGAGTAAAATTAGGGGATCATGACCAGAAGTCAGTTACTGGTACTGTAGAGGAGAGATGCTCATCTTTGAGCAGACTATTGTGAATGACAGATATCTCTCTGTGGAACAGTCTAAGGTCATAGTTGATAGGAAAATATTAATACAGACTATATGAAGTAGGATTCAGGAACTGAGAAGCCTGGATTCATTTTCTGGGGATAAGTGAGCTTGCACCCATGACTCTTATAACAATCCTTAACCTACCTTTGAATGCAAATTGAACATCATAAAAGCTCCTACTCAGAACCGGCATTTGTTCTTTACAAAGATCTGCTCTAGCTTCTGGATTTATTGAGCTATGTCTGCTAATTTCAGTCCTCTAGGAGAAGAAACAGGATGAACAGGGATACGTAAAATGATCTAAATATTGAGAACAAGTTTTACCCATAGCTACCTCTGTCCTCTTGCAAAATTACAAAATCAATCTCATCATACATTTCTAAACCTTTCTAATTAGACATGAGTCTATGGTAATAGTAATGTTCCTCATCTTTTACTACTCCCCCCTCCCTTATTCCCTGCCAGCCACATTGTCTCTTTGCTTTCCTGGACTATACTAAACTTGCCCCATCTTTAGAGATTTATACTTTTCTGTTGCTGCTGCCTGCACGCATCTTCTTACAGGTATCCTCATCACTTTCTCTTTCACTTCCTTCATGTCTCTGCTCAGACAATATTTTATCAGAGAAGATTTCCCTAACATCCCCCACCTGCACTTGTTGTCTATATATCCCCAGTTAATTTCAGAAGAGAAAAGTAATCTTTCTCTCTCTCTGTCTCTTTCTCTCCCTCTCTCTCTCTCTCTCTCACACACACACACACACACACATGAACACACACACATGCCCGCCCACACATTTCCCTTTGGTAGTCACAGCATTTTTTAAATTGAAGTGTACTTGACATATAATATTCGTTTCAGATGTACAACATAGTGATCTGATATTTGCATATATTGCAAGATGATCACCACAGTAAGTCTAGTTAACATCTGTCAGCACACAGAGTTACAGAAATTTTTTTCTTGTGATGAAAACTTTTAAGGTGTACTCTCTTAATAACTTTCAAATATGCAGTACTATAAATATTAACTATAGTCATCATGCTGTACATGTCATCCCCATTACTTATTAATTTTGTAACTGGAAGTTTGTACCTTTTGACGCCCATCACCCACTTTGCCCACTCTCCACCCCCCTACCTCTGGCAGCCACCAATCTGTATCTCTTAGCTTGGATTTTGTTTTTTGGGTTTTTTTTTTTTTTTTAGATTCTACATATAAGTGAGATTATATGGTGTTTCTATTTCTCACTACAACATTTGAGAACAATACCAGACTTATAGTAAGAACTCAATAAATATTTGTTCTGAAAAAAATGAGTAAATAATATGATGCAATTTAGTGATGAAATACCCTAGTGAAAATACTTCCTATTAATTACTAACAAATGCTAACCGAAAAAGTCTTACATACTTCAGTAACATCAATCTGTTTGGCTAGAATCCAAGAACTATGACAGTCTCTGCCAACACCCACTCAGAATCCCCTTTGCCCCATCCATATGCTAAATGTTTCTATTCTTGTATTTGCCTTGTGGCTTTGTTTTCAGTTGCATCTAAACTTTTTTTTTTTTCCCCAAAGGAAGAAGCATAATCTCAGTGTCTACTACATATTTAGCCTTTTCTTGTTCAAGATCTTGTGTAATTTCTTTTCCCAGGCATTCTGAACCACAGCCTTATCTCCTCAGTGGTTTTCCTACAACTAGGCCACCTGCCCTGCTCACAACATTGCTAAGCTCAAACAGGTTCAGATCGTCTATAAACTGAATTAAGCACTTGCCTTGTACTGGGAATGTATGAACAAGCTGAGTTGTGTGTGGGCAGTACAACTGTGAGAACTAGTTTTCAAGCTGCTTTCAGAGCTGTTTGAGTAGTTAGGCTTATGACAGCAGCATAAGATTGTATTCATGCTTTCTAAACTCTAGAAAAAAATGACTAAGCTGAATTTTATGGAATTAAAAATATAAATGTACATATATTTATACAGAATCAAAATAAAGCAATAATGATTCTACTAAGATTATATTGGACCTTTTTCCTGTGAAGATTTCACATGGAGCTTTTTACAAACATGGCTAATCAGTCTAGCAAAGAGAATAACAGGAAATGCAATTCTCATGCAATGGTTAAATGGCTATGGAAGGTTCATGAAATTTATACTAGGGTCTTATTCAGGATTCCCACTTCCTAATTTCTTCAGGGTGATTTTTCCAACAGATGATATTAATTTAGGACACAAGAAATAAAAATACCTCGTACTTTATTTTATGTTTTATTTATAGTTGCAATAGTTTTATGACCAATGTCAGATAGAGCATGGTACAATTAAAAGAGAACTTAAATGAGAACCAAGGTTTAATCACAGTTTAAAAATAATGGTATTCCACCTTAAGCAAGTTACCTATCCCCTTTGAATTTCAGTTTCTCAATCTGGACAATGATTTAGTAACAATGGTTCTTAAAGGTGGTTTGTAAAATAGCCCTAGTTGGGACTTTGCAAATATATGCTGGCATTTTTTGAAACTTAGCAGGTGGGTGCCTGCTATACTAAAAGTCCTACAATGTGCATGATAATCCTACACAATCAGGAATCATCTCCCTTGAAATGGCAATAGTGCCCCTCTGGGGAAACACTGGGATGGGTGATTTTCTTTTTTAAATCCTCCCTTGAAGATATTTTTTTGTTGTTGATTTTAGAGAGAGAGGAAGAGAGAGAGAGACCTATCAGTCGCCTCCCGTATGCGTCCCAACTGGGGATGGAAATGGCAACCTAGCTATGTGCCCTGACTGGAAATTGAATTCACCACCTTTTGGTGCATGGGAAGGTGGTCCAAGCAACTGAGCCACCTGGCCAGAGCTGAGCTGGATGATTTTTAAAAATCTCTTCCAGCTCTGACATTCTATGATCCTGGGATACCAACCCTTAGAGTTCCTATGTTAGTATGTAAACTATTAGCACTTGGAACCAATAAAATCACTTCAGGAATGATTTTTTGTTTTGGATATGATATGAAATTTCAACTTTTCTTACAGCCAATAAATTGTCTTGGGGAGAAGTATATACTGAATATGACAAAAATAGCATAAAGGATGAGAAAACAGAAAATAGACCTATATATGTATTTCAAGGTTTCTACATATATCTGTGAAGCAATAAAATATTCCCTCTAAGTAGACTATCAAAATGAAGGAACTATCCTGTAATCTCTAGAGTAAATACTAAAATAAAAATAGGAAATAAACATGATTACAAAGCCAAAAGATAAAATAAAATGAGTTTATAGAAATATATATTCAATTAATCCCACAAGGGTAAGAAAAGGAGGATTAGGAGAATAAACAACAAAGAAGACACCAGAAAATAAATACTAAGATGTTAGACTTAAATCTAACCATACAAAATTTTACAGTAAATGTTGGTGGTAAATAAACACTCCAATTAAAATGCAGAAGTTATCAGAATGGATAGAAATCAAGACCCAAGTATGTACTAAAGACTAGAGATACACTTTAAATGTACAGACACAGACTGAAAGAATATGGATGGAATAAAGATATATGCTATGAAATTATGCACAAGAAGGCAGAGGGCACTATATTAATACCAGATAAGATAAACTTCAAAAAAAAAGTATCACCAGAGATAAAGAGGGGCATTTTGCAATCAAAGAGGGGGTTCAATTCTTCAGGAAGGTATAACAAGAATAAATGTTTATGCACCCTTGAACACAGATTCAATATAATGAACAAATTTGACAAAGTAAAAGAGAAAACTTGACATTTCCATAATCATATCTATAGATTTTAACATTCCTCTTTCAGTTATTGAAGAACAAAACAAAAACCAGTAAAGATATAGAAGATGTGAACAACTTTTGTCAACCAGTTTCAGTTGATATTTATAGAACACTGAACCTTACAATTGTAGAGTACACATTCGTTTCAAGTGTAGATAAACCAATGTCTGGGCTAAAAGAAAAAACACAATGCATTTAACAGGACTGAAGTCTTACAGAGTATGCTCTCTGATCACAAGGGAGTTAAGTTATAAATAAATAACAATAATGTATCTAGAAAAAGAAATAAATACTTGGGAATAAACAACTTACCACTGAATGACCAGGAGAAGAAAGAATATATCACAAGGGAAAGGACAAAATATTTTAAACTGAATAATAATAATAAGTGAAACTATGTCACGTAAAGTGTGGGATGTAGATAAAGCAGTGCTTGGAGGAAAATTTATTGTTTTAAATACTTACAATAGAAAAAACTTTCATTCCAAAAAACCTAGATTAAAAAAAGCAAAGATAATCTTTGATTCTTAATAAGTAGAAGGAAATAAATAATGAAGATAAGAGCATATGTCCATGAAAATAAAAATAGACAATCATTACAGAACATGAACAAAGCCAAAATTTGATTCTTTGAAAAGTTCAACAAAAGTGATAAGCTCCTAGTTAGGTTGATCAATAAAAAAAGAGGGAGAACACAAAATACCAATATAATGAATGAAAAAGAGGTTACCACTAAAAATCTTATAGATGCAAAAAATATTATAAAATAATATTATAAACAATTTTATAACAATAGAGTAGATAACTTAGATGAAATGAACTATTTCATCAAAAAATACAACTCACCAAAAGTGACAAAAAATAAAACAGAAAATCTAAATCACACAATAAGTCTTGAAATTGAATTTGTTATTTAAAAAAGAATGTCCAAAAAGAACTGTCCAAACTTCAGGCTTTTATATTTTCAGGCTAGTAAATTTATCAAACATTTAAGGAAGAAAAAACACGAATCTTAAACTCTTTCAGAAAAAAGAGAGCAATTCACAGTTCATTTTATAAAGCAAAACATAAACCTAATTTTCAAACCTGAGAAAGCTATTACAAAAAAAGAAACTAAGAGACAGTATCCCTTATGAACATAGGCACAAAACTCAACACAATTTAAGCAAATAAAATTCAGAAACAGAAAGATATATCACAACAATGTAACATTTATCCCAGGAATATAAGACTGGCTTAATTTAAAAAAAAAAAAAAAAAAAGCAGATCATTGTAATTTTCCATATTTATTGAATAAAGGAAAACCCACATTTGGCAAGTTCAACACCCATTCATCTTAAGAAACTTCAGCAAACTAGGTATAGAAAGGAACTTCTTTAACCAGATAAAAGTCATTTACGAAACAACCTAGAGTCAACATTATATTTAATGGTGAAATATTCAATACTTTTCCTCTTAGAACAAGGGAAGAATTGCCACTTTCACCATATCTATTCAGCACTTTACTGGAGGTACCAGCTATTGCAATAAGGTAAAAAATGCATGAAGATCAGCAAAGAAGAAACAAATATCTTTTTTATGTTTGTATCTCATGAAGGTATATATGTAGAATATCACATGGAATCTACAAGTAAAACTACTAGAACCATGTCATTTAGCCACATTGCAGGATAAAAGGTTAACATGAAATCAATTATATTTTATATAAGACAGTTCAAATTAGAAATTAGAATTCAGGCAATGCAATTTACAACGGCAATAAAAACTATCATAGTCCTAGGAGTAGATATAACAACAGATGTGCAACACCTCTACAATGAAAACTCTAAGCAATGGCTGATAGAAAGTAACACCTAAATAAATCGAGATACTTGGTATGTTCATGAATTAGAAGACTTACTATTTTTAAGATATCAGTTACCCTAAATTGACCTATAGATTCAATGCAATATCAAACATAATCCTTTCATGCTGACAAACTAATTCCCTAAATGTATATAGCATTAAAAAGATCTAGGACAGTGAAACAGTTGGGAAAAAGTACAACGAACTTGGAGAATAAACTATCTTATTTCAAGAATTATTGTAAAGTTATATTACTCAAGACAGTACAGTACCAGCCTAAAGATTAATGGAACAGAGTCCAGAAAAACACCCACACTTATAACAGTTATTTAGTTTTTGAAAAAGTCACTAAAGCAATCCAATGTTGAAAAGAACAAATGGCAAAAGAAAAACTGGCTATACACATTAAAAAAAAATTAAACCCCTGACTCACATCATAAACAAAAAGATTAATTTGAGGTGGGTAATTGACATTTATGTAATATATATTGCATATTTAAACAATGAAAAACAGTAATAAAAAGGAACAAATTACTGATACATAGGACTATATCAGTGAATCTCAAAACTATTATGCTAAATGAAAGAGGCCTCCTTTCACAAGAGAGTACATACTGTATGATTCCACTTATATGAAGTTTTAGAATAGGCAAAACTAATCTGTGAAAAAAATCAGAACATTGCCTCTGGAGAAGGTGTGGGTGGGATATGACAGGAAATGAGGCATTAGGGAAATTTATGGAGTGATGGCAATGTTCTATATTTTGATAGAGTTTTAGGTTATATGTTGTGTTCCTTTATCAATACTCACTGAATGTTACACTTAAGATTTCTGCATTTCACTTTATATAAATTTTCCGTAAGTAAAGAACTGTAAACACACATTTAACTCTGGTTGATGATATGCATTCTGTAGTATTTTCTGATGAAGGGGACTGTCGTCTGCCACTTATTTTGAAATGCATTAAAGAAAATAAGATGAATTAATTGGTAGATAGATATGTGATAAAATAAGTATTGTAAACTGTGAATTTTTAAATCTGCTTAATGTGTACACACTGTATCATTCTTTCCATTTTTGTGTGTGCTTCAAAGATTTAGCTGTAAAAAATCTAGTTAGACAATGTTTCAATTAGCAGAAATCAGTACATCAGTGAGATATGTGAGTTGCCTATTTCCAAGCCAGGCTGCTCTCTGCCTTGCTTCATACTTCCTGCTGTGTGCAGGTGGCCCTGAGATCATAGGTGTTGATTGAAGACAGGACATCAGAAGCCTGCAGGTGCACTCTATTTCTAAGGAAGAAAAGTGTTGAGATGCTACATTTTACCCCTCATGAAACCAAAGGTTTTTATGACTTTGATTCAATTTAACTTTAAAATCCTAGCTCTAGCTCTGGCCGGGGTGGCTCAGTTGGTTGGGCCTCATCCCGCACAAAAGAAAATTGTTGGTTTGATTCCCGGTCTGTCAAGTCACATGCCCGGGTTTCAGGATCCATCCCCCATAGGGTGCATGCAAGTGGCAGCCGATTCATGCATGTTTCGCTTTCACATCAATGTTTCCCTCTCCTTCTCCCTTTCTGTCTCTCTAAAAATCAATAAAAATATTTTTAAAAGTCCTAGTTCTAAAAATCATATATCTCTCTATGTATATACCTCTCAGAGACCTAGCCTTTACCCCATAATCTGCAACCCCCAGGGCAGCAGAAGACAATAGCCCAGATCTAACAAGGTCCTGGACATCTGGCAGGCTAAAGATAACATCACAACTTAAAGTTTCAGCTCCTGAGTCCTAAGGTAAAATCACCCCTTGGCCACTTTCCCATGAAACCAGACAGAAGGACTCTAGAACAGATCTCAGAGCTGTCCTCAGGATCTGAAGAAATGACTTATTACTCTTACCTCACTCTGACCAATCAGCTCCCAGCACCCCTAATCCATAGTGTTTTGTCATTTTGTCCTATATAATCTGTAACCTACACTCTATCGGGGAGTTTGGGCTTTTGAGCATTAGTTTCCTGTTATCCTGGACTGTGCCTTTCATAATAAAATAGCCAATCTTTCTCCACTGCAATTCTCGATTTTAGTGTTTGGCTGTGTTAGCACCAGGTAGTCAAACTCTTGTCTGTTCCATCACATCCGCATTGCTTTATCTCACCAGTAGAATAATCTAAATGTTGTTGACTGAAAGAAACTTGAGTAGGGAGATGAAATCCACTTTTTATTTCCAACTCAGATGAAACCACATTGTAATTTCTGATTTCTGCCTAGAGGAACATCTTGGTTTTTCCAATTAACAATAATTTAATATGTTATTGTTTATCCTTTGTTCTTTTCCTTTGAGCTCATCCAATTACTACATACTGCTTTTGTTCCTTAGCTCTAAACACTACTTTTACTTTTTTATGAGATTTTTCCTAATTATAAAGTATTTTCAGTTGTATTTAAAATCATGGTTAAATGCTGTGTATTTTTGGCATATATTAAAAGATTGGATAAAGCATCATCTCTTTCTCACTTGGGGAATAGTGCAAGTTACAAAATACTGTTTTGAAAATTTTAAACAAACCATTTTTATCTGTTTGAACTTATTATCATTCAAAGTATATTCAATTTAAAGTAAATTGCATCTTCTTTGCAAATCAATGGCTTTGGAAGCAAGCTACTTTCTTGACTGGATAATCAGTCCAGGAGCCATTCTGCACTTTCCTGCCTTTCACAGAGTGTGGGACTCAAGCCATATAAGAAACACATGGATTCACTATATTCCTAAAATATTTTAGAAGGAAACCAAACACTGGCACAAAATTTCCCAAGATGTCACTTTACCTATTTTTATTGAGTAATAATGATCTGCTAGGTATTGCAATTAGTGTCATCCAAACAGTGCTTGCAGTCTATACCTCATTATTTACTGTTGCAATATTTTATAGTTCCCAAATGTAACTGTAAGCTTCTTGAAGGCAGAAAATGTATATCATGCCTTTATTTGCTCCTACAATATCAAGCGAACAGTTAGGGTCAGAATAGCTTTCCAAACGTAAATGGATTGATATGTTTCTGCGCCATTTCTCTTTCAATGCACTGACTACATTTGTGCTACATGGTTCTCTCTGAATAGAAAATCTAATAAAATTAATCTTTTTAACCCAATTGGTCATCTTCACTTGCACTGAGATCATGCATTGTCTCCTCTGTGGGCTCTTGGAAAAGCTTACTGACCTACTGATGGGAGAAAAAATCAAGTGTAGATTAGACACATTTCTAACAGTTTTTCCAGTCTCCATTAAAAAATTGTATAGCCTAGAGGTCAAGGGACAATTTTCATAACCACTTTATTAACAGAATTCATCAGCTTTATTTCATTGATTTTCTTTATAGACTTTCTGGTCTAATAGAAGAAATGTAACCTCTGAACCATTTATTACACTTTTAATCAGGTTGTGTACTTTGAAAAAGGTTACGTATACTGGAATATCCCAATTACTTAGCAACACACCCTTCCTAAGGGATTTGGAAGTTCACCCCACTGCAATAAATCATTGCTTTATACGAATAAATTATTAGCAATGTGTCTGTGAGCTCCCTCATTCCATTCAAATTTGCTAAAAAGCTCTTCAGTTGATTTGTGCTTATGTAAGGGAATGTGTTCTAAATGTTTATCTAACTTTACCTGTGAAAATGTGGAATAGGCTAGTAAATTTTGAACTTGCAACTCAAAGAACTGTTTCTACAACTGACCCCTTCACTTATTAGTCATGTAACCTTGGGCAAATTATTTAACCTCTCTAAAGCTTTGATTTGTCCCCTATAAAATGGTGACAATGCTGCCTGCTCTCCCTCCTCTCAGGGCTGTGAGGATTTACAAGTTTTGCAAGCAGTAGAACATAATACACATTGAAGGGATGATAGATAGCCATACCATAACCAAATAAATTTCCCTACCTTGAGCTATTCTTTGTGGATTGAGCATAAATTTTCCTGGAGAAGATTTTAGTTTCTAAATAAATAAAACTGAAAGCCCTACTGGCTAAAACTTGTTTATTGCATGGAAACATTGTCCAGTTCTTTCTAGAAATGTGCCTCTGCCCCCTCTCTCTGACATAACTACCAACTATTCCTTTTTCCATGCAATTCCTCCCTATTCTTTCAGGACCATTTAAAGTCTAGTTCCTCAATATGTATACACACCACACTGATTTCTTCCTATACTGAACTCACAGAAAATTTATGATGGTCTAAACCATTTGATTAACTCTGGCTTTTCTTGCCATCTTTCCCTGACCACCCCTACCAGGTCTAGGTTATGGGACCTTTCTCTGTGCTCCCAGAGGCCCCTGGGCATGTCACTTTTCTAGCACCTATTACACTTCATGTTTTAAAGAGCATTATGAGATATATCTGACATAAATTGGAATAAAATGATATTTTGATCACTTATTTACTTACCATCAATTTAAGAAATAATGATGTCATCAGTGTATTGAAGCCTCCTAGGCACCCCCCTTTCTAACCCTGAATCAATGTCCATTTTCCATGTAATTCTATATTATTTAGCTACACATATATGTAGAACTATACACCATATAGTACTATTTGTTATGTTTTATAAACTTTATATGGAATTATACTGGAAGTATCTTTCTGTGATGTAACTTTTATCCAATGTTGTTGTGAGATTCCTCTATGTTGGATCCTTGAGTATACTACAACACTTAGTCTTGAGTGTACTACAATGTAATCATCAATCCTTCTAATTGATGGACTGTTTTTTCAAACAATGTTTTAATATAATTATGCTATGACATTTCTTATACTTGTCTTTTGCTGCACATGTATACATATTTCTGTAGAGCATATACATAGAATTGGAATTGTTGGATCATAAAGTATGTATGAGCTAAGTTTTACTAAATATTACCAAATTGCTTTCCAAGGCAGTTGTAGGAATTTATATGCCTATCATAATTGTATGGGATTTACCCTTGGTCTACATACTTTCCAATACATAGTATGGTTAGGCTTTTAAAATCTCATGGGTCTTGTGTCACTTCAGATGCACAATTTATTCTTTCCTATCCTGCTATGTGGCCCACGATTTTAATTGTATGCATGACAGTATCGGTTTCCTTGTCTTTGACTTCTATTTGGTTTTACATGGGGAGCACCAGAAGGAAATCAAATGGAGGGCAGAATTTTCATTCCTTTGCTCTCTGGGGAGTTACCACATCAAGAGTTAGAATCATACTTTCATCATTTCTATTGAAGTGACCTTTTCCTTACTGAATTGTAGGAGTTCTTTATATATTCTAGATACTAATACTTTTTTTTTTTTTTGCTCATGTGAATTGCTAATATTTTCTCCCAATGTGTTGTCATATCATTTTACTTAAAAATATTTTGTATGAATTTTTTTAAACTACAGTTGTTCTATTTATCAAGTTGTTCCTTTTACAATGTATGTTTTCTTTGTCTTCTTAAATAACTATTTCTCTACTCTAAAATTATAAAGATATTTTCCTGAATTTTCTTCTAGAAGAGTAATAAGAGTTTTGTTTTTCACTTTTGACTTTTAAGCCACCTAGAGCTCATTTTTGTATGTAGTGTGAAGTAGAAATCAACATTTAGTTTATTGTGATATGGGTATAGCCAGTTTTTCCAGAGCAAATTATTGGACTCCTATCCTTCCCCCACTATGAAACACCTCATGTTTCTGTTTCATGCAACTCTTCTCTTTATCTCATTCCAGGTTCAGTGTACATGCTGACAGAGCAAGCACTTACACTTTATTATCTGGTTATGTATCTCCCTATTTGTAATAGTTTCCTATTGCTGCTATAACAAATTAACACAAACTTGAGGCCTTAAAACAACACAAATGTATTCTGTGAACTGTAAATTTTGAAGGCCAGAAGTCTAAAATCAGTTTCACTGGCAGAAACCAAGATGTCAGCAGGACCAAGCTCCCTCGGAAGGCTCTAGGAGAGACTCTATTTCCTTTCCGTAACCAACTTCTAGAGGCCTTCTGAATTCCTTGCATACATTGACTCATGACCCCTTCCTCCATGTTCAAAGCCTTAACAACTTCAAATCTCTCTCTGCTGAAGTTGTCATATAGTCTTCCCTCTTCTGTAGTAGAATCTGCCTCTGCCTCCCTCTTATGAGGGCACTTTTATTTACATTTAGGACCCACTTAGATAATCCAGGATAATTTCCCATCTCAAAATTCTTAATTTAATCACATCGGCAAAGCTCTTGTTATATAAAATGTAACATTCACAAGTTCCAGGGAATAGGACCTGGATATCTTTAGGGGCTATTATTCAGCCTATCACACTCTCTATTAGCCCTGTGAACTTTTTAAAGGCCTCTGGTTTTACTCGCCTTTAAATTCCTAATGCATCAAATGTAGGAAATGTCCAGAAAACATTCTCTGAATAAATACAATTTTGTTGCATTTCCATGCTATGATTGTTAACTCCTTCAAGGAAGACTTTGTATCTTTAACTTATTTTTTACCTTCCATTGAATCTATAACAGCATAGATCCCTAGCAAATACAATACTCTTGAGGCAATATGGTAGAATAGAAAGAGGGTTAGAATCCAGTCTTGGTTGTATCATTTATTAACAATGAATTTTAGGGTAATTTTATTTTTAATTGTTTGGAATTTTCTCTCTTCATTGATAAAAGGAGAGGAGGCAAGAGTAAGCTTAGCTAATGAGAATCCAAGCCGCACACTTCTGATTCATACAGAACATTTCTGCTTTTACCTGTTTTATATAACTACGTACCTTTTTAATTCAAAATTTTGTTTGAAAAACAAAAGGTTCTGCTCTTTTAAAAGTATTTTCAAAATTATGGTTCTCATCACAGTCCACCATGGAGATACTGAAACTCAGAGAGGGGTACTGTTTTGCCTCCTGACTTTACTTTCTGAAACCACTGCTTTGAAACCATTTGGTTAAAAAGGCCACTAGAATCACTTGTGTCTTTATCTTGGACATTGCTAACATTCTCTCTTGTCTTAACACACAAAGGACAACTGTGTAAACTCTAAGATACTATATGAATATATGATTAGTGGCTTATTTCCTATAGGCAGACGAAGATCCAAGTCTGCAGTACAGTCCCATGAAATTGCAAATCACAGCAATTATTTGGGGAGAAGAAATAGAGGAACACCAAATCACTCAGTAAGCCAGGAAACTTACTATATTCAGTGTGGCGAGGGGTACAAAAATGCTCCTTGAAAACAAGAATAGTATCTTGTTCCTATTAATATATACACACATATATTGAATAGATGACACAGTGTCTGCCCCCAAAGGACTTATATCTTTGATAGTATTATATCATACGCACAACTTTAATCTAAGAGTCAAGCTGATTAGGTTCATTGTAGGCCAATATTTGCAGTTACTCATATATGACTTCCATTGTCTCTCTCTCTCTCAACTTCAACATAGAGCTCTTAGAGCTCAGTGTCATATATCCCAAAGATGGTCAATAAAATTAGTGATAAGGAAGAGCTTAGCTTTTTTCCATGTATTTACTTAGCTTTTCTGAAAAAAATAAAATAAAATCTAAGCCTCATTTTGTTATATGAGAATTATGTTTATGTATTCTGATCACTTACAGTCTGTGTGACCTTAAACAGTCCCTTTCTACCCTTATGCATCATTTTCCCACTTTTAAAATGAGAAAATTAAGACTAAGTGATCTCTGAATTTCTCTTCAGATCCAAGGCTCTGTAATCTATTATTACATGAGTAAATGTATCACTTTCACCCACTGAACTGGTCTTCTTAGCTGTCTGTACCATTAAATAACTATTTAATGCGTACTAGGTACAAGAATTTCACTCAGAAAGAAAAAAAGCAACAGGAAGGTGTTGATTCTGTTAGTGATAAATAATGTTATTTGTTGACAAAAATTGTGATTTCTGGATATTTTTTGTCTAGTCAACCAAGAGTAACCATGATAACATAGGTTAAGTTGACTCTTACCTTATTATAAAGTGTCAAAGTCTTAAATTCCTCCTCTGTAGCAATGAAGTAAAGAAGTAACAAACATACCACTCATTTCTGAAGCCCAAATAGTTAAACTTAATGCCGTAAGTTGGGCATTTTAATGGACTTTTCAGAAATTCTGTGACAGATCATTTAAGGGTAGAAAAGCAATCTAAGCTACTACCAACAAGATTAACATTTTTAGGGTCCCATTCCATCTATATAACTTAAATCAATAGCTGGGTTCTTGAGGAATGTGGTAATCAAGAAGAGATTAATATTGTAAGCTTTTGTTATAAAAATGAAGTCCAGTCAATTTTTAAAATGATTAAAATCAGGGAAAAATATTTTTAAAACTGCATCATAAATAGTATGAAAAAAAGTGAATGGAAAAATCACATGATGTGTGGAAAAACATGAAAAATAAACCAGGAATCATAAAAAAGAATTTTTCAAGAGCTGGAAAAATTTAGAAATAACACTCAAAAAATCATTTGAAACATAGATGAATTTAATTACATTTGAACTGGTTATTTTCTTAACTTTATTGTTGTATGAGAGTGACTTTAACTATGGTGCCTAGAGTTAACAAACAGGCAGTATTTGTTAACAAGTTGAACCACTTCCCAGATAAAGATATATGAATATTTCTTATCAGTTTCTTAGTATTCCATGTTAGGAGTGATGCCTCTCTGCATGCCTTTCACGCAAAGACTCTTTTGACTATTTCCCACACATGTCAAGTCCCTAATCCTTCCTTAACTCCTCATACTCTCATCTCAGATTTTACAAAGAAGACCCAAGAAGATCAAAGCTGCTTTTCATGAGTTCCTTCAAGGCCCTTCCCTTTCACTTCTGAAGTCTTCTCTCTGTTCTCTCATTCCCTCATTTTCTTTTTGCATTTTTGAGAAAGAAATGTATCCTGCCACTTATTTGATTTCATTACTGTCCTCTGTCTCTTCCTCCCAGCATACTCATATCTCCTTTTCTGTGTTCACTTCCTATACTTCCATCTCTAGCAATCATCTTTCATCTATGTTCCAGATCAAATCTTACCAACTTCTGGGTGGATATTTTCATGTAAATGTTCCTTACATTCCTTAAACTCAATGTTTTTTATTTATTTTAAATATATCTTTATTGATTTCAGAGAGAGGAAAGGAGAGGGAGAGAGAGAGACAGAAACATTAATGATGAGAGAGTCATTGATCGATCCCGCAACCCGGGCATGTGCCCTGACCGGGAATCGAACCCCCATCGCCTGGATCCCAGGTCGACGCTCAACCACTGAGCCACGCCCGGCTGGGCT
This sequence comes from Miniopterus schreibersii, assembly GCF_964146895.1. NCBI lineage: Eukaryota > Metazoa > Chordata > Mammalia > Chiroptera > Miniopteridae > Miniopterus > Miniopterus schreibersii. Next base: position 5,130,550 of record NC_138104.1, on the reverse strand, counting down.
CAATGTTTTTTAAATGAAACTCACCATTCCCTTATAAACTCCTATCTAACATACCACCTCTCATGATTTCCTCATTTTGTTTAATGACGCTATGCAGTTAGTTGGTGTCATCTTGAACCACATCTTTAACCATTCCCACCTCTCGCCATCCCCTACACCTAGGTAGTCACCAAGTCCTATTGGTTGTAAGACCAAAATATCAATAGCATCTGACCTATACTTCGTGGTCAAGTTAATGTAATTCAAGCCCTCATTCTTTCCTAATATTACTACAATTGCCTCCAAAGTAATCTTTCTGTTTCTGTTCTAATTTTCCTTCATTCTATCCTTCAGATTATCACCAGGGTGCTTTCTTAACATACAGCTCCAATCACGTCATTCACTTGTTCAAACACCTTTGCTGGGTCAAGAGAATAAAACCTTCACTAGTCTCTGTGTTATTCCATATTTAGCAACATGGCTTGATCTTCCTATGAATGTTGCTTCTTAGACCTACTTAACAGCTCTCTGTTCTGGAGATGATTCTAATACACTCCTGTCTTTGGAGACCTTTCCCTGTCTAGCTGCACTCTTGTTCTCCTGTCTGTCAAAACTCAAGGCCAATTCAACTCCTTCATGAAGACTTTTTTTAATAGTTTCTTAAAAATAATATGTTTTTATTGATTTCAGAGAGAGGAAGGGAGAGGAAAAGAGAGATAGAAATATCAACGATGAGAGAGTCATTGATCAGCTATCTCCTGCACTCCCCCTACTGGGGATTGAGCCCGCAACCTGGGCATGTGCCCTGACCAGGAATGGAACCGTGACCTCCTGGATCATAGGTTGATGCTCATAGGTATATGCTACACTGGCCAGGTGCATAAAGACTTTTTTATCTCTCTGTTTGAAATGTTTCTTCTCTGCTTTGTGTTCCTTTAATTTTTCCACTTGTTCTTATGAGGTTTGCCTTATAGTTGCTATGTTCCTACAGATCCTGGCACAATATAAGTGCCTGTATGTTTGAAGTGAATTGAATCAATACATAATTGATACAATACACTAAACTATGGGTTATGGTAATATCATGTACAATGTGAAATCACTGTTTCTTTTGGTAAAAATGATTATCAATTGGTTATTTCATATGGTTAAACCTAATACTTGGCTCTATAATTGGATTTTCTATTATTTCTTTTTTTCTGGGAAGGAAATTTCACAGTGAAATGGGGTCACAATATAGTTAAAGTGCCATGGTTCTCATAGCTAAAATAGAGAATGTTTATTAGACATTCTTATTTGCATTCTTACCTTCTCAGCATTCTCATTTTATTCCCTAGATCAGGTCACCTAAATCACTACAGTAATGTCATATATACTCAAGGCTAAAAACCAAACATTACTGAAAAAAAGGCACCACATGCACTTAATGGAAAACAGTCATTTCATTCCAAAACAGTATGACCAAACATCCTGATTCAATGGAAAAGTTTAATTTTGGTTCCGGTGATCTGGTTCCACTGAGAAGATACTATCACATTGTTGCTGTACTTTACAAATGAACTGAATTCTAATTCTCTTCTTTAAATTCATAATGATCTATTTATAGGAATTACTAAGGACTTTTCACAAATGAGATTGAATATACATATAACATCACTTTAATGCACTGCACTCCACTGAGCCCATAGAGGTAAATGATTTCCTGAAAATGAATGTCCTATAGGATGCCAGTCAGTATATTTGAGTTACACCTTATATTTCTCCAATTATCAAATATGAACTTTGGAAGCCAGTAATCATTGGAAAGTATATGATTTTATTGTTCTATATTTAAAATGTTCTTTTTTATTATCCTGGTCAATTAATCTCCTTAATGGATATAATACATTTTCAACTGTGTCTCAGATGTTATATTTTTCTGTTAATTTTACATAATAGCATATTATGATTCTTTAAATTTGACTGGCTAACATACAATTAATTCTATACAAATATTCAATAAATTATAATTTGGAAATATGTTAAGCTATTTTTTTTAAAGTCATTTATCCTTAAGTAAAATCAGACATGTATTCATCCCTCCTTTGGATTCTGGAAGGAGAGAAATATATGCCTTGCCAGCTTGAATTCTGAAATAATTTCTATGCTCAACCTGTGGATCTGACCCAGTGTGACACCCTTAAAAACTCTTTTCCCACTTCTTTCCAAAGCTGCAGTTGTACTAAAAAGAGGCTCAGTAAATTTCTCTAAGCTCCACCTTCAACTCTTCATCATCCATTTTGCTCTGGCACTATATTGCAGGTCTCTATCCTACCTTATCATCTGGGTTTGTAATCCTAAATAAGATTACACATTTGCCTAACTTCAATTTTGGTTTTCCCTCTGGATACCTTCACTGAACACTCTAGACAAAGGGCCAGATCCTTATACCCTTGGGGTTACAGCCCAGGTACAACACCCAAGGCTTTAGTTTGTCCAAAAATGGAGTTCAGACACTTTGTCTAATTTAATATTGACCATTCTGTAACCACAAAACCAAACCCACATACCAAATGCTTTTGAAAGTTTTCAAACAAAGGAATCAGAAAAAAATGCATTTTGATAACTAGATTAAAGATGTTTAAAATGAAGTAGGAGGAGTGAAGCAGTTCAACAAAGTGATTTGGAATCAGGAGATGTAAGTTTGAGTCCCTGCTCAACCACATACTAGTTGTTGACATTGAAAAAGTTCTTAATTTCTAGGGATTTCTATTCCTAACACCTTTCCTGTCAATTTCTTAGGGTTATTGTGAGAACTAAAAGATAACAAAAGCAAAAACACTTTTCAAAGAAAAGGAAAATTATCCTTATTAAAATAATAACAACAAATAAGCAACATTTTGAAAGGAATGAATCCCTTGACATTTTACAAAGTGGCTGAGAAAATAATTATCTAAAACATAAAGATAACTTATAAAACCCTAGTTTCCTGTGGGTCCTGGAGCATCCTAGTAAAAGTAATTATTTATGCTAACTGGCTGTTGCTATTTTTTACTTACAATATCTCCCATTACACCCTAACTTTGATTCCTTACATGCAAAAATGGTTGCCTTTATGTTTCATGTCTTCTTTCAAATACTGGGACTAATAGAGCACAGTGACATGAATAATAGCCAATCTGCCACAGTACACACTACACCTCATAACATGATTCATCGACACAGTTTTGGTAGTGCAATTTTCCTTGATTTGAAGTTCTGGAGGTCTATCGTTTCCCTCTATATTAACTTTGAACATATGTCAGCATTCTAAAGTCCAGTGGCTTTGGACTGAACAGATGCTCTATTTTGAGGGACAAGGATTCTAATGTTTAGAGTTGTGGTTTGTAGACTAAATCAATCTTTTCTAAGGTTTCATGTCCTTGTTTATATAAGAAATAATTGTCACACCACAATTTACATAATTATTGGCTTCACAAAGTATTTCACTGCTTTTCCTTTATTTCCTTTTTGTTAAGAGCAAGTCTGAGTTAGTAGAGCTACCACTAAAGGTTTTTAATTAAATGAGCAGTCTATAAAGTAATCAATGGTCATGTTGAGGGCAATCTCATTTATGGCCTGTCTGCTTACTTGTAGATTAAAAAACCAAACTCTCCACCACTTTCTGGGAGATTCTTTCATCAAGTCCGTGAGATGTTCTCTTTGTTATAGGACATCAACCATTTTCATATCCCTATACCTCTAAAGTCAATTCTCTATTTTTAGCTGCATTAATGGCCAATTTTCACACAATGGAGCAACCTGACCAAACAGCGATCCGAAACATCATGGTAAGAGGACATGTGGACTTGCCATTACAATCTGAAAGACTGACAGTTAAAAGCTATATGTGGCAATGGTTAAATCTGGGGCTGTTTAAAGATGGCACCCACAGCATAAGTTTGGGTGAGTTATTTTCAGTAGCTCAGTTTCAGATAGAGGTTGAATTCATGTTCTAGCACAATAGAGCAACCCCTTTTATGGGCTGAGGTTGACATTTCAACTGATTGATACGTCTTTCTTGAGCCCTTGCCATGTGTCCAAAGCTGTTAGAGTGACTACATTGTTTGATTATGTTAGAAGGCAAACCCTGAGTTTTATAGCACAGATCAAATATATGCAGTGAAAAACTAAAATGAAAATGGTTGGGCAAAAAAGCCTGAGATACCTTAAAAATTCCCAACAGCAATGTGTCCAAAGAGCAGACTGGGGGACAGGATACAACAAGGGGCAGCAAGAGCCATGGTGCATATGGCCACAGAAAGGGGTTGGGCAATGAGAACAGATAGCCAGTTATCTTCTCTGTTTCCTCTAATAGCCACCAGCTGCCTTAGGAGGAAACACTGCATGTGTTTGTTTTCTTTGGCAGGCAGGCAAATTAGTCAACTGAAAAATATGAACTGCTTACTATGTATACTCTTCTCTAGGTACTGCAAGATGAGGATACAAATAAATGGATAATATAGTCTCCAGACTCTAGTTGTTTATAGTCTAGGTAAGAAGTGAAGATATCTATGGATAACAATGTTACACCAAAAGTTTGTACAATATGCCAAATGAGAGCTAGAACTTATAAAGTTTATAGAAGTTCAGAATTCCCCATCTATATGAACCAATTTCCACCATCCTTCCCTGACTTCACAAGCTAGGGCCAGTCCTTTCAGTACAGGCACACTCCTAGAACCTCCACTTTCCTTCCTACTCCCTTTTTAGTCTGTAACTCTCTGTGATGACTTTATTTCTAGCCACCTCCAAAGTATAAACCTATAATCAACATGAAAGACTGAGGACATTTTTCTCCCCACCATTGTATCTCCAGCACCTAGCACAGTGCTGACCCTGGCCCCATGCAACCACTAATGTTTTTGTCTGAATTTTCTAGGATTTCACATACATAGACTTATACAGCATGTACCCTTGTATCTAGTTTCTTGCATTCACTATAATGATTTTGAGAATCTTCATGCTGTGTTGTAACAATAATTTTTGTGCATCCTACAACAGTACTTTCTGACAAAGAATGCATTTCTGTTGTTTTAAAAAAATTTTATTGAATTTATTGGGGTGATATTGGTTAGTAAAATTGTTTCTGGTGTACAATTCTACAATACATCATCTGTATATTGTATTGTGTGTCCACCATTTATCCCCTCTATACCCTTTTCTACCTCCCCCCTCCCTCTTTCTGGTAATGACCATACTGTTGTGTACATGAGTTTGTTTTTTTCCACCTTTAAAAAAAATCTTCATTTAAAACTTGACCAAAAGCTACAAACATGAGTTTTGGGTTCTTTTTGCTTAATCCCTTCACTTTTTTCACCCAGCCCCCCAAAACCCTCCCCTCTGACAGCTGTCAGTCTGTTCTCTATCTATGAGTCTGTTTCTATTTTGTTTGTTAGTTTATATTGTTCATTAGATTCCATATATAAGTGAAATCATATAGCACTTGTCTTTTTCTGACTGGCTTACTTCACTTAGCATAATAACCTCCAGGTCCATCCATGCTGTCACAAAAAGGGAGAGATCCTTCTTTTTTACAGCCAAGGAGTATTCCATTGTGTAAATGTACCAAAATTTTTTATCCACTCATTTACTGATGGGTACTTTGGCTGCTTTCAAATCTTGGCTATTGTAAATAACACTGCAATGAACACAGAGGTCCATAAATGCCATTTACTTGTCATTAATTTGTGCTTATACTATTTGCATTAGCCTCAAAGCTGAGTTTCACGGAAGGAATATTTTTAAGTTACTTGCCAATTTTTGTAAGATTTCTTTATTTTAAGAGAGATTTTTGAAAATGCTCAAGTCAATGTAACCAGGCTCACAGAAAGTATAATTAGGTGTAGTCAGGAGAAAGTAAAACGATGAGCTAGGGCACCACCATAGTGGCTTCTGCATGGTGGAACTCCAGCTCTTTCCTTAGGACACTGTGCCTGCTTATGTAATAGGTGGTCACATGAATACCAAGTGAGGGTGCCAGGGTATATCCATGTACTCAATACTAATAGAGCTTTTCCCTCTCTCTTACTATTTGAGCTAAACTACATAAATAAAACATACCTTACTTCGAAGACCATTGCTAAATAGTGGAGAGGTATTGAGATTTCATGAGTGGAGGAGTGACATCATAAAAATGGTTATATCAGTGCATGATACTATACAGAATGTGTTGCAAGGAGGAGTAACTGCAGGCAAGGGGAATAGTTAGAAGTTGTGTTTATTTTTATTTTTGTTTATTTTTAAATGAGCATATTTAAGATATTTACACTCAAAGTAAAATATTTAAAGGAGTAAAGGATATAAAGCCCTCTTTCTCTCCTGAACTTTCAGCCCAACTCCTTAGCTAACTACTGTTAATAGTTTTTTGTGCATCTTTTTGGATAGTTTCTATGTGTATAAAATGTATATATCTATGCATATACTTGCCTATTTGCATAAATGTGATTAACTTTTCATGCAGTTCTGAAATTGCATTTTTGCTTAACAATATACCTTAGACATCTTTCTACATACGTAAATAGAGAGCCACCTAATCTTTTTAAAGTGCTACTGAGTATTCCAGTGCATGGATATGCCATCATTTTTTAACCAGTTCTCTTTATTTTGTATTTTGATCCTTATTTGAAACAAGGTAGTGGCCTTATGTGTACATATGTTTCGCATAGGGTTATTTTTAGAAGCAGCTTTGCTGGATGAAAGCATATATTGGTTTTTATTGTTGAATAACAAACTGTCTTGTAAAACAACAACCATTTATTCATTCATGATTTTATGGGTTGGCAGTTTGGGCAAGACTCAGGTGGCATGGTTCATCTCTGCTCCATATGATACCAGTTGAACTCACATTTTTCAGACTGTCTGAGAGATTGGCTTGTCCTGGATGCTCTCTCTCTCCTGTCAGGGGTTCCAGCTTTAAGGGCTGCTACAGCAGGTATGGCTGGGCTTCTCTCTTTCACCACCTGATCTTTTTCTCTTTCTCTGTGGTGACTTATCGTCAAAGAGGTTAGCCCAGGTTTAGTCACAAAGTTGTAGTGATGCAAGTGAGAACAGAAGGTGCAAAGCTTCTTTAAGGTCTGGACTTGGAAGTCACACCATGTTAATTCTGCCATATTCTATTGGTCAAAGAAAATCCATAGCATCCAAGATTAAGGAGTGAGAAGATAAGCCTCCTCTTGGAAGTTCCAACAAAGTTACATTGCAGACATGTGTGTATACAGATGGAAGAAAATGTTTAGCTATCTTTGTAAACAATCTTCCACAAAGAATGTGCAGATTTTTATTTTGACAAATCTTTCCAACTAGGATAATATTGTAATGTCCAGGTCACTGTAGAATAATAATACAGGAATGATGCAAGACCCATTGTAAAGAATGAGCCAAGTGGACTTGTTAACTGATTAGATATGGGGTGATAGGTAAGAATAGAAAATAATTTTGATGTTCAAAACTAGGCTTTTATGTCATTGCCCAAGTTTAGAATATTAGGGCCGGAAGAGACCATAGGACTTACGTGCTTCAACCCCATCTATTACTCAGATTTCTTCTTCAAAGACATTTCTGAGGTGGTTGAGCACCTTCAGTAATAGGGGCATCTCTGTCTCCTATGATAGTTCATTCCATTTTTGGAGAGTTTTGCTACATGGATCTCTCTTAAATCGAGCCAAACTTTGCCTCCCTGAAGCTTTAACTCCTCAGTCTTACTTTTGATTTGTGGAGTTCAGAGGATGATTCTATTCCTCCTTTGCCATTAAGGCCTCAATAACTGAAGCCCACTACTATGTTCTTCCTTAGTCTTTCCTTCTCTTAATTAAATATCCCCGAGTCCTTCATCTGTTCACCACATTACGTATCTTCCAGAATATCCATCCTTTCTATGAATAGCAGTATTTGGATATTCTCTTGTTTGGCAAGCTCTCTCAAAATATAGTGTACAGAACACAAGACAACACACAAGGATGGTCTGACTAGTATATAGCAAAACAGAACCTTTACCTCTTTTCCTTGGACCTTCCATATTGATTAATAAAACCAAGGCTACACTAGCTTTTTTGGAAGCTGAATTTTATACTTCACTCATTTCTATTTTTAGTAAATGAAAAAATGTATGTGTTTCATTTTAAAGTATGCTCTTTTTAGTACTGTGCCAGAACCCTTTGAAAAATCCTGTCCTTGCAAGCCAAGAGTTTTTTGCCATTTTCCATGTAACGATCTTTTATTTTTATTTTTTTAAATAAGTCTAATAAACTCTCATTCAAAATTCCTAGAGTGGTATTACCAGTACTTGGCCATTTTATTCCTAAATGATAATTTATGCATTGCATTCTTTACAAGGGAATGGAACAAAACATGAGATGGTTTGCAAAAATATCACATCTTGCTTTTTATCCTGAGACAATCTGTCTATTGGTTACTTTGTAATTTTTTTTTTAAATACAGAAGAAGCCCACTTCTCTGTGTCCCAAATGAGAAAATAAAAATTGTAATTAGACTTGAAAACTATCAATCATCTTAGTTATAGAAGCGAGGAGTACTCTCCCCTAAGACACAACAGACAGGTGATGCCCAAAGAGTTTGGTTCTCCTGAGAAGGTGGAGAGGGGTAAAATTTACACTCTTCAGACTTTTTTTTTTTTTTTTTAAAGAAAAAAACATTACCAGCAAAGGCTTGAAAACCATTACAAGTAAAAACAAATTGTTCTTTTAATATTAATATTATCTTTATCTTTTGTTGAAAAACTCTTTTAACTTCCTTTAGAGTTCAAAATATTTCATTTGCCTTATGGGAAAAAAAATCAATCAATTTAGTGTCTGAAAAGGAGAGATGTCTACTGATCTTCGACTAAGAAATCCCCTGAAAAAAGAACTGGCTGTTTTCAACATGGATAAAAAATGTTATATTTATTTATATCAGTCAAGGTTCATCTTTTAGATTCAGACAAGGAATCTAGTTTGAAGAGATCTTTAAATCTGATTATGTCATAACAATACTTTCACTGTTCCTCCCAAATTCTTGTGATAAGTAGATTTTATATTTATGTTATGAATGTTCCCCTCTGAGTCATTAAAAAATTGTTGAACAAGGACAGCCCAAATTTTCAGCTCTGCAGTATGACACTAGAATGTTCCTTCCAAGATAGCAGTGAGCCATAATCAGCACCTTTTGGCCATATTCAATCGACCAGCGCTGAATTCACCAAGCTCTACTGGGCATCCAGCCCATGCTTCTTTACCTCATCCAATGGGACATCATGAAAAACACTATTATCTGCTTTCCAGATGCCCTACTTTTTCTCTCCCTGAATTCCTGGTTTTAAACTCAAATTTAAAGTTGTTCCACAGACTGGTGTTTTTTTAACCTTCATAAGGACAGATATTTCTAATGCAGAGGCATTTTTAAATGTCCATAAAGTTCTTTAATTTTAAAATGCCAAATTCATCTATACACCAAATAAAGTGAAATAGCCCAATGCACACTATTCTTAGCTCAATCTGCCAGAGCATATTTGCATAATATCACAATGTACTGATTTCAGCTGCTTGTAATATCAGGACCAGACGGAGCAAGGCCAGGAAACAGTGAAAGTGGCGATAGAGCTACAGTACTGTTTTTCATTAATGAGAAGCTCAAAGAATGGCTTGTAAAAAATAACACTTGTCAGAACCTTAAAAGGGTGCTGTCTAAGGAGTATTGATTGATCTCGACTAGCCAGGAAATTAGAAAGAAGAGAGTCATAGTGGAACAATTCATCTTTGTCAATAAAAGGAATCTCTGTTGGAAACCATCTCTCTCTTGGCTCGTAGGCTGCAGTCTTCAAGAACTGTACATTCTGTAGCAATTTTCATGTGTTATCTTGAAAAGTCCTCCAATCACAATAATTATACTTGTTGCCTTAAACCACTTTTTTTTAAATCCTCATCATAGGATATTTTTTCATTGCTTTTCAGAGAGAGTGGAAGGGAGAGAGAGAGAGAGAGAGGGACATCAATGTGACAGAGACATATCGATTGGTTGCCTCCCACACACACCTCAACTGGAACCTGGAATTGAGCTTGCAACTGAGGTATGTGCCCTTGGCCGTAATCGAACCCGGGACCTTACAGTCTGCAGGCCAATGTTCTAACCACTGAGCAAAACTAGCTAGGGTGATTAAACCACTTTTAATCACATTTACCTACCAACAGAAAGTGCCAAGAAATGAAATGTTGACCCAATACACCCAAGAGTTGCTTAGCATTCTAACAATGAAAATGGGGGAAAGTTGCCATTTGTGTCAATGATAACTAAAAATTATATTCTGTTAAGTTGACCTTTTTCATCAGTGTAAGTACCATCAGAACAGAGATGCTACTTTGCCAATGCTATGTTCCCAGCACCCAGAGAGTATATGGCACAAAGCAAACAGTCAATGATATTAATGGGATCAATAGATGGATTAATGGATAATTACTGCAATAAACATCTGCTGGATTTTAACTATGGGCAAGACACCAGGTAATATTCATTTATTCAACAAATACTGAGTGCCTCCTTTGTCTCAGGCACTGGACTAGGTTTTAAGGGTATAACTAGGTTTTAAGGGGAAGATAGAGTATGCCCTCTTAGAACTTATAACCCAATGACAAGTAACCAGAAGTAAAAGATAGTTTCTCTATACTTGGGAGCTATTTTAAAAATAGAGCTGGGGCGGGAAGACATAAACAACAGAAAGTTAAATGAAGAGACTTTAACACATGTAATACAAAGGTTATCATCCCTTTTTATTTATAGTTCTAAAGCTTACAGGCTCCACCTGAAATTAAGTTTATGTCCACTTTTTTTGGTTTTGGTTTATGAGGGCTTAGATATCCTTACCTCAAACACTTAATCTTATCTTTTCTGTTCTCCATTTTATTTACTTTCATTTATAATTTTTCTTTCCTGTATACTATAAATCCCCAACCAAACAGGAAACAAAATAAAGTGTGATACATCTTGTTTACTTTAAAACATCACTACCTTACTGCTCACACCAAGGAAAGCAATTACACTTCAACGTTTGTTGGCCGTATCATCTCAGCACTTTTAATTTAGATGTAGTTACATTTGCATAACAGTTTAGCTGTGAATTTGGCAGGAAATTCTGAAGAGTTATTTTGGTTCTACAGATAGTGTGCCCAATGTCTAATAAGTAGATATCTAAATGCAATACTGCAAAATGTGCAGTATTGCATTTTTATCTTTACCAAAAAAAATGTACCCTGGAGGCTCATACCTTGGCAAAAGCCTTCTGGCTAACAAATAATAAGATTAGCAGCATTGCTTTTCCTGAGAGTGATAATGTGGTGAAGCCTGTTGAATTTTTGAAACCATAGTAACAATACAGGAGAAACTCAATGAAAATGATATTTAAAATTTTTGTATGGTTTACCTTTCTGATTATAAAAGAAATGCATATTCATAATTATACATTTGGAAGATGTAGAAAAATATAGAGTGTAAAAATTACTCATGATTCTACCACCCAAAGCTAAGCACTTTAATATATTGGAGTAAAAATGTGTGTGTGTGTGTGTGTGTGTGTGTGTGTGTGTGTCTTATCTTAACAAACTCAGGAGTATACATTATAGGTCCAGGATGGAAAATAGGTGTTATTGCACATGTCATTCTAATTCATTATTAGAGACTACTAGTGGACTGAGGAAGATTCTTAGACAAGGATACAGTGATGGATTAATAATGGCCACCTTCTTTCTTTCATTCTTTTATTCATTCATTCATTCGTTTTTTCCTTTTATTATAGAATATTTAAAACATAAAATAAAAGAAGCAAAATATTATAATAAAACTCTAGGTACCTATCACCTATTTCTACAGCTACCAACATTCTGCCATTCTTATTTCATCCATATCTCCTTACCTCCCCAAACTACTCGATTATTACTTTTGTACATTTATAGATAAAAATATCATATGTTAAAGTGCACACATTTCAACTGAACAATTTTTAAAAATGGATACATCCATGTAATCCACACCAATATCCAAAAAGTTTCATTCTCAATCAATCTTGCCTTCCTACACCTTGCAAGCAACCAGAATTCTGACTCTTCTAGAACCTCATACACATATACACTCCACATCCACATACATATACAGTATATACTCTTTAGTGTATGACTTCTTCATTCAGCATAGTACCTGTGAGATCCATTCATATTATCATGTTCATCAGTAGTTCATTTTGTTTATTGCTGAATGTATGCATAAACCATGGTTTGTGTATCTATTTTTTCTGTTGATGAACACCTGATCTACTTCCAGTTTTCACTATTATGAATAAAAGTGATATAAACATTCTGGTGCACATTGTGTGTAGATATATTGAATAAATACTCAGAAGAAGAATGCCTGGGTCATAGAGAGGTGTATGTTTAGGAACTGTCAGACTTTCCAAAAGGATTGTAACTTCCTCCCACTCTACCAATAATCTATGAGAGTTCCAGTTGCTCTACATGCTCACCTACATTAGGTGTAAACTGCCATTCTAACAGGTATATTTGTTTCACATTCTTGTCCAGTCATTAGCATGACCAAGTTTCTAACATACACATATCTAGGTTGAGGCCTGGTAGACACCAGTGACATCACAATGTCCATGGTGTCACAAAGGCTGCTCCTTGGCAATGAGTGGCTGGAGTGTGGGGACAGAGTAAGTGGGAATGAGCACTGGTGTCTGGTATCTTGAGAGGCTCAGGACAGCTGGACAATCAAGCTAGGTCAATTAGAGTAAAACATCATGTCTGGAAAAAGAAGTTATCATAACTCCTATAAGCTTAAGAAGCAGACATTCTCCAGCACCACAAAAACCAAGCTGCAGTTACCCATGAGTCATGGGGATGGCCCCCTGCAGGGAAACTGCTCTGTCCAGCACCTGAGCTTGTCCACACAGGTTTTCCTCTCTGTTATTATCAAATATATGACTACCAACATTCTACTGCTGATGAGCAATAAGGCCAACAACAACTGCAGAGTTCAGACGGCAGTGAACAGCAACCCAGAGTTCAGCCACCACTTTAAGGATGACACCAATTCTCAGGTGGATGAAAAGTTCTAATCCAGCAAGAAATGCTAATGTTTATATCCAGAGACTGGAGGGAGTCCACAACAGCTTCATCTGTTGACAAAATCTCTCACAGAAAGAGGCCTGTGCTGCTAACACCTGCGCATGATATTAAAGAATTTAAATCTATGGGAGTGCTTCTGGTTCTTCTCAATTTTAGTCACATTATGTTCAAGTTGTATCTGAGACATCCAAGATAAGAAATTCCATAGAGTTGAAGGGATAGAGGGTGTGGTCAGCATGGACTGCTTGAATCAGTGATTTCAGGGGAGCACAGATACCTGTGGGGAGTGGCCCTGGTGGGAGAAACTGATTGGGGTGGGGGGAGAACTTCCTTATTGGCTCTGAAGATGTAAGACCTTGTGAGGCCCAAAAGTTGGCTGAAGTCCTCCTAGATATGTTGAATTGCCATTATGATGGGGGTAGTTTGGTGCAACTACAGACAATGGATGGGGTGCAGAGGCTTCATTCGGTTGATAAGGAATGCCTAAAGGTTAGAAGTTGACAGTAATGGGACTGGGTGGAGAAGGTAGCATTGTGATTTGCATGAATTTAATGGGGCGGATACTTTTATGTGAAGACTGAAAAGTGATAAAGGAAATATTAAACAAGTATACAAAAGAGAAATTATGATCATGTCAATTTCATTTATTATTTATTTATACCCTCATTCCAAAAAAGGGATTATTAGCTACATAGTACTGTGATTCTACTTGTGGAATATACCTTTCTATCCTCTTTCATGCACACATAAATAGGAATATTATATATAAGCTAGTCTCTGGACTAAGGCATGCAATTCAAGCTGTTCTTAATGGTCATTAAATATTAGTAAATGGACTTACTTGTTAATGTATTCCATTGTAAATGTAATTATCAATCTTATTCTCAGATGAAACGCCAATGAGTCTAATAACCATATACTTGATAGAGCACCATAGAGTTATGTGATTAAATAAGAATTTTAATAGGTATAAGCATAATGCTATGTAAATTCTGTTTCAAGTGATGAATTCAAAAGAAAGTTTTATAAACACTTTCATGAACTATATTGTTAAAAATAGGTATCACATTACATGTAAAAATCTTAGATTAAGTTTTATGAACAGTAATTATTCACCCTCCTTTGTGAGTGTCAACATTTGAGATTTTCACTTATTCATCATATGCCCAAAGGCCACCCTTTGCTGCCTCTTGGCTTTTTCATAGAGGGCTGGTAAGAGGCTGTCCAGATAACCTGAGCCACAGAATTTGGTTAACCAGGTTGAGGATAATAATTCACCACTCACTGGCATGTGATCTTGGACATTGATTTATTCCCTCTGAGCATCAGTTTCCTCATCTGTAAAATGGGAATAATAAGACTTCCTCCATCTTTGTGTTTTCACAAGGATTAAGTCAATTTATGCCTGTAAACTGCAGTTTAGCACAGTGCCTAGCACAGAGTACTTTTCATGAGTAGCTGAATATGTCTTCTTTCATATATACCAAATGTTTAGGTGTACTTCCCCAAGGTGCAGTTGGACCTGGTTCTCATGTGATTGTTGGATGCTTGGGCCACTGGCTCTGAAAACCATACCTTGCTAAATCTCATGGAGATACAAAAGAGTGCTATGAAGATAAGAAGTCAGAGTTAGGGCCTGACCAGTGTGGCTCAGTGGTTGGGCATCGTCCCATGCACCAGGAAGTTGCCAGTTTGACTTCTGGTCAAGGGCACATGCCTGGGCTGCGGGCTTGATCCCTGGTGGGGGGCAGGGAGGAGGCAGCCAATCCATGTTGTTCTCTCACAGAGATGTTTCTCTCTCTCTTGCTCTCTTTCACTTTCTCTCTAAAAATCAATAAAAAACTATTAAAAGAAGTCAGAGTGATAACAGAGAACTAGACAGTCCATACACTGTTTTCCTCTTGACTTCCCACTGACTTGTGACTTACTCTCTTCGCTTTTTACTATTTGTCAAAGCAAAATGACCCAGCTAGACCTTTGCCTGCTACACAGAAGTTCTCTAAGAATGAAAGTAATAATATTGGGGTTGGGTGTACAGCTCTCTTGAATATGAGCTTGTATAAATCCAAGAGACCTTTCTGTACTATCTTTTACTCAAGACCTAATATATCGCCTCTACTATTGTGCTGTCCTTCTGACAACTGTGCCCTGTGTGTTATAACGTTTTCCCACTTTGTCTGGTTAAAATACAAAATATTCTCAGTCCTATGGGACCTTTGGAAATTGTTCAGCTTAGTGCTTTACAGTGATTCTATTTCCTGTGCCTGGTAGTTTCCTCTCATGCATGAACAGGAGTAATAAGCCAAAGACTGAAGGGAATATATTTGCAGATCTCTAGAGTTTTCTCTCTGCTTTCTCCTCTCAAGTACTCTTCCCCCTGATTAATTACCAGCTGCATTTGCTTCCTTGAATTTTGATCTTTGACTCTTCAATTCAGTAATACTACAAGTCTGTACTTGGGTCCCTCCTCCCTCTGCACTTTACTTGGAAACAACTTCCTGTAATAAGTTTGGGAAACTGGAGGGATCACCTCATTTATTTCTTTTCCCTTTGTGATAATAGTCCTGTGCAGCCTGTTGTCCAGCCTGAAAAGAATTGATTTATATATTGTATCCAGTTTTCTAATTGCTTAAGTCAGGAGAGAAAATCTGATTTTTATTACTCTATTGTGGATGACTGTTACAAATTTCAGTTTCTTGTCTACTTCTGATATTTAAAATTTTTCTTTTATTTCTTTAAGTACAGTAAGTATACCTATATTATAGTTGATTACAGATTGTTCCAATTTCTCAACTCTTTGATGAATTGTTTTTCTATTGTTGCATAACAAATTGCTATACATTTAGTCACTTAAATCAACAACCAATTATTAAGCACACGGTTCTGTCAGAAATTGAGGCATAAGTCTTTGCTTAGGGTTTTCACAAGGCTAAAATCAAGTTTTTGTGCATTATGTCCCAAAGGAATTAAAAATAAGCATTCCTGGGTGAATGGAGCACTTAGTCTTCTGGGTGCTTGGGCAGCAAGTGGGGGCTGGCCTACATGAGGTTAGCTGAAGGTATGCAGCTCCAAGAACAGTATGGGGCCTCAGGGACCTGATGTGATGGTCCCAGCTGACCAATGCAGGGTGTTTGTGCTGGGACTCTCAGTGTGCTTTGAACCACTTGTAACCTTGTTGAGAGTGTGGCTGGGGAGACCGAGGTTCCCATGGCCAAGGCATTGCCCTTGGGGTGTGCAAAATCAAAGGTCCCATTGACTGAATTTAGCTATCATGCTGGCACTTTACTTGGATTATCACATTTAACCCTCATAAGTCCACAAAATGGGTACCACTAGTACCCTGGTCCTTGCTGAATGTTACTTTTGAAAATCAACAAGAGATAACAAATTTGCACAGACTAAAAATAAAACAACAAAGGTAAAGAAAAAAATAGAATCTCTCTCTCCCTCTATCCTTCTTCTCTCTGAAATCAATAAAGACACATTTTTTTAAAACAGAAAGAAATAGAAGTAAAAAACAGAAACAACTCCAACATTTAGACAATGCTTGTGATGACATCATGCTGCAGAAGACTGACTACTTAATGATACCTTAGCAAACTGATGATGCTTTCATTAGCCATTTTCAAGAAGAAACACAATAATGTTAAAAGAACTATAGAAAAAATTGCAAGGGGAAGTGAATGTCTTAGAATTCACAGCGGATTTGATTCAGCAAGTGTTAGCAGAATTGTAAGTTCAGTTATATGCAAAAATTAAGAGCAATAGAAACCTTGAAGCCAAAGACCTTGAAGCCAATGAACATTAAACACTTTATAATACTTTAAAATTTTTGTTCAATATATTTGAATATTATTTAAAAATTTAAATGTAAGCATTTTTTGAACCAGCAATTCCACATGTAAAAACTTCATGTCAAGAAAATAAACATAGATATGTATTAAAAGCCACTCATACGTTCAACAGAATATTATTAACAATAGAGAAAAATAGTAAACAACCCTAATGCCCAACTGTAGGAAGCTGTTTAAAATACATATGGTAGAGGTGTACTTCATGCTCCAGAGTTCCCTTGCAGGATCAGGTTGGAGCGAACCCTCCATGGGACTTTTGCCAGAGACTACACCTGTGTATCTAGTATGACTCACACTACTAGGAAACACTTCCTTAAAAAATTACTTGCAAAGATGGCAGTGGATTGAGAAGAAGCTACACTGACACTCTCCCAGGAACACACTGGAATTACAGTTAAAATAGAATAAAACCATCCTGAATAATCAACTGCAACTGAAGACGAGCTGGAGAGCACCTTCATAACCAAGGATGTAAAGTGGAGACCACGTAGAGACTGGTAGGAAGTGCAGAGGCATGAGAGGGCTGGCTGAGCTCCCACAGGCAGCAGCTGAAGGTCCGGAGGGATATCTCAGCTGTGGGGTATTCTCATTGAGAACTCTGGAGCCTAAACCCCAAGCTGGGTTTCCCAGCCAAGAGCACCAGAACAGAGAAAGGTGCTCACATAACATCTGGCTGTGAAAAGCAGCAGGGTTTCTGTCTGCCAAGGAGAGACAGCTGGAAATGCAGGCACCTTCTTAAAGGGGCAATGCACAAAGTTTTATGTGCAGCCATTCACCTTGGGCTCCAGCAGATGGAGGGCAGAGTGGACTAGAGCTGTGTGAGGAAAATCCAGGGGTGCTGGATATGAGGCTAGAGCTCAGGGAACATCCCTCTGGATTCTTGTGCTGAGTCATTCCCCATGAGGCAAAATACATCTTTCTCAGGCAGACATTTACCTTCCAAGCAGCTTTTGCTTGGAGAGGAAGCAATTGCCTCACACATTGTAAAACCCCTGGAGTTTCTACAGCCTGCAGCTCATTAATAGACTGAATAACAATCAGCCTCTGGGTGCTTTGAGTCTTTAGCTGATTTGCTCCTGGACCCAGGGCTTGGGAAAGCAGACCTTGGTGGGCATCTTGGTCCTTTCCAAATGCACCCAGCCCCAGCAGAGGGAGCCACAAGCTATGGAGTGTGGAAAACTTCAAACAGGGTACTCAAGGCCAGTCACAAACAGCATCTGGCATTGGCTTGCACCAGAGACCATCCAAAAGACTGGGAGTCCTAGCAGATCTACTTCATACATAGAAACAAATCCAAAAAGGCAGCCAAAATGGGGAGAGAGAAAAATAAGCCCCAAATGAAAGAAAAAAGAATTCTCCAGAAGAAGAGCTAAATGAAATGGAGATAAGCAATCTATCAGATATAGAGTGTAGAATACTGATTGTAAGGATGCTCAACAGAATGAAATAAGATATGAAAACTATGAAAAATGACCAGTCAGAAATGAAGAATGACATAGCAGAAATAAAGAATACATTGGAAGGAATAAACAACAGATTAGAGGAAGCTGAGCATCGTATCAACAAATTAGAAGACAAGGTAGAAAAAAATCACTCAATCAGAGATCCAAAAAGAAAAAACAATTAAAAAACAGGGGGGGACAGAGTAAGGGAGCTGTGGGACAACATGAAACATAACAATATTTGCATCATAAGAGTGCCAGAAGAGGTCGAAAGTAGGCAAGGTTTAGAGAACCTGTTTGAAGAAATAATGGCAGAAAACTTCCCTACCCTGTTAAAGGAAAAAGTCACACAAGTTTAGGAGGCACAGAGAGTCCAAGCAAGAAGAACCCAAAGAGGCCCATGCTCAGACACATCATAATTATAACGCCAAAAATTCCAGATAAAGAGAGAATATTAAAGACAGCAAGAGAAAAGCAATCTGTTACCTACAAAGGAGCTCCCATAAGGCTGTCAGCCGACTTCTTATCAGAAACTCTAAGGGCCAGAAGGGAATGGCATGAAGTGTTCAAGGTAATGCAAAACAAGGATCTGAAACCAAGACTACTCTATCCAGCAAGGCTATCATTCAAAGTAGATGGTGAAATAAAGAGCTTCCTAGACAAAAAAAAAAGGTTAAAGGAGTTTATCACCACCAAACCAGCACTGCAAGAAATTTTAAAGGGTCTTCTATAATAAGAATTTAAAATAGAGAGAATAAGAAACATAGGCATAAAGAAATAAAGATAAGTACTTATCAGTAATAACCTTAAATATAAAGGGATTTAATATTCCAATCAAAAGACATAGGGTAGCTGAATGGATAAGAAAGCAAGACCCAAACATATTCTGTCCACAAGAGACCCACCTCAGAACAAAAGGCTCACAACGGGATAAAAAAACCAAAAGCTTCTGAAGGCCTTTAAGGGGGAGATTGACAGCAATCCAGTCGTAGCGGGGGACTTTAACACCCCACTCACTTTACTGGATAGATCATCCTGACAAAAAATCAACAAGGAAACTGACTCTAAAGGACACACTAGATCAGATGGATTTAATTGACATTTACAGAACATTTCACCCCAAAGCTGCAGAGTATGCATTCTCCTCAAGTGCACATGGGACATTCTCAAAGATAGACCACATATTAGGACACAAAACTAGTCTCTACAAGTTCAAGAAGATTGAAATCATATCAAGCATTCTCTTGGACATTTACACCTTTGAATATTATGCAGCTGTAAAAAAGAAGGATCTCTTACCCTATGAGACAGCATGGTGGGGCCTGGAGAGTATTATGCTAAGCAAAATAAGCTAGTCAGAGAAAGACAAGAATCACATGATCTTACTCATATGTGGAATCTAATGAACAAAATAAACATGACCAAAACAGATTTAGAGTCATAGAAGCATGGAACAGACCAACAAATCTCAGAGGAAAGGCAGTGGTGGGTGGTTGGGGAGAGATTGACCTAAGAACTTATATGCATATATGCATAACCCATGGACACAAGACAATAGCATAGTGAAGGCCTGGAGGGGGTTGCAGGGTGGAGGGGATTCATGGGGGAAAAGGGGGGTGGAGAGGATCCATGGGGCAAAAAGGGGAACATTTGTAATACTTTCGACAATAAAGATAAATTTAAAATTATATATATATATATATATATATATATATATATATATATGTGTGTGTGTATATATGTGTATATATATGTACACATATATATATGGTACATGCATAAAATGGAAGAATGGAATATAAGATATATTATATGTAATAATGCAATATATATTCACTATTTATGCATACTTATTAACATTCAGGTTTTAAACATATTTGATGATATAAATGATGTCATTTTAAATTTAGAAACAAGTTACAAGATTATATGTATAACATGACTTTATTTTTGTAAAAAATAAAATAATGGATAAAAACAAATGGATATATATTCTCAAGTTAAAGGCAGTTATCTCTGGGTAGTGGGATTGAAATTCGCTTTATTTTTTTTCTTTTATTTTTTTAATTTTCAAAAAATTTACAGTGAATATATATTCCTTTCATAAATACAAAAAATATTTTATTTTTTAAAAATATACTGTAGGACTCTCTTAATAGACAAGTAAGTGATGGCTCAGTTTTCAGATATGTGCAGACCCTGGGAGATCTGTGTTAAGGGGCATGTATTGAATGAGAGACAGTACACCTTCTTGTCTTTTTGCAGGCAGACTAGGATGCTTTGCTGCATGAGAGGGAGCCTTGACATGGTATTGAAAAATTTTTCAGTGCTCAATTATCTTATAATAAGTAGAAATTCCTTCAAGAATCTGCTAGGAGGTTGTCTTTCAGTCTTACTTTTCACTGCTGCTGAATTTTCATCTTTTTATTTGCCTTTGTTAGTGTTTTAGGGAAAAGTTGTATGAGACTGTAGTAGAGATGTTTGCCAGTCCTTCTAAAACTGAATGTAGAGAAAAAATATTCCTGTTGATCTATAATTCTGTTGTCATATATATGATGGTATCTTGAGTAGGCATTCTTTTATAATATTATTCACAGATATTAGTCATTCTTCTTACTTCATGGTCACTTTTGAAAGCTTGGCATGGATTTCTGACATATTGGAGAAAATTGTTTTGTTTCTTGTATTTATCCCAGATTTCTGAAACAGAGGAGATGTAACCCACCTCCAGATGTAGAAGGAAGGAATGCACCAGGCAGAGACTGGATTCTGGGAGCAATAAGTTTTTTTAATTTCCAAAAGATCACCTCTGGAGACAGAGACCATTTTGGTTCTGGTTTTCTAAATTGTGACTGAGAGGTCTATTCTGAAAAAGGAACATTATTACAAGCTCAAATATTAAGGCCCTGGAATCAGTTCTGCCCTCTTTGTAGGAACTTCACATACCTTGTAGTTGTTAATGTGCTTGGGGTAAAATCACACTGACAGTTTGATTACACCTAGAAGTTCAGGTGACCACAAGAAAAAATAACTATGTATAGATCCCATTTCTAATATATTACGTGTTAATAAAGTCACTCTTTAAATTTTTCTGATAAAGTTGTATTAATGTCAAAGGACATGTCCACCTAGTTTACATGTAGATTTTATAGAGATTAGGAAGTAAGACTTTTTAGGTCACTGCAATTTTCTAATATAACTTGCTTTGACACCTCAAAATAAAACTTCTCTTGAATTTCATATTTGCTTTTAATTGCAGTATCTCATATGTGCTACTCTGTAGATACATCATTATGTTATACAGTTTTATGTTGTACATAGAGCAAATTAAAAATGTGAAAAGTATACTCTTTCTGATTGGTGTTTTGGGATTCTTAGGATATATTCCTGAAGTGGGATCACTGGGTCAAATGGGAGTTCCATTTCTAACTTTTTGAGGAGAAATCTGTAAAACTTTCAACAATAATGATAAAATTTAAAAGTGTGAAAATTATCATTCAAAAATAATGATGTAGTTCTAAAGAGGGGCTGTGATTCAGTTTGGTGTATGTTCTTGAATTGTCCTCACCCAAATTAATGAACCTGAAAAATACTGCAAACCAATATCAGATTTTTTTTAAATCTTCACCTGAGGATATTTTTTCCATTGCTTTTCAGAGAGAGTGGAATGGGGAGAGAGAGAGAGATAGAAACATTGATGTGAGAAAGATACATCAATTGGTTGCTTCCCGCTTGTGTGGGGATTGAGCCAGCAACTGAGGTATGTGCCCCTGCCAGAATAGAACCCGGGGCCCTTCAGTTTGAGGGCTGAGGCCCTAACCACTGAGCAAAACTGGGTAAGGCAAGTATCAGATTTCTATTTTAGCTTGAAGAAGACTTGTAGATAATCTGAACTTAATTCCTTGTTATAGAGAAGAGAAAACTAAGATTCATTAAGATTAAATATATAACCTAGGGTCATACAGCACAGTCTTAAAAATCACTTTCCAATGCTTTTATGAAGTAATTAAACGTACAATATGCACCCTGCAGAAAACACCATTGTGGTTGCTCTATAATAATAAAATACTGTATTCATTTGTGGAGCAACTATTTTCTTTCTGGGAAGAGAAATCAGAGCATCGACTGCTTCTGTTCTCCCTTAGCTAAACATTTAACTCAGAATTGTTTTGCAAAAGCCTATTTGGTAATTGTGTAAAATCACAACCATAGGAATGAGTCACTCTATACTCAAGTAAATTTTTATTGAGATTAATTTATGCTAATCAAGGATAATGGTCTGACCATGAGCAATGATATCAGTTAATGTAAATACATGATAAAGTTATAAGAGTAGTGGTGCTTTTCTTAATAAGTCAGTTTGTAATGAAACAGACCCCCTCAACACCTGTGCTACCTTTATAGACCTGTCAATTCTTCAAACTCCCTAAGGCCTATACTACGTAAGCTTTGACTGTAGCTAGCAGAAACTAAAAAATGATTTCGTAATTCTGTCAAAAAATCTTTCTGGCATTTAGTGTCTTGTTAGGCATCTGAGCAGCAGCTAAACCTCAGCTTCATGAAATCTGTTTGGCTCTGCCTCTAATGGAGATGAAATTAAAGAAAAAGTATCAGTTTCTGACACGATCATGATTTTCTACAAAATTATGTGAATATATTATGGCCATTGTGATATGAACCCCTCCAGCTGTTTCTTTTGGGGCTTTTAGAGAATAGTTACTAATAGGTTTCCCTAGGAATGAATTGGTTGTCTGATGATGACTCATTTTTTTATATAATCTCTGCTTTTCAGAATGCATTTATTGCCCCCAATTCTACAAGCACTGCCACCCCCATCTCCTCCCCTATCTTTCAACCTAAAAATGCAACAGTGACTTCAAAACAGTATATAGTTCCATTTGATTTAATTGTGAATATATGTATACAAACTAGAAATAGCTAAGAGGCCAGTTTGGATTAATAAAATTCTGATATTTCTGAATGTTTTAGATGAAAAGTAACAAAACATTTTTTGTGTGAGTGCTTCCAGAAGAATTTCAAATACATTGTTTTATTTGATCCTGAAAACAACACTGTGATGTTCGTAGCACAGATATTAGTACCCTCATTACATATGTGAGGAAACTAAGGTTCAGAGGGGTTGATTGATTTTCCCCAGCTTACTCATGTAGAGACTAGCACCTATGTGTACCTTGATTCCTACCTAAATGACTTTTCTTCTACATGCAGCTGAAATGTTTCACTTTTTAGGCAAATGGTCATCATTAAAATTGGTATTAGGTAATTTGCACTAATGAATTTAACATTATTTAAATGAACTTTTCCATGCCATAACTAAGTGAGAATTTCTAAAGTGTTTGAAAAGAGTTAATGAAATCATGTTATTACAAAATTAATGTTGCGATACCTGGAATTCTGAATAGAAAAGGCAATAAGTGAGAGGATTCTAGGTAATATATAAAATGGTAGAAAACAGTCCATTATTTTCTGATCAAAAGTTCACCTTTTAAAAATGACAGCATGTGGTTAATAGGTTTAACATTCCCATTTAGCATAGTCATCTTTTCCTCACAGTACAGGGTACTTGTTAAAAATATAGATTTAGAAGGCAGATTGTGTAAGGTTTGATCTTATCAATTACTGCCCTCACCACTTTTTAGCCATGTGACCTTGGATCCTTAGTCAGGGTCATTGATTCCTCACCTGTAAAATGGTGGTCATGTATTAATTGGCAGGTGGTTGAAGATTGAACATAGCAGGTGGATGTGTGACATAATGTAGGGATTAACACTAAAAGTAGCTCAATTGATTGTTAAACCAGATTGTTTAGATTGAGGGAAGACAGGTCACATAACTTGGTTTCTATAGCTACTGAATTATGGATAGGTAGGTAGGTACATAGATTTATAGATATATAGATGATAGATACATACAGATGATAGATATAGATAGATAGATATAGATGATAGATAGATAGATATAGATAGATAGATAGATGATAGATAGATAGATAGATAGATAGATGATAGATAGATAGATAGATGATAGATAGATAGATAGATAGATGATAGATGATAGATAGATGATGATAGATAGATAGATAGATAGATGATAGAGATAGATAGATAGAGATAGATGATGATAGATAGATAGATGATAGATAGATAGATGATAGATAGATAGATAGATGATAGATAGATAGATAGATAGATAGATAGATAGATAGATAGATAGATAGATAGATGATAGATAGATAGATAGAGATAGATGATAGATAGATAGATAGATAGATAGATAGATATAGATAGATAGATAGATAGATAGATAGATAGATGATAGATAGATAGATATAGATAGATAGATGATAGATAGATATAGATAGATATCGAAAGAAAAAAAGAAAGAGGATAGGCATAGATCTTGATAGACAAAAGTTAAGATTCCTCCATAGCTAATTAATTATGTTACCACCCAAGTACAGAAGTATCTTCTGTATATATGTATTTGTCACATTGTTTCTGCAGTTCACTCAACCTGAATTCTATTTCTGGGACCCTATTTGCTAAGATATTAAGGTGACAAGTAACAGAATACCTGACTAAAAGATGACTTAAAGAAATAGTGATTTATTATCTTACTTAGAACTTCATAGTGAGCTTTTTCCTGAGGTCTATAATGGCAGAACTCTAAGTTGGTCTTTATGCAATTAGTTTGAGTTTCTGTTAATGGTTGCAACATAGCTGCCACAGCTCAACATATCACATTGTCAGAGGACTCATCAACAAGTAGGAAAAAGGGACTTCCATTATCTGCTATTCATCAGGGAGGAAATCTTTCACAGAACCATTCCTACTCCTGGAAGAATTCCCTTTTCACTTTTTAATGAAACTTGGTCACATTCTCGCCCCTAAACTTATCAATGGCAAGAAAGCAATGGGATTATCATGCTTGGTTTAGATTGTAGAGATACCCATCTTCCCTGAGATCTTTGCTACCTATCCTGAGCAAAATCAGGGTTCTGTTAGCAAGGTAGCAGGAGAGCATGGATGTTGGATAGGTAATAACCAGCAGTGCCTGCCATGAGGATGGGGAGACTGGTATTTGGCAATAGATTTCTATGTGATACAACCTAACACAAAAATCTACCTTCCCTTTGACCTAATACTGAAAAGGGAAGCCCAGGAGATTTAATAAAAATAATGTTAATTATGGAACACTGCTTTGTGTTTTTTATTTCTTTTTTGATATAAAGTGAAATTTGGTATATAAAACCACATAAACTTAAGCTGAGTTTGGGATTAAGGGTAATTTGGATTAATGGTTTACATAACTTTTCAAGGTTAGAAGGAACATTAGAAAATATTTCTTGCAGGGGTAGAGCTCAGTGGTAGAGCATTTGACTGCAGAAAATACTTCTATTTACATCTTGAAATCCTCCATCCACTGTTTAAGTTTTCAATACCGTATCAGTGTCAAATAATTATTTCCTTCTCCTTGAACACTTTCAATGATGGACACCTCACTACCTCATGATGTATTCCAGTGCTTCTCTGAAGAGTTTTATTAGAAATTTCAACTTCATGCTTACCCAAAATCTATCTTCCTCCACCATTCATCTTAAGAGTTGAATCTAGGGCTTCAAAGGACTAATCTTCCCTCTTTTCTAAGTTCTAGACATACAGAGATTGCTCGGTATTTCTTCCATGTAACAACCCTGCAATTTGAAAAAGTTATTGTGTATCTATATGTCTCATCTTCTTGAAATTATATGTTCCCAGATCGTGCATGATTTCATGTCCCATCACCATCCTGGTCCCTTGCTTGTAGCCTCTGCTCATCTTAAAGGTGGCATCCAGTGAAGAATGAAGTCCTCTGGAGTGATCTGACAAATGCAGGGTAGAGGGTGACATGTCTTCTCCCTCATTCAAGATACTAAATATCTATTATAGCAGTCTAAGTGGGTACTACTTTTATAATATGGAAACTGTGGACTTATACTGAGATAGGTTTTTAGTACAGTATATCAAAGTCATTTACCATAAAGATATCCTCCATTGGTCTATTAAAGTAGAAAATTACATTGATAGATTTTTCTGGCACTAAACTATTCTTTTATAGGCCAGACCTGGGGTAGGTCCTGTCTGGCCATGATGTGTCATTTTCCCTTGTACACTTGAGTTCAGCTAGCCAATATTGTGTTAAGAATTTTTATATCAATAGTTTTTTAAATTAAAAATGTTTTTCTTCTAAAACACTTAACTGGTTTTGATATCAAGTTATGAGAGCTTTATAACATGAGTTTCTCTGTAAAAATTTGTGTAAGATAAGGGTTACCTAGTCTTTGAAAGTTGATATAACACAGATATAAAATCATTTGGGTCTGATGTTCATTTGAAGAGAAGCTTTGTGATTACCATTTCATTTCTTTAATGTAATTTGCTTAACAAGTTTTCTAATTTTGGTGCCAATTTTGGCTTTTTATATTTTTTCAGACATTGATTCAACTTGTGTAGGATTTTATTCTTTTATTTTTTAAAAATTATCTTTTTTGTTGTTGAAACTATTACAGATGTCCTCTTTTTTTCTCCCATTGGCCCCCTCCCCAGGCCTTCAACATGTTATTATCTGAGTCCATGGGTTTTGCATATATACATATAAGTTCTTTGGTTAAACCATTCCAGCTCCTCTGCCTTCCAGCTAAGGACCTTCAGTCTGTTGCATGGTTCCAAGTCTCTGGGCCCATTTTGTTTGTCGGTTTATTTTGTCCATTAGATTCTACATATAAGTGAGATCATGTGATATTTGTCTTTCTCTGACTGGCTTATTTCACTTATCATAATACTCTCCAGGTCCAGGATTTAACAACAACATTTGACAGTTAATCATAGTCTCCTCTTTGAAACAGTTTCTTCATTTGGCTTTTAGGATTCCACAGTCCATTGGTTCTCCTGATACTCCACTGGCTTTTCCTCAATGACCTCCTTTTTTGATTTTCCCTCCTCTTTTATCTAATCTCTAAATGTTGGAGCCTACAAGAATTTACTCCAAGGCCTTCCTATCTTACTTAAGTTAAATCATGCAGATTCACATCTAATAAGCATCTAAATTTTAAAATGACCCAAACAAGATCCTTGATTTCTACCCACAAAATTCATTTCCCCAGTGTTCACCATCTCATTGAACAGCAGCATCATAAGCCATATTGCTTAAGTAAAGATTCTTAGTGTCTTTGTGGCTTATCTGTTTCTTTTCATAGCCAGATTCAGTGTTTCAGAAAATTCAGTATACTATATCTTCAACTATATCCCAAACTCAATCCGTACTCACTAATTGTACCACTAAGCATTTTGGTGTACGTTACCAAAACTTATGAGATGAATCTAAGGCAGTGCTTACAGGGATATTTATAGTTGTAAATGCTTAATTTCTATTTCTTTATTGATATTCTCTATTTGGTGATACATGGGTCTTCTGGTTTCCTTTTGTTCTTTGTCCAGACTTTTCTTTAGATCTTGAGCAAATTTAAAATAGTTTATTTAAAGTCTACTAAAATGCAACATCTATGCTTCTTCATGGACAGTTTCTACTGACTACTTTTATTCCTATTTGTGGGCCATACTTTCTTGTTCCTTCGCATGTCCCATACATTTGTTGAATACTGAGCATTTTATATCACCTAATGTGTCAATCCTGGAAATTGGATTCCTCTTCCGCCTCGGAGTATGTTATTTTTGCTGTTTAGTCATGTTCCTGAACTATTTCTCTAAAGTCTGTGTTTGTTTTAAGTAAATTATTTGTTGTGTGCAGCCACTGCATTCTCTGCTCAGTTAGATTATTGGTCAAGTAATTTTTGGACAAAGATTTCTTAAATGCTTGGAACTAAATGTCTCCTAGTGTTAGCCAAGGGCCACTGCCTTAACTTCCATGCAGTCCACACTCAAGCAGATAGTTTACAACTCTTCTTTACTCCTTACTTCCTGCTCATGAAGAGCCTTAAGTTCAACCCAAGGTGAGAGCTTAGACACTTTCAGCTCTTTCCTGAGCCTCTCAAAGTCTGTAGCTATCCCACCTTGACCAAAAATAAAGTTCACATTCTTATCTTGAAAAAGTAAGGTCACTGTATACTCTCACTAATGTTTTGCCCAGTGCAATTCCTTCCTTTCTAATATTTTATCACTATTACTGTTCTCTTTTTCTATCTCATTCCTCTTCATTTTTTCATTAACTGTCACTTATTTCAAGCTACCTCTTTTTTCCTCTGTCACTTATATAATAGATCCACTTTTATTTTTCTTAACTATTTTTTAGTTTAGTTTTTTTATTTCCTTTTTTATTATAATACCACTTAAAAATAATGATTCACTCATTTCTTCATTCAATACATATTTGTTCAGTACCTACTCTTTGTCAGACATTGTTTCTCACATTGGGGATATGTCCTCAGTTACAGAACAAGAAAGATGATAACTTTACCTTCACAGCAGGAAAAAAAATAACAATCAAACAAAACGTTCTACAATATATCAGGTGTCGATAAGTGTTATGAGGAAAAATAAAGCTGAGAAGAGGATATTGAGTGATGGTAGCAGAGACAGGTTGCAAATTTAAGTAGAGTGGTTCAGGAAGGAAGCTCTGATAAAGTAATATTTCAGAAGAGACTTGGAAGAAATTAAGAAGTAAGCCATGTAAAGATCCTGATCTGGGTAAATAATGTTCCAGATAGAGAGGACAGAACATGAAAAGTACTGCCCTATATCAGAAATGTTTCTCATATTTTCAAGGAAAAGTAAGGGGGCCAGTGTACTTGTGTAGTGAGCAAGAGAGAGAGAATTAGGAGATGAGGTCAGAGAAGTAGGGAGGGTGGCAGAATGTGTATAACATTGTAAAATTTTGACTTTTACTCTGAGTGAGATAGAAAGCCATTAAATAATTTTGATGAAAAAGGTGATATGACTTAAATTTTATATAATTTCTCTGGCTAGTAGGTAAAGAATAGGCTGACGGGGAAGGATAGAAATCTGGAAACTAGTAGAGAAAAGGCTATAGTCTAAACAGGAGTTGATGATGTTGGCTATGCCTAGGGTAGTAGTAACAGAGACGCTAGGAAGTGTTCAGATTGAGGATATATTTTGAAGGTAGAACTGATAATTGTTATGAGAGAAAGAAGATCAAGAGTAGAGTGAAGTCCAATTCAGTTTTTGACCTGAACAACTGGGTTAATGGCCCAGTAATTGAGCAGATGGGAAAGTCTGGGAAAGGATCAGGTTTTGGTTAAGGAAGGAATCAAGAGTTCTGCCTTGTTTACATTAAGTTTGAGTTTCCAAGTAAACATCCAAGTTTACAATGTCTTGTACGCAGGTCAAAATGCAAATAATGAGTTCAGGTACAAGTCTGGGCTAGAGATATAAATTTGGGATTCATTTATTTGTAGATGTAATTTAAAGCCATTGGGTAGGATGACATCATTATATAATTTTGTGTATTAAGGGAAGGCCTCAAAATCTGAGCCCTGGAGCACTCTAATGTATATATGTCATGAAAATGAGGAAGACCCAGCAATGGAGACTAAAATGAATGACCCATGAGGTAGAAAGACAACCAAGAGGTGGTGTCACAGGAGCCAACACAAAAGAGAATTTTGAGAAGGAAGGATTGGCATTTATTTTTTTCCCATTGTCTGGAGATTCTAAGCATGATAAAATTAATAGTTAAAATCCATTAAGTACTTAGTATGTATTAGGCATGTGTTAAGCACTTTACATGAATTATACAATTTAGTTCTCATATTAATCTTAGATGTAAATAAAAATTATTACCCCCATTTTTCAGATATAAATCTGAGGGCCAGATAAATTATATTAATTGGTTAAGATTTAATAGCTTGTAAGCATTGGATCTGGATTTGAACCTAGGAAGTTAGAAGTAAAAACTTGTGTTCTTAAACACTATGCCATTTTGCCAAAGTAGTGTTATTAGTGCTGTTAGTAGCTGTCATTATTGGCTTTGAAATACATTTTACATTTTTGCATTCAGTATGATACTGGCTCTTGGAACATAAATAGAAATATACCATCTGATAGAGAGACAAAGAGACACAATCATGCTATGGAAATGTAAGAAAATGATTTATGTCTAATTTAGTAAGAATTTTTATTAGGAATAAATACAAAACTTGTTTTAAAAACCAATTTGGGACACCCTAGCTGAGAGGCTCAGTTGATTGGAGCATTATCCCACACAGCGTGGTTAGATCTCTGGTCAGGGCACATACCTAGATTGCTGGTTTGATTCCTGGTCAGGGTGCACATGGGAGGCTACCGATCATGTTTCTCTCTCACTTTGATGTTTCTCTCTCTCTCTCTCTCTCTCTCTCTCTCTCTCTCTCTTTCAACCTCTGTCTCTCTCAAATCAATAAACATATCCTGGTGTGAAGATTAAAAAAACACACAATTTGGGGCTTTTTAGGGTAAATATTGACAAGATTACTTTAAAATTTACATGGAAATTCAAAGAATCTAGACTAGCTAAAACAATTTTCAATAAACACAAATTTAGAGAACTTGCTTGGTCTGATTTTAAGACAATATAAAACTATAGTAATCAAGACAGTGTGATATTGGCATAAGGGTATAGACATATAGATCAATGGAACAAACTGGAGAGTCCAGAAATAGACCCATACATATATGGCCAACTGAACTTTGAAAAGGTACAAAGACAATTCAGAGGAGAAAGGATAGTCTTTTAAACAGATTGTACTGAAAAAATGGGATGCAAAAACAATCTGAAACTGTTCTCATACCACATCAAAAATTCACTTGAACTACAGTATAGACCTAAATTTAAGATCTAAAACTACAAAATTTTAAGAAGATGACATAGGAGAAATCACTGTGACCTTAGGCTAGTCAAAGATTTATTAAATAGAACACAAAACACACAAGTTACAAAATAATATTTGGAAACTTGAACTTCATCAAAATTAAAAAGTATTGGAAATTCCAAGATGGAGGCAGATTGAGTGGAAGGTACACTGAAACTCTCCCAGGACCAAACTGGAATTACAACTAAAATATAGGAAAACCATCCTGAATAATCAACTGAAGACTAGCTGGAGAGCACCTTAATAACCAAGCTCTTAAAGTGGAGACTGTGTAGAGACTGGTAGAAGTACAGAGGCACAAGAGGGCTGGCTCTGCTCCCACAAGAAGCAGCCAAATGTCCAGATGGATATCTCAGCTGTGGGGGGTTCCCATTGAGAACTCTGAGGTCTGACACCCCCAACCTGGGCTTCCCAGCCCAGAGCACCAGAACTAAGAAAGGTGCCCACATAACATCTGGCTGTGAAAAGCAGCAAGGTCTGTTGCCAGGGAGAGTTGACCAGCAAAGAAGACACCCTCTTAAAGGGTCAATACATAAAGTTTTGTGTGTAGCCACTCACCTTGGACTCTGGCAGAAGGAGGGCAGAGTGGACTAGAGCTGTGTGAGGAAAATCCAGAGATGCTGGCTCTGGGGATAGAGCTCAGAGGGCAGCCATCTGGATTCTTGTGCTGAGTCATTTCCCCATACCGCAGAGGACATCTTTCATGGGCAGATCTTTACCTTTTAAGCAGCTTTTGCCTGGGAGAGCAATTGCCACACACTGTTGGAAAACCTCTTGCCCCAACCTGTGGAGTTTTTACAGCCTGAGGCTCATCAAGAAACTGAATAACAATCAGCTGCCCCACCCTGTGTAGTTCCTATAGCCTGAGGCTCATTAACAGACTAAATAACAATCAGTCTCTGGGTGCTTTGAGTATTTCGCTGATTTGCTCCTGGACCCAGGGCTTGGGAAAGCAGACCTTGGTGGGCATCTTGGTCCTTTCCAAATGCACCCAGCCCCAGCAGAGGGAGCCATAGCTGTGGAGTGTGGAAAACTTCAAACAGGGTACTCAAGGCCAGTCACAAACAGCATCTGGCATTGGCCTGCACCAGAGGCCATCCAAAAGGCTAGGAGTCCTAGCAGTTCTACCTAATACATAGAAACAAATCCAAAAAGGCAGCCAAAATGGGGAGAGAGAAAAAAAGACCCAAATGAAAGAAAAAAGAATTCTCCAGAAGAAGAGCTAAATGAAATGGAGATAAGCAATCTATCAGATAGAGAGTGTAGAATACTGATTGTAAGGATGCTCAACAGCATGAGAAAAGGTATGGGAATTATGAATGAAATTAAGAATGACAATAGAAATAAAAAATAAATAAAAAATAATTAGAAAAAACACTGGAAGGAATAAACAGCAGATTAGGGGAAGGTGAGGATCAGATCAGTGAATTAGAAGACAGGGTAGAAAAAAATCACTCAATCAGAGAACAAAGAAGAAAAAACAATTAAAAAACAGGAGGAAAGACTAAGGGAGCTGTGGGACAACATGAAACATAACAATATTTGCATCATAGAAGTATCAGAAGATCTTGAAAGTAAGCAAGAGTTAGAAAACTTGTTTAAAGAAATAATGGCAGAAAACTTCCCTAACCTGGTGAAGGAAAAAGTCACACAAGTTTAGGAGGCACAGAGAGTCCCAAGCAAGAAGAACCCAAAGGGACCCATGCCCAGGCACATCATAATTAAAATGCCAAAAATTCAAGACAAAGAAAGAATCTTAAAGGCAGCAAGAGAAAAGCAATCTGTTACCTACAAAGGAGCTCCCATAAAGCTGTCATCTGACTTCTCATCAGAAACTCTACAGGCTAGAAGGGAATGGCATGGAAGTATTCAAGCTAATGCAAAACAAGGATCTGAAACCAAGACTACTCTATCCAGCAAGGCTATCATTCAAAATAGGTGGTGAAATAAAAAGCTTTCCAGACAAGACAAAAAAAAAAAAAAGTTAAAGGAATTTATCACCACCAAGCCAGTCTGCATTGCAAGAACTGTTAAAGGGGCTGTTGTAATAAGTAGAAATAGAATGAGAAACATAGGCATAAAGAAATAAAATGGCTATAGATAAGTACCTATCAATAGTAACCTTAAATATAAAGGGATTAAATGTTCCAATCAAAAGACATAGGGTAGCTGAATGGATACGAAAGCAAGGCCCAAACATATGTTGTCCCACAGGAGACCCACCTCAGAACCAAACACTCACAACAGGCTTAAAAAAACAAAAACTTCTGAAGGACTTTAAAGGAGATATCGACAGCAATACAGTCATCGTAGGGGACTTTAACACCCCACTCACTTTACTGGATAGATCATCCTGACAAAAAATCAACAAGGAAACTGACTCTAAAGGACACACTAGATCAGATGGATTTAATTGACATTACAGAACATTTCACCCCAAAGCTGCAGAATATGCATTCTCCTCAAGTGCACATGGGACATTCTCAAAGATAGACCACATGTTAGGACACAAAACTAGTCTCTACAAGTTCAAGAAGATTGAAATCATATCAAGCATTCTCTTGGACATTTACACCTTTGAATATTATGCAGCTGTAAAAAAGAAGGATCTCTTACCTTATGAGACAGCATGGTAGGACCTGGAGAGTATTGTGCTAAGCTTAATAAGCTAGTCAGAGAAAGACAAGTATCACATGATCTTACTCATATGTGGAATCCAACGAACAAAATAAACCGATGAACAAAATAGATCCAGAGACATAGAAGCATGGAACAGACTAATAAATCTCAGAGGGAAGGCAGGGGTGGGTGGTTGGGGAGAGATTAACCTAAGAATTTATATGCATATATGCATAACCCATGGACACAGACAATAGTGTGGTATAGGCCTGAAGGGGGTTGCAGGGTAGAGGGCATCAATGGGGGAAAAAGGGAGACATTTGTAATACTTTCAATAATAAAGATAAATTCAAACATAATAGAGGACATTTTGATATAAATGGGCAAATCAAGGACCAGACACTTCACCAAAGAAGATACGTGAATGGCCAATAAGCACATGAAAATGTGCTTGACATCACTAATCATCAGGGAAATGCAGGTTAAAGCTGAATGTTGGCACATACAAGAATCAACCAATGAATGCATACATAAGTGAAACATCCAATCAATGTTTCTCTCTCTTTTCCTTTCCCCTTGTAAAATCAATCAATAAAAAACCCACAAACATGATAGATACCACTGTACAAACACCAGACTCACTAAAATTGAAAAGACTGGATAAGTCAAATATTGACAAGAATTTGGAACAATTGGAACTTTTATACACTGCTAGTAGAAGTGTAAAATTAGCATTACTACTTTGGGAAAAGTTGTAAGAGTCTCTTATAACACGAATCATACACCTACTCTCAGACACAGAAAATATACTCCCTGACATTTACCTAAGTGAAACGAGAGCATATTTCCACAGAAACCATGCTCTCTTCAAAACAGCTAAATTTTGAAGCAGCCCTGTTGTTGTCAATAGAAAATGGATAAACTGTGATATATTCATATTATGGAATACTACTCAGCAATAAAAAGGAATGAATATATGACAATATGGATGAATCTAAAAACATTTTCCTGTGCAAAAGAAGCCTTACACAAAGAACACACATGGTATGATAACATTTGTAATAAATTCTAAAATGTAAACAAGTAATCTAAGGTGAAAAAAATCAGACCACTGGTTTCCTGTGCATTGGTGGGTATTGACGGGGAAGGGGAAGAAGGGAGTTTCCTGTTGTGATAGAAATATGCTATATCTTGATAAGGGCCTGGATTTCATGGTGTGTGAATTTGTCAAAACAAACCAATTGATACACTTAACAGGTGTGTATATTATATAAAAATTTTAGCTCCCCCTCCCAAAGAAGTATACAAATATTGTGTGTTGGTATGTGTGTGAGATAGAGACGGAGAGAAGGGAGGAGTGGGAGAGGGAGAGAGAGAGAGAGAGACTATTTAAAATAATTTTGGAGATGTGAAAATTCCAAATAAATTTTATTTTAAAATCATTAAAATGTACAATTTGGAGGGAAATAATTTGAAAAACACTTTATTTTCATCATCTTGCTGTTTTTTTCTTTTTCTATAAGATTGTACTTGTCTAACAACCCATATTGCTTGACAAATTCTTTTTAAAGCAGGCAGAGAATAGCTTGTTCAATAGAAAAGGAGGAAGAATTTAGTAAGGCTGATACACCCCAGTGTAATAATCAAGGCTGTGAATCATACTTTGCTCATAGATCATTTTCTTTGGTTTTTGCCTACTGAAAAGAATAATTTGCTCCTTGGGTTTCTACAAAACATATAAAACAACTAAGTTTCAGGGACATTCCAATAATCCAGACCTAGGTTACTCACAGTCTCTTTCAGGTCATGAGACATAAAAGAATGAAGCATTTCAAGAAGATCATTCTTTTCCCAAGCATTTCTTGAATGCCAGGGACTCCTATTGTGCAGCTACACTAGGTTGATTAAGGTTTTGTGGACACTCAGTGCTATTTCATGACTGGGCCATTGCTTATAATGTTATTTGTTTGTTTGCTTGTTTGGCCTAGAGTTGTCTACTAGCTTTCTAACTGTTAAATTCCTACTCATCTCTTAAGACTCAACTCAAAATAACTCCTCTTTGAAACTTTTCAAATTTCCCTAATCAATTTTTTCCCTTCTGGCACCTTGATTATATTACAGCATCTATCATAATCTGACTAAATTGGATAGAAACTGAGAGTTTCTAGAAAGTAAAATCTGTGTATTTGGTTTCTAGCAGAGTTTAGTCACATGATATCATAAAGGATGGGTAAAAGTGAGTTACAGTTGTGGTTACATGAAACACAGAGCTTATTCTTGTATTATTATTTATTAACTTTTGTGTTATTTTCCCTGCAAACAACTGTAAACCTATTTTGCCTCACGTTGTATGTAATTCCTGTGACTACAAGGAAATTTGGAGACATCTTTACTGAAATCTCCCTGACAGTAGGAAGCAGGACTCTTTATTTAGTGACCTGCTGCTCCACCACACACACACACACCTTTGTTTTGTATGCATTTGACATTCTCAATATGTTGGTGAATGTAATGGTGACATATTTTGAAATGTCCCTAAGATCTACGAAATGCAAACATTTTTTAAGCTGCTCTGTTAAGCTGTTTTGCATTAAAGGGAAAACTGCAGTGCAGCCAGCCTTTTATAACTAATTCATTTTGGTTTTGCAATTTTAAAAGAAGAAAATAACATTTGGGTTGTAATCATCCAGTTTGTACAAGGGCATTAGTGAGAGAGGTTTACATAGTGAAGAATGTAAAACTGAATAGTTATTTCCAGCGAGTAAGGAAAATTTCCCTGTTGTTAAACCCCAGAGTACCTCTTTTTCTGCAAGACTGACTCAGTCTTAATCCATTCGTCCTTGTGCGAATGCTTTATATGGGCCTCAGTTACGTGCTGTGCATGGTTGACAGCTTATAGGGTAATAAATATCCACTGAGCCAACAAGCAGAGCAATTGACTCATAGGAGCAGAGCTTTACTCAATCATCACCTGTGTACATTTCTTACTCTAATTGTTAACTCTAGAGAATTGGAAACCAATTATTTTAAGAGTGTACACAATTATTTAGAGTAAAAAATGTCCAGACATGCTGACATATGGGGCAAACGTGGGCAATACTCTTTAATGTACAGAAGTGTCATACCTGGCAGGACGGAGAAGCCAGAGAGCCCTGGCTTTTTAACTTGGATGTCTCAGTCTCCCTACTGAACAGACATGTTCATCCTCCCAGAGGAACATAGAATCTTTGAGAACTTTAGGGAGTACATCTGTGTGTCTGTGCACCTGTAGAGTGATTGTACGAGAGATAGAGAGGCACAGTGTTTGAAAAATTAATAGGAATGGAGAAATGGAATGAATATTTCGCTAACTGGTTTAGAATTTTAATACTAAAACCCATCCATGCTGTGTGTTCTAGAAAGACTTCCTGCAAGATGACAAAATTGCAGCTGTTACAAACCTCTTCAAGAATGCCCACATAGAAATTAGAACATTCTAAAAGTGATACCATGTACTTTCTGTATTTTTTATCAGAGTAAATGTGATGAAATAAATACCAGACACTTGGTGCTCATGTGATATTAACAAAAGGGCTGATTGATTTGGCATAAGCAATTGTTCTCTGTGCAACAAATTCAAACTGACCTCTAAAAAGCAGCATAATGTTTAGAGGTCAAAAAGGACCTGAACGTGATGGTCTATGAAAGGCCCAAATGCTGATTCTCTAAGTTAGGATTTTTCTCTTTTTTTCTCATTTAGAGCTAAAAAGCAGCCCAGATTTACGGATATATCCTGTTGCGTGTACTATAGCTTGTAGCTTTTTCAATCTTTAGTGGGAAAAGGCACACCCAAGGTGACAGAAAAAGCTAGCATGGGGACCTGGTGTTTTCATCCCGGGATAGCTCACTGCATCAGGGCAAACCACGGGTCCACATCTTTGTATACTGAGTGATGAAAAGTTGTCACTGCAAATATGGGTAACAGTTTGGAATACCACTTATTTTGGTGATTGGAAATGGTCATCTATTATGCCACTGCCATAGTCCTGTACAGATTTTGGTGCTGGCGAGTGGGTGCAGCTATAATCAATACCTAAAATGTGGAAATGGCTTTGAGTAGAGGTGTAAGAATTTGGGGAAGCATAACAGAAAAAGACTAGATTGCCTTGAAAACCCTGCTGGTAGAAATATTGATGTGCTAGCAAGGGTAGGCTGGAGCTGAGTGAGGCCTCTAAGGCACATTTGCATGACATTTATTCAAAATGGTTATCAGTTGTGATTCTGCCACCCCATATCCACAGGATGGCTATAATCAGCTGGTGCAGATGGAGAGATGATCCTATTAGATAGTCATTTTCCCCCAAGTGTTTGCTTGGACAATAGGTGCTTGGGAAATCTGGGACCATGTAGCTGGGGTCTTTGAAACTCTTCAGTGAACTTGATTGGCTTAGGACTCGGGCAGGGGAGGGGAGGAGGATTGCTACAGATCATTCCCTTCTCAGTCCTTTAAGGATTCCAAGGCAATGAGTATGTTTCTCTCCAGGTACAAACAACTCCTAGATGAAAAAACTGGCATTTGTTTTGCTTTTAAATAATTACAGGAAGATTGAAGAAAGTGGTTGGGTTTTCCCCCCATTGTCCCTCATGCTCAATACAATGCAAGGGTTGGATATGCACTCACAGATAGTGATGCCAATATGAGAGGGAGTGCCATGCCATAGAGCAGTGGTTCTCCAGGCGTGGTGGGCATCAGATTCAGCAGATTCCCAGGCCTAGCCTAAAACCATGGAAGCAAACTAAACACCACCGGTGATTTAGCTACCCAAAAGGCCGGAGGGACCAGCAGTCTACTGCAGTGTTAGTATGTGCTCTTTGAAACTATGGCTTCATGGCCAATAACTTATACCAGCATTTCTCAAAGTTAAACAGGCCTCCTTAACACAGGCTTTATGAAATTTCATTGTATTAATACACATTTTTTAATCCCAAAGTAGAAATTAGTGTATGCCAGTGGTTCTCAAAGTGTAGTTCCCAGGTCCAACAGCCTCAGCATCACCTCAGAACTTGTTAGAAACCCAGAGTCTTGTGCCCATCCCAAACCTGTTCAATCAAAACCTCTGTAGGTGGGATTGAGCAATCCAAGTCTTATAAGCCCTCCAGGTGTTTATGATGTGTACAAAAGGTTTGAGAGCCAATAGTCTTTGCAGTGTTTTCCAAAACTATTCTTTCATCAAGTATGTGGCAGGGCTAATATATTCTGCCATAAGGAATGTTACAGAAGTGTGTTTATGTGTGTGTGTGTGTGTGTGTGTGTGTGTAATGAAGATGTGTGAATGCATCATCACTTGTAGGGAGGTTCTTTTGGTGACTACTTGATTATTAATTTATATAAACAGCACCTTCTGTTAAAAACTTGAGGCAGCTCAAGGAGAATATTGGCAGTAAAGGATCCTCCCGGGGTATTTTGACCACCTCTTATTTATGC
Organism: Miniopterus schreibersii; assembly: GCF_964146895.1. Classification (NCBI taxonomy): domain Eukaryota; kingdom Metazoa; phylum Chordata; class Mammalia; order Chiroptera; family Miniopteridae; genus Miniopterus; species Miniopterus schreibersii. Next base: position 5,091,185 of record NC_138104.1, on the reverse strand, counting down.
CAGGCTTCCCTGAGACATCAATAATGTACTGATTTGTTTATTACCAGAAGACCTACGCTCTTCATGAACAATGACAAAGCCAAAGCAGCAACCAAAATAGTCAGTAAACCGAACTTAAAGTCCTTGGAGCAAGAGGGAGACAATGCAATCTTTTCTTTACTGATTGGAAATTAGCAAGAGTTAATAGGGGACAGGCTTGAGTGATTCTACTTCTGGCACATGGTACAAAGACACCTGAGTCCACACTTCATGCTGGAAGACTTTAAAGCTCAAGCAGGATGAGGGCTTCAGATGGAATCACAAGGTGACTGAACTTGGCTGGGTTAGGAGCTCCTGCTGAGTGTGGCTGAAACACCTTAGAATTAGGCAGCTTCCCCTCTGTACAAAAGCATGCTGATTGGGGCCCCAGTAATTTTATTCGATGGATTCCCTGAAAATAACCATTCAATTATGTTTTACCTGCTCCTCTACATTTCCTTCATATATCGACTGCTCCCGAAGCATGTATTGCCAGGCAATGGCAACTTTGGAGAGCTAGTGAATAGTCAACAACATTAAAAATGTTTATATTTTTCTTCAGCTCTCAGAGGTGGAAAGGACCTTTGATATTTATTCGTGTTTTCCCTCTACTTACAAAATGAGCAACAGAAAGGGAAAATAGTGGGAATGGCAGAAAGAATACTAGAACATAGGTCTTATTTGTATAATTCCATCACTGAATGGGAATGAGAATTTTTATTCCAATCTGAAGTTCAAGTACAATAACTAGTACAATAAAGACACTTTTAAAGAGTGTTCACGTTAATATGAATCTCTAGATTGTAGATTATCTGAGGGCAGTGACCTTATGTATAATTAAAGATTTAACTCCAGTTTCTATGACAGTTAATGGTAAGTAATAGACATGGAATAAAGATATGGTGAAGAATTTTTCTTTGAATGAATATAAAGAGTTTATTCGGTGCGTATTTGGGTATATAACAACAAATATTAAACAACTTTGTTAAACATTTTTGTGCACAGGACAGAAAACTGCCTGTACATGCTATGTCCACTTTTGGAACACAGATTTTAACAATTATTAATGCACAAAATCTTACATATCATGCAACTCTATGCCAAGATTCCAACTTTCTTCCATGCAACAGATATGAAGATCTAAATGGAAACCTAGCTAAGTCTTAAACACTTTTCCAGAAGCAAGTATAAGTATATGTTGTTTAGGGATAACCAGTCTTAATATTTCCTTGTACACAATATTCACGTGCCAAATACAATGACAAGAGAACTCATACACATAGAGATAAGACATTTCTTATTTTAACAACACAAAAGACAACATCACAGTTCCACAATTCCTGTCTTTACACAAGAAGCCACAGCAATAGTTTAACATGATAACATAAATGGAATTAAGAGAAATCTACACTTGAGGATTTTTTTTTTGTTGTTTAAATAATCTTTACTGACTGGGGTTAACAATACAATTCAGTTTCTATGCACAAAGTATAGCACAAGAACTTGACCAGAGTACTACAAATCTAAAAAAAAAAAAAAAAAAAAAAAAAATTGGTAAAATCACAAGAACACTGTTACCTTGAGCCTGAGATGCCAATTCAGATCCAACCCTGAATTTGGTGGATTTGGATTAAGTGACACAGAGTCAATAGAACCACTGAATTTCAGAAATCAGAAAGTTGCACTATACCGAACTAAAGAACGCATGTGAATCAAGCATAGATAGAAAACATTAAGCCAAGAGAACAACACAGTTTACATAATTTTGTTTGCCCCTACAAAACACTTAAGCAGTTAATTTTGTTTTGTTATGTTTTATTTTTGAAGAGCAATTGTGGCCTTTTACACTTTCTTATTTGGAGGGCAAATTTTTATCAGCATGAGTGCTGCGAAATGATTGTGGTTTGTCATCCCCAAAGTTAAAGTCAGATCATGAGAAAATGGGACAGTCCTCCCAGATTTAGTTCACTGATAATGCTTAGAATTCTTTTGCACAAGCTCAGTCTAAATGATGGGGCTTTAGTATGGATGATAAAGTTTAATGGCAGAGAGAATAGTGAACTTTGCCCATTTATTTGGTAAACGTCACTGACAAATTTGAACTTTTGGGTGAAGGACTGCTAGAAGAATTCAACAGCACCTGGAGTAAGGTTCTGTTACAGAGCCCTTGTGTTTTGCCCCCACTGGCTACGTCGATTCATTGTGGCTCATGGATTTGCCTCCGTTCAGCACTCCGGAGACGCTTCTGCTCTTGGTTGGGGTCCCGCTTCCAGATCGGGAGAACTCTGTGAGATCGTGCAGCGACGGCTCCTTGTACATGGCCACTGAAAAGCACAGAAAGAGGGTGTCAGGGGCCTCGGAATGGGTACAGCACACTGGCCCTCACCTTTTCTTCTGGTTACTAGGCCTCTGTGCTTTAGGCCAAAGATGAAAAATGCTGCTTCCAAGGATTCAGTAGGAATTGAACTGGATCAGGTTAAGCAAAATCTACCCTTGGCGAAGTAGTGTATAAAGATTTCTGATGCCTAATTTCCATCACTTATGGTTATGTATATGAGAGAACTGATGAAAAATGCATTTAATAAAGCTCTTATAAGTTTAAATATGATCTAGAGCATGCTGTGCAAGCCAAATATGAAAAGCTTTTAAAAAATACCAATTTCTATCATGATTTAAAAGGAAACTCCCAGAGTTTAAATATTAGCACAATTCTTAATGCAATAAATGGTAACTATGATTATTATGCTCCAAATAACAGTACTAGCTTATGTTTATGGAACACTTACAATGTGCTAGATACTGTTCTGAGCCCTTCGCATTCATTATCTCTTTTAATCTGTGTAAGAATCCTCTGACATACCTACTCTTATCCATATTTTACAGACCAGGAGCTTGAGGAACATACATGGCAATAATCTTCCCAAGATCATCTGGTTAGTAAAGGGTAAAGCTGGGACTGGAATCCAAATAGTTTGGCTCCAGAAAAATGTGCGTGAAGCAGTGTTATGCTGACTGGGCAGGCTGCCCTAATTGAAACCCACTAAGCCTAGGCTAGCGGCCTCTTGGAGGTCTTGCTCTGCTTTGCCTGCATTTTATATTCCTTCCCCACCATGTCTCACTACTTTTAACATCCCTGCCCATTCTTATTGTTCCCCCTTCCTAATTTGCTACTAATATGCTAATAATGACTGGAAAGTAAAACTATGAATGAAAATTGTTGGGACAATATTGTTGGGCCCTTTCAGAGTATCCAAGGAGTTTTCGAATACATGTTAAGTGTACATACATTTAAGCATCTGTTTTTCTGCCCAGGGACCATTCTGGCATAATTTGGGGTTCTTGGCTGTCCTGAGTTAACAATTAAACTACTACCATAAAAGTAAGGTGTTACTATATGTAGATATATTATGGAAAAATTAAAATCAGGAGATTAGATGCTATTGTTGCTGTTTAATATTTTTAAATATTTAAAATGTTACTAAATTTTTGTATAAATGCCTAAATGTAGAAGAATTATGTTCCATTTTCAAAAGCGTGATAAAGGAGTAACTTAAATGCATACTCATTTAATCCACAGCTCGTATAACATCAAGCTTACCTTTCATTGGTTTGGGCAGAAAGTGGGCCGCAGGCTTGTTCTTCTTCACATGGTTTCCTTTCATGATCTCTCCTTCTTTGTTCAGACCCAGATACCACCCTCGGCCTGACTGCTGTTGACGGTATATCATCGATGAATATGTCACATAATAATTTTCAAACACGGATTCTTTGAATTTGCACTCAAGTGTGAAATGTTCCTACAAGAAAAGTAAATAAACTAAAGCTCAATATTTATAGCTATGGATTTCATGGAGAACCATGTGGTATTGCCCTTTGGAAGTTAAGGACATACTTTGTTAAAGCTTGTATGACCAGTGCTCTCTTTTAACAGCATAAACTATTGTCATTAGAAAACAAGACTATATATAGCATTTTGTGTGATGCTTTAGAAAAGCACTAAGTGCAAATGCTATTGATTAATGATTAGCTCTCTTTTTAGTAAGGTAATGGAAAAATCGGAACCAGCCACAAAAGTGTAATATATCAGACAAATACAAGAGCCAAAGAATGAAAGATAAGCATAAAGCTGTCACATGGATCTTTGTTTCCTTAGGGATTAAGTATGAGAAAATAAACATTCAGTCCTTGGACTTAATTTTCATAGATTCTCCAGTTACTATAAACTATAATTTTCAATTGCCCAAGACTGAAATCTGTGTTACAATGCTGGCTGACTATATTTCTGAAGGGATGCTACAAAGAAAGATTCCCTTTTACTTTTAGGTAAACCAAATTGATTTTTCTTTTAGATCATTGGACCACGACTTAAAAAAATTTCCTCCTCACCATCATCCTTGCTTTACAGTAAAGTTTACAAGCAAATCAATAAAGAAGCAAGGAATTTACAGTAATTCTATAAGCAGACATGAGAGAACAGCCCAGGGGACTCCCAACCCTAGAATGTGATATTCTGCCACATGCTTGACCATGTTTTCTTTCGACTCGCCCATACAAACGAAGTGTTCCTGACCCAGCTGTTTCATAAAGAAGAAACCTTGTAAGATTTGTGCATGTGTGTGCATGGAATAAACAGCTATTAAAATGGCCATTTGTGCCCTGTCAGCGTGGCTCAGCCGTTGAGCAATAACCTAGGATCCAGGAGATCGCGGTTCGATTCCCAGTCAGGGCACAGGCCCGGGTTGCGGGCTCGATCCCCAGTCGGGGGCGTGCAGGAGGCAGCCGATCAATGACTCTCTCATTATTGATGTTTCTCTCTCTCCTTCTCCCTTCCTCTCTCTGAAATCAATAAAGATATATTTTTAAAAATGGTCATTTGTAAGCAAAATGAAATGAACAACAAATTTTAATCCCTAAGGAATCCATAGAGTAGCAGAGGGTCCACTTGGAGTGCAAGATAATGAAGAAAATGCTAAGTGAGCTACATATGACAGGGGCACTGAGTAAGCCATTAGATTTTTCTCATTTGCTGAGATGTTATCAGGAATAACTTTTTATAAAACCCTAAAATAAGCTACCTTATAAAAATACTGCAAGCTTTCTGGACACCAGTCTTTTCTTAACAATGCCTCCATGGTCCTACCTTCCTTCACTTTCATAAGAGATATCATTCTAAGCGAAGAGGAGCAGATTCCTCAAATTGGGGCTGCTTTTCTCTGAAGGTTAAATAATTGAACTTTTTTTTCTTTTCTTTTCTCTGGGAATCCACAAAATCTGTCTCACTCAGTAATCTCACTGGTTCCCATCTGGTCCGCAGAGTCCACAGACTGGAATCATATTTTGGGTTTATTTCTGCCTGCGGCAGCCTTGATAGATCAGAAGATTCACCCAAATTCAACCTTACCCAAGAATAAACGTTACATCCAAGGAAACTATCATGTGGTAGGAACCAAGGTGTTCTACTGATGGACTGTGAAAACTCCTCTTTGTAGGATTCTCAACATGGGAAAGTCAAGGAATGCCTACAAAGAAATTTGACTCAAAGTCTCCACAGCCCCTCCAGTGATGAAGAAAATTTCACAGAACGTTGCTAAAACTCATTGGGGATTAAATCACCATCTGGGGGGAAAATCTCATCATTGGAGAGTGGATTTTAGTTTTGTAAGGAGTCAGAAACCATTTGAAATTAAATATAGTGAGTAACACATGATTTAGGCTAGTGATTCTGTGTAGCCATATCAAGATACTATATGACAGACTACAAAATGTTGAGGTGAGACCACTGTTCTAAGGCAGGTCCCCAAAAGGGCTGCATTTAATGTCTTGTGTGATCACAGCATTCATTCACTCGTTCGTTCGTTCATTCATTTATACACATTTTCTAACAATCCATTATACGCTTGGGTGGTACTAAAAATTCAGAAGTAAATAGGATGTGGCCTCAGAAATCTTACCATATATTTTCAGGAGAAAATATACCCAAATAACCTGGACACAGGGTTTGCTGCCATTAAGTACAGAAAAAGATGCATAAAGGATGTGTTGTATGAGAATAGAGGAAGCCTGACTTAATTCTTATTGGGGGGCTGGGGAGTGGTGTACTTTACAGAGATGGTATTACTGTAGCTGAGCCTTGAAGGATGGGTAGGAATTCAAAACAGAAAAAGGAGAAGAAGAATGTTTGAAGCACAGAGCCACAGTTCCTCTAAACTCCACTCTGTGTCTCCTATCTCAGTAATTAGTCCACTATGCTGGCAACTGCTAAAACTTAAAACTTCAGGGGCCCTTAATGTTCTTCCATGTGCTCCCCAGTATGTGGTCTTGACCTTCCATTCCCATGGAACTGCTCTAGTTTGTGCCCATATTACCTCTTCACTGGCCTGCTGTATTGACCTCCTAACTGGTCTCTCCCTTTCTGCTAAAAGATTCAATTCCTGAGGAACTTTTGATGGTATCTTCATGCCTCTAGTAAAAGAGACAACTTGATGTTGCATTTAAAATTCTCCACAGTTCAGTCACAACCATGCCTTCAGTCTTACCCTCTACCATAGAATCGTGTATGTCTTTGTGCCTTTACAGATGCCATGTGTTTGCTTTGTTTAGAATGTCATTCTTCTCTCTCTACCTACCAGCTTTCCCTTCATCCCTCAAGGTCTTGCTCAAATGTGACTGCCTCTGGAATCACATTTGATCTCTCTCATTCAGGGTACTTGCATTTCTGCTCCCACAAACTCTAGCTAGATCTCCAGCTTGGCCCTGTGACTCAGGCAAATGCTTGACTGGCTCCAAATGGCAGGGGACTTGTCCTATTTCTGAATCCACCTTCCATCTTCATAAATTCCTGGTGATATTGCCTAGCACACAGCACACCATCTGATTATTATTTATGGGATTTGAATTTCAGGGATTCATATTTAAGTATTGCAAATTCCAGGATTCCAAAGTATCAACTAGTAAAAAGTCTGTAGGGAATTTCCCTAATACCATCTAATGAAATCAGTTGTATGTAGAAGGGAGCTGTCATGGCACAGACAGATCCTGTGTGTGTGACTTAGTATGTGTTACAAATAACAGATACTACACAGATACTGGCATCTACAACATTGGGGGGGGGACGACTTGGTAATTGTTACAACTATTGGAAAATGGCAAGGAAGAAGGATTCAATGAACTGAGTGCTCTGTCACATACTGGCAATTTCTTAGTCATCACCACTAAATTTAGGCTAAAAAACTCAGTAGAAATGGAGGAAAATGAGGCCGAAAAAGGACTGTAGAAGCAACCAAAGGAGTGCTCTGTTCTCTGTGTGTGACACTGTCATTTTATCCAGTGTTGGAATGAGTAGGCAGAAGAGGCTTGATTTCTATGAAATGTGGAAAAATGAATATCCCACTCATCATAGGAAAGGTCCCCAAAGAAGAAGGGGTGCAGTTATATTTGTCTATGTCTCAGCAGTGATTCATATAAATAACAGAAATTAGATTTGATCTTAATCAGCAAAGCCTTATTCAGAGGACACCAGGTAGACATATGGCAAGGAATCAACCTCCTTTGATAGATCTGGAGATGATTATTAGTGCTCTTGGCACATAGTACTAATTAGAGGTAGCAATCACTTTGCTCTGTATTTACTATGCATTAAATATCTGCTATCGTAATAAATGAGTGAATGAATTAAAAAGATGCCAAGCATTCCTTGAAGAGCCACTAAAAAATTACTTGGCATGAGTACAAAAGAAAAGGTGCTTTATATTTTAAAACTTTTTATGCATTGATTTCTCTTAAAAGTTGTTTTATCTTTTGCATATCTACTTTTTTTCAGAGAAATAATATCTTTTTAGTTCATAAAATAATCAGTCTGTCTCTCCTCTGTATTATCATTTTTATTCCCCTTAAAGTTCAAGGTTAGTTCTTTCTTAGTGAATACTGAACCTTGTGTGTGTGTGTGTGTGTGTGTGTGTGTGTGTTCAAAGTTTTATTTTTTCTGGGGTATTTATTAACTAAATAATTACTACTTTTTAAAGTAAATTTATTAGTGTGACATTGGTTAATAAAATTATATAGGTGTACAATTCTATAATGCATCATCTGTATATTGTATTGTGTGATCACCATCCCAAGTCAAGTCTCCTCCCATCACCATTTACCTCCCCTTACCCTCTTCTGCCTCCCCACCCCCCTTTCCCTCTGGGAATCATTGTATTGCTGTCTGTGTCCATAAGGTTTTTTCACCCAACCTCACACCCTCCACCCCGGAAAGCTGTCAGTCTGTTCTCTATCTGTGTATCTGTTTCTATTTTGGTTGTCAGTTTACTTTGTTCATTAGATTCCACATATAAGTGAAATCACATGGTATTTATCTTTCTCTGACAGGCTTATTTCACTTAGCATAATACTCTCCAGGTCGTGAATATTGAACCTCTTTTTCTAAGGACTCCATGCCAGCTAGTTACAATGATCATATTTTAGGTAAGGAATCAATAATACATATTTCCAGAATGAGCTTATCCAGGAGCAAAATCTAACACTTCTTTTTACCAATTTATTCACTATTAAGGGGAAATAGTTATTTGGAGGATGAAATATCACCAGTGAGAAGAAAACATCTGAAACCCTCAATATTAGTCAATAGGACATATTGGAGGATACTTACAGTCACAAATTGTAATCGTCAGCTGCACTTTTCAGGACATCTTAGACCTCCACACAGACTTTGAGAACCAAGTGAAGAAAGTGTCAACACAATGAGTAATGTTATTTGCAAATAACCACCAGATCCAATGGTGTGCCGGAGAACACCTCTGTCCCAGAACAAAAGGCTTTGGACCTGTGTAAATTGCTGTTTTCTGTTAGGGTCAGAAGCAGCAGTAATGCCCTGGGGTGTGTCTGGTGCTGAGGGCAAGGTACAGAGAGGGGTGCAATACCTCCACGGCCTTGGGAACTGGAGTCAGCTCACAAGGAGCACGGGCCCTGACGGCGGTTTCCCCGAAGGAGCCAAGTCAGGGCCTTGCCGCTCGGCCGGCAAGGGGCACTCAGTGCCATAACCCAAACGGGGAGGGCTAAAAAACATCCATGTGTCATTTATGTCATGTCGCTGCCCTAAACGCATCTATAATGCTAAAAGACACACACCGTGACTAAACGCCTTCCTAATTAAGAGAAGTAATTTGGCAAACGCTGGCCTCAATGGCAGACTTTCCATACTTTCCCCGCTGCTTCGTATTTTCAGCTCTGGTCCCCCTGACAGGGTGGCAGCGTTTCCCTCGAGTCTGTATCTCAGCAGCGTGGCAAACTTTGAGGATGGCCATGCATATTCTAAATGTTTCCTTCTGACATATTTCTCTCAAAAGAAATATTTTGACATGGGCTGCACTGATTCCCTGGGATCTCGAGAGAGCAACAGAGTCCCCTGGGGTGGCCCATGCAGACAATGGCAGGACGACGTCCCCAGATGCTGACACAGTAAGAATCATCTTTCACATGTTTGTGCTATGCCAAGTGCACACGCCCTGGTATACATGAATGTTTCTCAATATAGTTTGTCTTATTCAGATGTAACATTTTGTAAAGCAGGCATAACAAAACAAGGAAAAAAAACCCGTTTATGAGTGGGCATTTAAAGAACCTTTAAAAAATGAACCTAGTAAAACATAATTTCCTCTTCTCGGCAGGTTCTATAAACATATTACAATTCGTCTCTCTCTCCCTTTAAGCCTCTCCCCTCCCTTCTCTTCTCTTCCAGTCTTCTATTCACATTTTCAGTAGCCCGACAATCCAATTAATTTAACAATTACTGTCAATAGCAAGGGTCACTCTTCTAAATCTTAGCTGTGTTCTGATTACAATTAATTTTCTAGATTTAAAGTTAGCAGGTTATTTAAGTAGGTCTGACTTGTGCACGTCATTATTCCCCAGGCTAATGAAAATAATATGCAGATTAAAATTAGATTTTAAATTTTGTTAAAAAAAAAAAAGAACCTTAAAACAGAAATCATACCCATGGGGGTGACACTGTAACTACCTATATTCTCTATATAGGCTTCCCTTTATCAATGATTGCAAAATCCAGGATTAATGATTATATTCAGGACTTTGATGTTCTGTCCCAGGGTATTTTTGATGTGCATGAACTTCATTATTACAAGATCAAAGCATGGGACAGGAGGGGTTGGGGACGAGGGAATCAGCCCTCAATCAGCGCACTGTAGCTGAGCAAAATTATAAATTCATGATAAACAGAGGATGGTGTGTTCACTCAGATATCCTCTGGGCTGTGGGACAGTTGTGGGCAACTCCTAGAGTAAGGCCTAGCTTGTAGCCAATGAGCAATACACATGTGGCGAAATAAATAAATGAAAGAATTAACTATCATATAAAGAGAACCTAGAAGCTCCCTTTCAGATTCAAAAGGCGTTAAATGTGGCACTAGATGAATAGAGGGCTGTTTTACAGCAGAGACTAACAAGTCAACACTTGCCTCTGAGGGTAGAAAGAGTAAGTGATAAAAGGAGGAAAGCTGCCTACAGATAAATTCAATTTAAAACACTGGCGAGGGAGGGAGAGAGCAAAGGGAGGGCCTAAGGGAAGGAGGGAGGGAGGGAGGAAGACAAGAGGGAGTAATAAAGAAAAAACAGTGCTTACGCTGCAAGAATATGGAGGTTTCCTGTAAACCAGGTATAAGGAATTAAGCTTATACTGTTGGTCTTTGGGTCTGCAAATAGCTAAACATTTCAGTTATATAAATTACCTTGATTTTTGTAAAATGGGGTCTGCAGACCTTACTGGATTTGTTGTGTGAGGATCCAATGAGATGATGTATGTGAAAGAAGCTCTGAAAATTGTAAAGCTCCAGAAACATGAAATGCGGGATTCTTGCTGATAACACATGCCCAGAAAACCAGGGCAAAATAAATAAATAAGTACTCTTTTTTTTCAAGGTCCTTTTTCACTGTGGAATCAATTTACAAAGAAAGGGTCTGCCTGTACGTGTTTTATTAACATGGAAGCATCGAAATTCTGCCAGAAATTAGGACAGCACATGAATTACACTCTGTATTTAATGTTCTCCTCCAAGCTTGGTTCCCAGAAAACTGTTTTGCCTCCTTTTGTTTTTCATTTCTGCCTACAGCAGGCTGAGAGGCTGCAGTGCTTCAAGCCACAGCACCAAAGAAACATAGTGCTTTAAAATGGGCTTCAGGAAATGCTATGCAACAGGACGACTTAAATGTACACATGTTAATTAGCAACCATTTGTAAAAAAATGCCAATTATAATTAAGAATATGCCCATGGGTCTATTTTTCTGTATATGGTTACAATGAAATTTCTTGGTAGTAATTTCATATCCCAAGGTATATCATAGACATTTTAATTACCTTATGTTGACCCCACAAAATATACCAGCACACTACTGCTTTTTCTCCTTAATTCTTCACAAACGAAGATGAAACAAATATTAAGGAGTCTGTCAACCAATGGCCTGTTTAAAACAGAATGAGGATGCAGACATGATCATATTTTAGCCATGGAGTTCATTTAATCCTTCATATTGGCTTGTTCTGGATTTTCATATTTCTATAAAGCAGTCTTATGCAATGGATTACTCAGGCTGTCAACTTTTACAAAGCAATTTGTTTTATAAAACACACTGAATAAGCTAGGAAAAATAGCAGGAGACAAAACAAAAATAATGCATCCGAAGAGGGGTTATTTTTGTCTTGATATAAAAATTATATGATCCAAAGGCCTCATTAGGCTCCAAACCTGGTAAGCAAATACATTTTGAAAAGGAAGTTGCTGAGATGTGTGACAAAGGAGAGGGTCAGGCCACACGTCTCCAAGGTTGTGTAATTGGCCCAAAACAATGTTAGTATGACCCAAACCTTGCAGAAGAATACAGATTGTTTAGGCACTCCCATTCGGTGGCAGAAGATGCACTTCATTTCACATAAGACATGTTGCAGAGTGACTGTATGACCATCGTGTTATTTTCAAAATCTTACTAGGGAATCTCACAGTGGGAAAGTCTTTTTTGCAAGTAAAGAACACTTTTCTAAAGTGAATCACTCTCTAAAACTGTTTTGGTCTATTGTGTGTATTAACTCTGGATGCTGACTTTTTTTGGTGGTTGTTAACCTTCACCCGAGGATGTTTTTTCATTGATTTTTTTTTTTAGAGAGAGTGGAGGGGGGTGGGGGAGGAGAGAGAGAGAGAGAGAGAGAAAGAGAGAGAGAGAAAGACTGATTGGCTGCTTCCTGCATATACCCTGACCACGGCCAGGATGGAACCTGCAAGCCAGGCATGTGCCCTTGACCGGGAATTGAACCTGGGACCCTTCACTGTGGGGACGGACACTCTAACCACTGAACCACACCAGCCAGGGCTGGCTGTTGGCTTTTCTCATAGCAGGGCTGACCTATGTGCTTTGAAAGAGGAGTCAAATCTCAGAAATGATTTCTAAAACTACACTTCCCTGTCTTTTGGCTAGTTACTGGAATTAATTTGTGCCCATTGAATAAATATTCTCTGTTACTATGATGTTTTTAACTTGTATAATAACTTTAAAGTGGGATCAATCCACCTGTAAGGGAATTCTTTTGGAAGTATTTGTACTCAGCAACAGAATAAGCTTAGTAGGTTCAATCTTTTTATTTTTTACTTTTTTAAAATAAATACTTTTTTTACATTTCAGAGAGAGGAAGGATGAAGGAGAATGCGATAGAAGCATCCACCTATCAGCTGCCCCCTGCACGCCCCCTACTGGGGATGGAGCCAGCAACCCGGCCTGTGCCCTGATTAGGAGTCAAACCGGCGACCTCCTGGTGCAGGGACTGACGCTCAAGCACTGAGCCACACTGGCCAGGCGCTTCTATCTTTTTAAATAGTCGTTGCAAACTCCTGTCTGAAAATGTAAACTCTGGGAACTCTGAAAACTTTTCCCAGAGATCCAAGAAACTGGCATGAAAAGGAGAAAGACTCTTTCCTTGTAGATCAATTGGAAAAGCCCCGGCAATGTAGGCGGATTATTAAAAATAAAATCACAGCAAGGTGGGCGCATAGGATGTTCTGGTACTTCGTCAAATAATGAGGAGTGGAATTTTGATTTGTGTTGGATAGTGATTGTGTTAAATTTGATACGGCCTGTCTCTGCAGAAGAAAATGACTTACAATAACCAGGATTCCACTTCTTCAAAGACTTTCAAAGGAGACTTCTTATCTCTTCTCCTGTACAAGTAGGAAAGCAATGCCAGACAACAGTGACTGCTCAAATGGAAGTCATTAATGTGTGCTTTCCACTGCAAACCATAAAACCCAGAGTCTCACAGGACAAAATGCAAAGCCCTCATCTATAAATGAAGGATGAAAAAGGTGTCGCAGAGGGCCATTTGACTGCCACGTCAAATTACACCTGCAAATTACTTCTGAGGATAGGAAGTCGTAAAGAGAGTAATCTCTCTATGAAGAGAGTGCATTGAAAGGAGCTAATGAGAGGATGCTGGTGACAGTCATTTACCAAGAGTTTGAATGGGGGAAATCAATGCATTCAATTAAGACTCAAATGGAAGAATACATTCAGAACTACTACTTAATGAGAGCCTACTGTGTGCCAAGCACTGTGGGAGGCTCCTTTGCATATGTAATGATCTGGTTTAATCTTGATAGCAGCTCTGTGTAAGAACTTCAGTGGATCTATATCCCTCTGGCCTGACAGGGAGGAATCCTCCCACCTCACAAGTGAAGATACCACAGGAAAGAAACCCTTAAGTCATTATTTTATAAACTCAATTGGAAGTGTACCTTTTCACCCTAACAGTCACTGTGTGGGCAAGAGTTGCATGCCAATTCTCATCTAAATGTACAGTTCCAACATTTGCTAAAGGTTCGGCCCTTCCTCCTATTCGTGTGCCCTGCCTCTTTGAACACTGAAGAGCTCTATGCAAACCTGCCTCTTCCACTTTCCAGATTTCTGAATTTGGGCAATTCACCTGTGCTCTGATCCCGCATCCGTAAAATACCACCAGGTGCCTCACAGGGAGGATTGCAGAGGCTACAGAAAGCAGCTAGCTTATGTGTAAGTGCTCACTGATGGCGGGATCCCTTCCTTGGCCTTAATTTTAAGTTCATGTGATATATAAGAAAATGCAGCATCCTCTCCACTCCACCCCCAACTTGACACTGGTATGAAAACTACTGGTGGTCAATGAAAGCAAGTGGAGTAGAGAAGCACCTTTCCATTTCTGAGATGGGTTCCTGTTACATGTTACCTGTGTGTCTCACAACTGCTTTCAGTACTGACTCCTTTCCAAGGGTAACAATACATGAGCTTTTAATTTGGGGCTTAAAATAGACTAAGATTCTAAAATCTGAATTACTATAACATTTATTGGTGAACCCACATGATATTAAAGAGATCTGTGAAATAATCCAGTATTAATGGGCCAAGTGACATTTACACATCTCATTTTAATTACTGTGCCACAAAAAGTACAATATTATTGTCTCACTTCTTTTGTTCTAAACCGCTGTTTTACTAGTTCTACTTTTATAATACAGGTTACTAATAACAACAATAATGAAAACCTAATAGCACCTTATGTTTAAGCAGTGCCTGTTTTACAAGTTTTCTACAACTGCTTAAATAGTTATGGCATTCAAGTGACAGATAAGGGACAGTGTAATAATGGTAACGATAACAAAGGTAATGATTATAATGGATTTTGGTAGACCTTTATTTTCTCTCTAAAGAGCTTTTTTAACAGTTGAAGAAATGGAACCAGAGATGCTAATTACTCTGAAATCTGGCTTTCACACTTTATTCTAGAGAATGAATCCAGGCAGGGAAGCAGCTCCTTCTAGATGAAGTTGGGATCTGTATAAGGTAGCTGGTGATGACATGTGGCAGGAACTTATTTTTAGGCAACCTGGTCTCTAAGATGTTTCCAGCGATGCAAAACACTGAGGACCCAGAAGCTCTAATTGGGCCTGGGTTGCAGAGGGAAGAGCCAGCCCGTCTCCCAGCCCACTGCTTTCTCCACCGCGCAGCTTTTCATTTCTCTTATGTAAATGTGTGCATTTAACATTCTCCTAGATCATGCCATTAAAAGTTCATTCTCCTATTGCAAAATGTTCACGACTGAATTTGGCACGTTTCAGGTTTTTGCTTTTTCTTTCCAGTGACCTCTCTTCCCTAGAAGTTTTTATGGCATGACCCCGGAGCACATTTACTGACACTAGGTGACATGTGGGTAACGGGTAAGGAGAAATAGAAATCCAGCCAGCCAGACCCGTGCATGTACATGTGAGCCTGTGCTTGCAAGACAGCTAGAAGGGGCGGGGCAGAGACAGAGAGAGACCACAAAAGTGAAAACAGAGAAAGTAAATGTAATGATTTGCCTTTCTCAATTCCATAATCCTGTGGCCTTTGAGAAAGGCCTGCCATGCCCACTGCTCCTACACCCACTCCGAAGGTTTAATGGGGAAGGTAGAAAAGTAAGTTGTGTCTCCGCTGCTGGAGAAAATCTCTGTTTCCTCTCCAAACTCCCAGCTGTGACTCTGAGCTCAGGGTAAAATCCAAAAGGCCACCCAGGGCAGGTTGTGTTCTTCTTCAAACTTAGTATCTATAGATCTGTAGAGGAACCTGATAGAGGAGTAAACTTATTTATTTCTTCCTGGAGCTTTTCCTACACATAACGCACATCCATGGGGGGGGGGGGTGTGGATCCAGGTCTCGAGAAACTCAGGATTAGTGCAAAGAAGTCCCGAGAAAGTTCACTAGAACAAGACTCTTCGAAATAGGAATGTCACTATCACAAAGTGAATTATATTTTCGTAAGAGAAATGTAATGCTTAGATGTATAGCTATGTCACAGTAAACAAGACAACGATTCCCTGTTTATGACAAGGCGCTGCCACCTGTGATGACATTTATTATGGTTCCGCAGAAACCACTGCAGTGAAGCCTGACTTGTAAAACTGCAGTGCTTCACAGGGGTGTTCATGCTAAGCACCCAGCTACAATTCATAAATGAGCTTTCAGTAGCTTCGTTTAAATTAAATTTGGATTGTTCTGTAATTCTTGAAATACTGCAATATTTTTATATTAATTTTGTTAAAAAGGGTTTGATGACATTAAATTTTGAAATAGGTAAATTACAGTTCTTTATCCAACTATACAATTTCAAATATTTGTTACCTATGTATTACTATAATTGAAAACACAATGCAAGAATATAATACCAACTATAAGAATACATAAAAAATGATTAATACTTCATAAGCTTTGCACAACCACGACCTAGTTGGAATAATTTTCAGCTTTCATTTTCAACAGCGTAGACAGTTAAAGTATTTGCATGAGAATGTAAAATGCATAAATTATCCCCACAGGGAACGCTTAAAACTTAAGGTAATTATATAGCATAGAAGTGGTTTCAAAGAACTCAAACAAAATAGCAAATAACTACAGTCACCCTTTAAAATGATTATTATTCTGTGTTACCAGTGATCTTGATCACTAAAATCCCTCTCTTTACAATTACATTCACATGATCAAGTCTTATTTTGCTCTGTTACCATCAAGCTCTTGCAGCTGGCCCTGAAAATTTGCATGCTGTAAAAGCTGAACTAGACAGCTAGTAGAGATGAATTCTCCAGTTATGTTAATGCTGGGAACGGAACCATAACACTCCCTTAATATATCTTATCATTGCACTTTTATACTAAACATGCATCCAAATCAAGTCCTATTTTTCACATTCCTCCTGTTCAAAATCTTTTAATGGCTCCCTGCTGCCTACAGAATAAAATCCAATCTCCCTGGCCTGGTGTTCAGGGCCCTCCACAATCTTGAACCTGTTCACCTACAACTCTACCAGAAGATACCTCAACTTAAGCCAGGTTGGAGAAATAAGGCCAGGACCGAAAGGAGCAGAGATTTTTCTTAAGAATGGAAAAATACCTCCTCTGATCCAATCCCTGTACTTCAGAGGCTGAGCTATTTGCTGTGATTAGAGAGAAGCACTGGGTCCCAGGGAATTCGTAACTAGTCACTCCTAAATTTCTTTCTTGTGCTCTGTATTTAATTCAAACAATGACCTGCACGTTTTAAACATACAAGCTGCCCCATGTCATGGTCCACACACTAATTTAGCAGGCAGTGGGTTTGTACAGAGGCCGCCACCAGCCATGCCATTCTCTGAGGCCACATGCTAATAAGCAGCACCTCTCCTCACAGCACACAGAGGACAAAGGACCAGACGTCAGCATGTCAGAAACCTCCAGGCTCAGCTTCGGCTGGAATGCAAAAGCACTTTACAACTGATTATTTCTGAAGACATTCACGGCATCAAGGAAGAAGATAATGAACTTGTATCTGAACAGAAGGAAGCTAAATTATTTATCTCATACTAATTTTTAGCAGGTGGCCAGTGATGAAAAATCTATACTGGCAAATATGCCATCTATATTTCTTTAAAGATAGGCATGGGGGCTAAAACTTTAAATGTTCACAATAGATTTGTATTTAAGTCTTACGGCTCATATTGATGCCACACGAAGTTTCTTTTAAATGCGTGTGATTGGTACATGATAAACCAGACCACCAAGCCATTGTCAGCTGCATCGTCTATTCATGAATCACATCAGCAGTTGGGTTGCTTCCCCCTTTTCTAACCTCTCAGATAGAGTGAATTTAGGCTGTTGCCACTTGACGGTGCCTTCTGTACTCCTCAGCATCAGGAGTGTGCAAACACTCCTTTCCCAAGAGAAAGAGAAGGCCCTGGCCCTTCAGGGAGATCGCAGTTCTCAGAATTAAACTCCCTCACTTAGCTGCAGGCAGAACTGGTTAAACCCTGAGTTCCAACTGAAATGAACTGGAGAGAGGGGACATGAACTTGTTCTTTGGTTGACTCTCAAATGCCAATTATTCAGGAAAGGAGAGAAGGCATCCAATTATATGTGCTGGGTCATATCAAGCATGATATTTTCCGATATGCCTAGGCATCCCATACTGTCCCTAGGTAAAGCAGGTAAAACTTCTGACTCTAAAAAGGAATTGGTTTGTGTACAGACTCACGATGCATGGTTTTTCCTAGTGAGTCAGAGCTTGTCTGAACAACATCTTTATATAATGTTTACTGTTTTGCAGAATGTGCAGGGTCATCTCTGGCTGATTTATGGAGGCTCATTACTTTATACACCATTTTATGGGGATTCTCGTTCAAGTCAACAGAGATTTCTTAAGTGCCTATCATGTGCACTGTTTTTGCTAAATGAGATGCTGACGCTCATGGTGCTTAGCACGTTGGGAATAGTAGTTGCCTTCCCCAGACAGTTGTCCAAAGAGCACTTCTTGAACTGCAAGCAGAACCCATGCAATGCCCCAAAATGTGTTCTTACAGTGAGAGAAAACAGACCAAATCTGAGTTCTATAGTGTACAGTGGCCAAGCAAGATACAGACCTACTGTGGGTGAGTATCTTCCTACTAGGGTAACCTAGTTGGGCCGTAATTCCACTTGAAAATGATGCATTTGGTATTATCTCTTACAGTTAAGTGCTCTATTTCACAATCAGTAAGAGCTAAACATTTACCAATCTCTGAAAAAGTGTGACTATCTTAGGTCAAGTTATAGCTTAGAATTCAAATAGCTTATGTTGAAACCTAAAAATAGATCATTCAGAATCACACCAGAATGACCAAAGTTGTCACTGTTATAGTACCTAAAAAACATAATTTGTACATTCTAAGATTAGCCAACATGATTCAGTTTAATCAGGTTTAACTATAAATGATACTGTATATTATATGCCAATATAAGACAATAAAGCTCCATTTTTAAATCACGTTCTTGAATGGTGAGATTACTAAGTAAATCACCAGAAATATGCTTTAAACACACTTTAGTGTTTTGGTGCCACTGAACTTATACTTTCTGCAGTTCCATTCTATAGAGAGAATATTTACAAAGATGGATATTGGCTAAAAATCACAGGGAAAAGGAATGAACAGGGGGGCTGTAGTGACCAGAATAAAGGATAGTGCGAATACTTTGAGTAAACAGTAACAGAGTTTCAAACCTCATACCTTTGGGGGTGGCTCCACAGGCCATGCCCAGTACTCAGTGACTTTGCTAATTTTCTAGCCTTAGAAAGAAACAGGAGGAGACATGTTAAACAGGGGTGAAGCATTAGAACTGCAGTGTTTAACTTTGGGCAAGCACATCAAATTACATACGCAACTCCAATGAGGAAGCAAAGGGATGGCTGGGCAAAGAGCCACCAGGAACCGGAGGACAGATATACACACAAAGCTGGTGTGAGAACTGCTACAGATCACATATTTGTCTTCTTAGCAACATTACCTTTCTGTTCTTCTAGTCTCAATGTTTACCTACAGTTGCTTTCTGTATTTTGAGTAAGCAATAGGTTCTATTCTCCCTAAGCCTGAGTCACAGCCTGGTAGTAAATTAGAAACTTAGGAAGGTGCGTTACTTCCTTGAGGCCACTGAGCCAGCATTTAAGGCACAATATGCTTGGTTTGGTTTATGAAGACGCTACTGACTCACTGCAGTGGGAGTTGTTTTTGTTGCACTGCTGATGGCCGAGTTAAATGAATATACTTGTTTTTTCTCTCCTTGCAGTATGGATAGGATGGCCTGAGCTTTCCACTGTAGCCCACAAAGCTTGCTTAAAGGTTGAGGTCATTCTGTCGCTGTGGAACAAAGTAAAATCAATGAGGGATGAGGGAGGTTGTGGACTCCCTGATAGCATTCTCTAATTGACTGTTAGCTAGCTACTGGTGCCATAAAAGCCATATTTGTAGTAAAACATTAATTTACAACATAAGGCGAATCATGTTGCTCTTCTACTCAACACCTTCCACTGGCTTTCTGTCTCCAAGTCAAAACCAAAGTTCTTACCTTGGACAAGATCATATGTTATCTCATCCTGGCTACTTCTCTACTCTCATCTATCAAGTAATCTCTTTTTAACTTTATGTCACACAGGTTTGCTAGCTGGTCCCTTGAACATGCCAAGCATATTATCATCTCAGGACCTTTGAATTCGCTGATACCTCTCCCTGTAATGTTTTCCCTCCAGATACCCACCGGAACCCTTCCCTCTTATCCATCAAATGCCACCTTAACACAGAGGCTTTCCCTGACCACCCCATATGAAAGTTCCCCCCACCTCTCAGCATGCCCTTATCCCTTAGCTCTTCTGGTTTATTCTCCAAAACAAATTATATAGTAATTTGTTTATCTAGTCTGTCTACACCCTCTAGAAGATAAGCTCCATGAGGACAGGGATTATGTTTTGTTCACTGCTATATTCCAGCATTTGGAACAGTGCCTCCACCTCTGAATTCATGCCATAGAAATTTGCTGAATAGATATGCATCCTGGTGGTCTGGTAGATTGAAGGGGCAAATTATTCCATATTACTAAGGTCTTTGCATAAGTACTAAAGAATTGATTTGTCATGAAATGATATTTAGGCTCCTGTACAGATAGATATCAGGGCTTTCATTTCACCATGGTTATAAACTACATTACAATTGTAAGCCAGCATCTCTACCCAAAGAAACCAAATACACCTATATTAATAAACTTTTGAGCTATTCATGAGAGACTATTCATAAAAAGGATAGGTCAAGATGAAAGGAAATAGCTAAAGAGAATACCTCTGAAAAGCGTGCCAACAGGTAATTAATCACCGAAAGCAGCAAATCCTGGTAGCTAGTGAATTTCAAGGGCTAACCTCAGCAATATATGAAAGTGCAATCTTCTCAACATATTAGAAATGTCAGTTTATTGTATTGAACAAAAGCATAAACGAAGCATACCTCTTTCCACAGAACATGCTATTATTTTTAACGATTTAATTAAAATATATGAAATAAAACACTAAAATATCAAGAAGAGGTTAGCCAGGGACCTAGTGCTTAACTCTGATGTGTCTTCACTGGGGGATTAAAACCTGATATGACTTAAGTTTTCCTGCGTAGAGCACAGGGACCTCGGGCTAAATGTACACAGTGTAGAACGAGTCATATCTCATTTCTTCATCATGGACCACATTTTGTCTTCAGCTTACCAAAGGAAAGGTGAGGATGTTTTAAGAAAGAGGGATGCTAAATAAGAATTATAGGTCAAGCTGTGGTGGGAGCGGCTCAGTTGGTTTAGCATCACCTGTGTACCACGAGGCTGCCAGGCCCAGGCCCAGGCCCCGGGCAGGGTGTGCACGGGAGGCACCCACCGATGTCTCTCTCAGCGGATGTTTCTCTCCTTCTCTCTCCCTTCCTCTCTCTGCAAAATCCATAAAAAAAACATATTTCAAAAAGTATGTGCCACAATTTGTTAATTAAGTACAATGGGATTTTTAAAAATCACTTCAGTGCCGCCCTTCAGATGTTGTTTAGAGAAAGGAATAATTTGAAAGGAAGCAGAGTGAAGGAGAAAGAAAAAATAATGGCTTAAATGGTAAATTACAACTTACATAAATACATGTATTGACAATAGCAGCAGTAAACGCAAACTGCAGCTCTGTTCCACTGACCGGATGACCATGACTACGTGAAGCAAATGTGTACATCAGGGCTCCACTGCAACGGGCCTTGCTAAGTGGAGCCAGAATTCCTCGCATCTAACCAAACGCCTGGGGTGGTCCAGCAAGTAGCAGACAGTAGGTCCCTGATCGAGTCGTAATAGGTGAGTTGAACTGTATTCCTTGAAAGATATTCTCTTCTGCATATAAACTAATGGATTTGATACAGGACCCTTATAAAACAGAGTAAGGGGACAAGCATATTAGACCTCTAGTAGCTCTTTTTGCAGAAATTGATTTTTAAAGATATTCTCACTTCAAATGTCTTGGCTTGTTGATTTTGGCCCACTGGGAAAAGGAAAAGCTAGTGGCACACAGCTGCCCAGGACTGTTGTATTGTAGACTCCTTCATTCTTAATTTTATGTTCTCTATTAAGGCAATTTTGCACGCCAGTTGAAAGAACAGGTTTCCAAGTAATAAACTGGCAGAGCAATAATTGGAACCCAAGTCTGTCTCACTGGGTAACTTTGGGGAAGTACTGTAACATCTGGCTTTAGTTTCTGCATCTTTAAAATGAGGAAAACAATACTATTTTCTTCATAGGGTTGCTGGGAGGATTAAATAGGTTAAGATTTGTAAAGGGCTGCCTAGCCCATCTGAAGGAATATAATTTTCTAAAGCAGATGTTTAAAATTCAGGAACAAATGGCAGCATTGTAGGAAATCTGCATTCATACAAAGCACAATTCCTTTTTGCCTAAATAAAAGATTGGTGCAGTGATGGCTGCTAACAGAGTCATATCACCCCCACGTATAAACCAGAGCAGGACTGACAATCAATTAGCACCTACAGTCAGCATCAAATCTGCTTCAAATCAGCATCAGATCAGGGTGGATGATTTAGGCGTTTGGTTCTTAAAATGGGGTGGTGGCAGGTACTGAAATTCTGTCAATTCACTGTTGGGGTAAAGCTGGGTTTTTCTTTTTTTGTTCTTAATCAGCTCTCCTCAGAGCACAGGTTAAGATCATCCACTTTCAAGAATTAGAACAATAGCTTATAAACATCTGACTAGGAAATCCCTCAGGGAGCTCTCTGGAGCTGTTCTCCACTCCTCTGCTCTTTCTCAGCTTTTGAGGAGTGAAACGGATTCTCCTGTTGCCAGGCAATGAATCGCAAGAGCTTAACTTTGGATAGTGACTCCTCGAAACGCATCCCATTCTAATAATGCACCTCCTTCTTGTCTACATCCCAGTTCCTAGGCCATTGCTGTTTTTTAATACCCGCACCTGAAAATACTGCTACAATGCTGCTCTGTAATAGTGACCTGTCCATGGTGCTCGCTCTTCATGCAGCAGTGGCCAGGCAGAGTAAAAGGGGATCTCGGGGAGGCACTTGATGTAGTTAGCAGTTCAAAGTCTGTTTCTTCCATTTGACTACAAACTCAGGGAAGGCAAGGGCTGTGTTTGCCAAGTATTGGCCAATTGGTGGATTATTGCTCAGTGGATGGATGGATGGACGGATGGGAGTATATGTACAAGAGGAATCTATAATGAAAGGAGTAGAGGGAGTAAAGATGAAAAAAAATCAAGAAACATTTACTTAGTATCTTACTAACGGGAAACAGGAGAAGCTGAGATTAGGTGTATAATTTGCTGAAGCTATCAAGAGCAGGTAGAAGAAATGAGAGTGAGAGGGGTTAAGAAGTGCTAAGGAGGGGCTACTAGGGTTGATGTGTGTGGTGGAAAATTACTTGAGAGGGAAAGTGCCTTTTAGGGGCTGCTACCCTAAGCACTTTTTAGCAGATCGGTAATGATACTGCGTAATGGTGGTGAAAGGAAAATTATCTACTACCCAATCTAAGGATTTGTAATTAATATCTAAGTGTGATTCTTACGTTGCATTCAACCTGAGGTTAATATTTGGGGCATAACTGCCAATGCTAATGCTCTGCATGTATTCACAGCGCATATCTTGATTGCGCTAACCTTGTGTTTCGTAACTGAGCAACACACCCCCTTCTGAGAGACCACTCCCTGTGGGAGTTGCTCAGTACCTGTGACACTGGGACACTATAATCAGCAAACATCTACTGAACACCTACTACAGGCATGAGAAACTCAGTTCCATCACTATGCTAAGCACTAGGGATAAAGCAGGGGGTGGGCCATAGCTATTTTCTTCTTCAGAGTTTACATTCTGGTTAAAGAAACAGAGCTAAGTGTGCAAGCACCTCTTGGCCAAATGCATATGGAAGTAGGAGTAACTACAGTGTGCTCTGGGTCTTCGAGAGCACATAGCTATCTAGTCAGGGGAGAAGCTGTTGCTTGGTAAGAGCATCTTAGACTCAGGTTTAACAGCTATTTTATCCTGAGGGCCATTATCCTGATAATAAAAATGGCTGACATTTATTGAACACTTGCAGTATGTCGGTAATATGCACAGGTCTTGACATAACTTATCCTATGGAATAGGATGAAATATCATAAGTAAATCTGATAGGTGCTGGGAGGCAAAGTTGCCTTGGGAAGTTTTCTAAGAAGGCTTTCTCTAGAAGGTAGTGGCTTCTGAGAGCTGATAGAAACAGAGAACAAGAACCATCCTGTGGCACTAACTCTTGGTTCGCCAGGAGTTCAACTGTACTTGTTGGAAGAAGAGAACATAGTACCTTGGGGTTCTTATGACAGCCAGTGAATGAAAATAGCTATTCCACAAGGCCAGTCACCAGGAGCATATGGGTCCAACACCAGCAAATCGTCTGTCAGATGCTGGCAGGTCATTAGCTTTATGATGGAGGATAAAATAAAAAATGGTTAAAAAATGGAGGGGGATGAAACACAGCCTCCTTTTCAATCCTCTATGTAAATACTATTAAAGTGTAAGATGAGTGACAGGCAGAGACTCCGCTGAACCTTGGAAAACAGATACAATGTTCAGGAAAACAGAGTTGGCCGGAAAATCCTAATTTGGGAACATTGTGAGGCATCTTAACCATAGAAATGCCATATATAGAAGGGAATAAAAAGTGCCAGGCATTGTTAAGGCCTACCTTCCTCAGCTTGACTGACAGTGCTGAATGGAATAATCCCTTGCATTTAATGACCCCTCCTGAAGCCTTTCAGAAAGGATGGCATTTCATAGATCAACCCTGTAAGCTGGGCTCAACTCCCAATTATAGGTAAAATGACTCCTTCATATGGTTCTCTTTGAATGAAGTCTTGTTCTGTAGGAATTACAGGAAATCAATCTTAGCAAAATCAAAGCTAATTAACTGGCATATGCTAATTGATTGTCTATGGGCAGGGTACTGTACTAGATTCCTGGAAATGAATACAAAGATTTAGTTGAATCTTTAGTTTTAATTTTGATGTCCTAGGGTCTCATTTATCATGAATAAACACAACCCAGTAAAGTCACTAACTCACAGATGGGGTGTCCATGTGACTGCACCTACTACTAAAATAACATTAATCACTCTTATGTTCTTCAATTATTTAATTAGAACCAAACACGTATATCTCCAGGAATCACTGTCTTTACCCCTAAAAAGCCGGCATTAAGAGCTTTTGCCTCAAGTCACACGGGTATGCATAATCTATTTGAAATATTTAAAAAGTTTGACCCCATGTTATACAACGATATGGCATGTGATCCTTGAATGACATTACCTACTCTTTATTATCTCAATTTTTCACTTTATGGCTGTGGCTATATGTTTAAAGAAAGCAATCTGATGACTAGGCTTTATGAAAGTTTATTCTGGGAATCCACAATAGAAATTCAGTTTATTTCCCAGTATTTTGTCTACTGGAAGAAACAATCAACCCTCAATATGATTACTACACGGATGCTACAAATCACAACTTGAAATATTTAATTAATATAAGAAGTCTTTGATGAACTTTGTTTCTTCTTCAACTACTTTACCGTATAAGACAGCAGAAGATTCTAATGAAGATCTTGCCTTATTGATTTGCTTCAGATTTTTAAAGTGACCATGTGTAAATTGATAGTAAAATATTTATTATGTCCAACTGGTTGCTTTCTTTTCTTGAGGATCGGTCGTGAAACTGGAGACTGTGAAATAGGCTCCCATGTGTAACTGCTCAAAATCTCACCGAGACAAAGCCAACTAGTGAAGCTGAGCAGCTAGATTTCACCAAGACTATAATATTTGTGTTCAAGAGGGAGAAATGTTTTTCCTAAGAGAGGAGAAAAAATAAATTTTCTGCACTCAAGTAATTTTCCCAAGTAATCTTCAAAATGAGCAATAAATGTGAGCCTGTCAAAACAGACAAGTTTCCTTTAAAATAAGGTGTGAGCAAATACTACCAGCAATTACTAACAGAAGTTGCCATCACTGCCACAGTTAGCTAGGCTGCTCAGCACATCTAAGAAAGTAATCATTAAAACTTTGTTTCCTTTTGTATAGATACTGAAATAAAAGCAACCAGCTAATCCACTTATTCTAATTGTACTTTTTGAATTATTTTTTGATTTATTTTGGCCAGGCAGATAATTTGAAAGCTATAATTATGACAAAGTTGAATTCCATTTACCAGTATAGAAGAATAATCATTGTTATGAAATGCTACAGGAAAGAAATTTTCAGTTTGCCTGAAAAATGTTTGAGCAATCATGTGTCTGGAGTAGCTTATATAAATCCAGTTACATTCTTTTAGATCAAGGAGTTCTAGTGGGGAGGGACCTTTGGCTCTGTCATCAATTTAACTAAGACCCTTTACTAAAGTCTGGCAAATGCTTTAAACCTTCGGTTTCATAATTTATATAATGGAAAGAATGATAGTGACCTTGCTCATTTACAAGTTAAGAGATGATGAATATTACTGATGCAAGGCCACATAATTACAGCTTAATTTTTTTCTCAAAATTGTCTTTAAAGAGGAAGTTGTTTTTCAAAGTGAGTAAACCTCATCTTCTGCATATTCTAGCAAACATGTGAAATTGAAAGAAATTGGCCCACATCACACCTCAATGATATAAGTAAAAATATAAAATCTTAATGCAAGCTGATGGTGAAATACCAGCTTGCTTTTCTATGGAACTTATTTAATCCTGGAAGTTGGTCTTATCTCTCCAATCCTCCTGAAATGTGAAGGACATGAGTAATGGCTTAGAAAAATGAATGACAGACCTTCACCATCACATTAATACCTGCTAAATCAATGGGTGAAAATGTTTCATACAGTGATTTTTATAAATTAAGTATAAAATGGACATTATAAACTTAGCCACTCTTCTTGTTTTCATATGCTATGTGCTTTTACTAATTTGATGCACGCTTGGAGTATTTATGCCTAAACAAAGGTATCACATAGGTTATTAGCACAACATCAATCAGGGAAAATAAAATTTAATTGGTTCTCCAATTTAATTTGTAAAAGGAAACCACTGTTAGAACCCATTACATTTAAAGTGCTATAACCTTCCCTGAAAACCTTGTGGGTGGCAAGTGACGGCAGCCTCATAACCTTTTTAAAACCCACCCGTATATTTTGTTTAAACAATTTAGGCCTTGTTTAGCAAGGCCAACCAATGATTTGGGGTGCCTTCCTAAAAGTACTCTATGGCATACATTATATTTGAATGTTGCTCTATCTATATACGATATTTTCCACTTTAAGAAGACAATGATTTGAAATTTATTATATTTTGGGGAGTTACACAGGGAATACACACCCACTTTAGTATTCACCTAAGAAAAGTATAAGTAGGAAGAATAATTTCTGCCCCAAACACCATCTTGCATAGCCCAAAGGTCCAACAGACACACATTTTAAGAGTCCTGATCCTTCAGATAATACACACTGCGTTGTCTTTCCAGAAGTCTCCTACCACTACTACTCATGGATAACAAGCGACCAAACCACATAGTTACTTGACCAGGATACGTCCATGTCATTTTCCACCCTTGACCCAATCCCTATCATGGCTGCCTTACTAGGCCCTCTCCTTTTGTTTCATGCCAAATAAGATCTTGGGAACACTTATTGGAAGCAGCGTAGCCCTCAAATCTTACCCTCTCGGATATTTGGTGCCCTTCTGCAATTGGCATTTGTGGGCGCAGACTAACAGTTTACTTTGTGCCTCTGACAAATCTAAACTGTCATTTTCTTTCTTTACAGAGAAACCCACAACTAAAGGTTCTGGTTTTCTAAGCTCTGACATTGATTCCATTTGGTGCTTTGGAGCTTCAGTGGGGATGAATGAAAATCTTTCACTGTGAACTCTTATGATGTTACTGCTGCTGCGTTACTTAACTATATTAGATGCTTTCCATACTAAGAATCCAGGAGGCACTATGATTCTGTTTTGAGGTTTTCCTTGTTTCTTGCAGTCTTCTGTTTTCACCAATAATATCAGACAGTAATTTAACTTATCTGACTTAGATTACTGTAGTAAAAAAATAAGATGGAAAGAATTGCTAGATTAAGTGAGAAATAAAGGTACATGAATAGTTGAAGATCAATATTTCTTTGTTCGTCTTCATGGGTAGTTTGCCATTTTCATGAGTTTCACTCTACAGGAATGGCTTCATTTTATGACTTGATAATTGGGATATAATGAGAAATAGAATCAAGCTGTGCAAATGTTCATGACAAAATCTCACACACTAAGAACTATTTCTTTCTTCTTCTTTTTTTAAATATATCTTTATTGATTTCAGAGAGAGGAAGGGAGAGGGAGAGAGAGAGAGAGAGAGAGAGAAACATCAATGATGAGAGTCATTGATCAGCTCCCTCTTGCACGCCCCCCACTGGGGATCGAGCCCGCAACCCGGGCATGTGCCCTGACCGGGAATCGAACCCCAATCTACCGGATCCTAGGTGGATGCTCAACCACTGAGCCACGCCCGGCCTATTTCTTTAAATGTGATACAAATTTCACTGGGTGGTTCTAACCTTCTTCATCACCTTAGTGTTTGGGAAATATAAAACACAATCCTTGGTAAAAATTCTAAACTTGTATATTGTCTAAGTTTTGCATTTTTTTGGAGAAGGTAGTATAAAAATGCAAAAAAAAATCCCCAAAGCTTCAATATAAGAAATGAGGGAATTTGCATTTACACAAAGCCTCATCCAAGTCTTTGTGAAAAATATAAAAAATTCCACATTAGCAAAGTTGAAATTTATGAGGTCCTAATAATGTTCCCCTGATTTCTATAGACTTAGCATTGAATGATTCCCTTCCTGAACACTGACAAAACAGATCCATTGTTCCTTTAATTTTTATTATTTTCCCTATAAAACAGTTCCCTTTTATATAAGAGTACAGTAAAAGGTAATGACAAGTAGAGTAAAATAAAGCATGTTTCTAGTTAAAAATGAATAATTAACATGTCTCAACAGTAGTCAATATGGTTCCATACTCTTACAATGTGACTTAAATGGTGCCTTTGGAATATGCTTCAACCATCATTTTAATATATATACATGGTTCAGCATGAGAAAATTATTTTACCAAATAATGCTTTCTAAAACCATTGAAAAATAGACAGAGCAAGCCGCAATACATATACTGAATTCACGTGCAGAAAGTCTCCATGTATAGATGGAATAGAGCAGGTAACCATGCCAGAGGAATAAAATGTAATTCAGGTAAAATGGCACATCTGATGGAAAAGGGCATTTGATTCCATTCAAAAGTTGCCTCTAAACAGTAAAGGCAGCAAGGGCCTCTTCAGCTTTCCATTTGCTAATTGTTTCTAATCTACTCTGCAATTAAAAACCACACTGTACTAATGGATAATCATTAAGAAGGAGTGGATGGCTTTCAACTAGCTCCCAACTCTGTCCAGGCCCAGAGAACGCACCAGCTGTAGTGCACAGGCTCTGAGGCCAGCTGACAGACATGATCACTGAAGTGGCCCTTTGCTCCAGAAGGCTCTCAGCTTTCACATTTCCTTTTTTTTAAAAAAATATATCTTTATTGATTTCAGAGAGAGGAAGGGAGAGGGAGAGAGAGAGAAACATCAACGATGACAGAGTCATGGATCGGCTGCCTCCTGCACGCCCCCTGCTGGGGATCGAGCCCACAACCCGGGCCTGTGTCCTGACCGGGAATCGAACCCCGATCTCCTGGATCCCAGGTCGATGCTCAACCGCTGAGCCACACCCGGCTGGGCTTTTTTTTTTTTTTTTTTTAAATCTTCTGGTCCAAAACCTCATTCTTCCTATCTAAGGAGGCTCAGACAATGCAGTCATTTTAATATTCATCTTAGCAAAATATATTTAGGAAGATAAACATCTGCCCTGAATACCGTATTGTCCAAGCGGAAGCTTTTTAGCAAGCACAGGTTAGAAACCCTGAATGAGGCTTTGGATTAATTTTTTCTACATATACAAATCACAATTTTCTATGTCTGAATTACTTCTAATCAAATCTGAGCCAAATTACTCAATGAAATCCATACAGTAGTTAACACTACCACCATTATTTATTCACAGACAGTTTAAAATTGACTAATGAGGCTTAAGGAACAAAATCTACAAAGCAACTGATGCCGTTCAAGAAAGTCTACATGAAGTCCGCAGCGGAAACCAGGGTAGGCATATGTGAGCTCTTGCCTTCTGTACAGACATCCACTAAAACCTTCAGAGTGGCCACATTTGAGTTATGTCCGCATTCTGCACCTGGTCCCAATGAATCGCCCTCACCTAGTCTCCCTTCTTCCACATGCAAGTGCACGGTAAGCGAATGGGCATGTGGTCATGGGTAAACTGACGCGCAGACATGCAAATAAATAAGTGCATTTCATTTATTAAAAACCAAACTGGCCAACTATCTAAAATCCATGTTTAGATCAGAAATAAGTTAGAGTTAGTGTGTGTGTGTGTGTGTGTGTGTGTGTGTGTGTGTGAGAGAGAGAGAGAGAGAGAGAGAGAGAGAGCACGTGCTCACATAGAGATGGGAAAGGTGCACACACCATGGTCTATATTTTCAATGCTTTAAGATTTCACTCAAATTGTTGCAATTAAAACTTCAGTTGTTTCAGAATCATGATAGGGAAGCCCTACAGAAAGTCCCACAGCACCTTCTGCTGTGATTCCCCTGTCTTTTTGGTATTCTTCATCATTTGATTGTCTACTGGTCTCATTTAGGTCTCTTTTAGCACCCCTCCAAGGCTGCTTTTACAAACAGGCAGCTGCTGCAAGAGCATCTCCTGAAATAGCTGTATAAATGAATACGAAGAGAGTATGGCCGTTCCAGTGGCCTGCACTGGCTCAATGGTACAAACTCCTAGCTGGCGAATTCCCCAGGAAGTAACCACAACAAGAACAATCTGTTTGATTGATGCAGTGAAGTGTGAATATTGTTATGGCACGAAGCTTCCTATCTGGATTGGGAGGAAACTTTGGCTAACACAATCTCGTGTGGACAATAATGTGATTTTGAGGGTGTGTGGGGGGGCAGGGCCCTCAGGAAGTTCAAAGTTATTTCAAATTATTAGTCAGTTTTGAAATGTTATATTCAATAACTGTTCAGACTCCAAAAGGACACATCACTCCTTTGTTTCAGTGAAATCACCTCCTTTAAGATATTTTAGGAGAAAATATTCAGAAAAGCAATCAATAAAGTTCAACTGAAAAAAGGAGATGTTACAAGGGAGATCAGTTATTAATTAATCCCTAAACACTACTGTGTGGTTGTGTATATATATGTGGGGGCGGGGGATAAAAAATAAAATAATAAAAAATTAATTCAAGAAAAATTTTTTTTCCCACTATAAGTTTGCATTCACATATTTTTCCTATTGTATATTCATGAAGTTTCTGGATAAAATACTTTGGAAGATCACAAAAAATATAAACTGTACGGGGGAAAAATGGAACACTGTAACAATAAAAAATGTATGTTAAATACATAAAAAAAAATTCCTCCACAGATGGCTGGTTATAGAACACTTGGCAGTTCGAAAATGCCAAGAGGGTTTCCCACATAGGGCCAAGAAAACTTATTTTACCTCTTTTTAAAGGAAGCAGTGGTAGAAGGACCAAGAACCAGGAAAAGAAAGAGGTAAAGAAACTGAACCTCTCTCTCTCCAAATATCCAACAACGCTCTAGCTCCCAAGAAGTCAGGCAACACAGAGTAACTAGTTTGGCTCTTGAGAAACCAAAGAAACAAAAGTGTAAGAAAGATATTCCCTTCTCACCCTTTCTACCTTCCTCATCGTTGCCCCACTCAGTTTTATTCCTACATTGTTTTTAAATTCAGCTGTGCATGATCAACACTCAAGGACACACTGGATCCAACAAACTCCCTGGAAAGGAGGAAAAAGAGCCCAGGTATCTGTACTGCGCGGGTTCTCAGTGCTTTGGAGTTTGCTTCAGTCCCATCATACTCTACCAGCCCTGGAGAGTATTCTCTAGTTTAGAGTTTCCAGAGATCACCCCAAGGCAAGATACAGGCCTTACTAAAGCCTAAAATTCCTTCATTAATAATTAATTTGAAGGGATAAAGCTAAGCTGTCTGCCTTTCTTGGTTCTATGAGACGTGGGAAGCTGTGTCAATTCTTCAAATATCATATTAATGTTGACTCTGGGGCTTGGTTAAAGACAAGGCTCTTGCGGTTTTAAGTTATTCTTGATCTGACTACGTATCTAAGATCGTTTCACCCTGTGCACTGAATAGCAATTGAACTTACTGCTATTTTTCCTGCTTGGTTTGAGGAGATAATGGATGAGCCAATAACTGGGGCTTTTAGGAAGACATAGGTAAAATAATTTTGAAAGATTTCATGAACTCTTAAAATCTGTGTACAATGTATTGCCCTTTTGGCTGGGCCTTTGGAAATTTATCTTAAGCACTTAGCATACTGTAGTTAATGCCAAACACTAATCTGAGCAAAGGGATACTATTAAAAGCATTTTATTTCTGCTTATGAAGAATATGCAGATTATTTTGTGGTACATGGTTTCAGTATTCTGTAAGTGCTCATTAAACGCAGGCAGTTTAGCTGAGATGTAACGGCACTTAATTCTTGAGAGAAAAGCAAAGTCTTTACTCTTACATAAAACAGGTAGCAAAAGTGTGTGTCTAACCACTTTTTAAATAGATCCCAGGATAAAGCAGAGCTTCAAAATGTGCCATTTTAAAATAAAAAGAACAGCAATCTGCTGTGAAGGGGAAAAAAGCAAGGAGCAATAATGCCATCAACTAAATTAGGAAGGCACATACATGGTCATCAGCACACTTTCATTAGGTGAGGAGGGACACCATTCCAAGTATAGGCACGTTTAGTTTCTCTCTCTCTCTCTCTCTCTCTCTCTCTCTCTCTCTCTCTCTCTCACACACACACACACACACACACACACCCTCAGCCCTGCTATTGAAAAACTCAATGATATACAGGAAATTAAAGGCTGGTGGTAGGGTGGGCTATAGGCAGTGTGTTTTTATTTTAACATGTATCCAATCTCTAAGAAGTTTTGATAGAAAAGTTTTGTCCTATGGTTTAAATACTTGGCATTTACACTAAATTTCTTCACCTAGCTATCCACATTTTAAAATAAATTATGTTCAAACTCTGAATGACTGTAGTTCGGCCTCCCTAAACTGTTAGAGAAAAAGAATGAATGTTCCTCTTTCTGAGAAAAGCCTGAATTGCTATGTAAGGTACCACATAAACATCATCAATAAGGATCCAACATCTAAGAGTTTTTTCCAGGTGTTAACACACAGCACATTTGCATTTCTGAAAGGAAAAATGTGATGTGTTTTTATTTTTAGAATCTAGCCATATTCAGTTTTCTGCTAATGAAGAAATTGGTAAGAAAGCTAAATTCTCTGAAGTTATGACCAAAAAATGTGTGTAAGGGAATATTCAAGTAAGAAATGTTAGTGAGAAACACTTAAAGTGGAGAGTTTGGTACTGGAAAGAGGATTCGTCTGGAATCAGAAGACATGAGTTCAAATTCCAATTATTCTACCTATTTATTAACTGTGTTCTTTGGCAAATCACTTCATCTCTCTGAATGTCAATTTCCTGCCCTGTCTCACAGGGTGGCTGCAAAGATCAAAGGAAGAAATGAATGTGAAAACACTATATATTTTAACGGGTTAGATATGTATCAATTATTATTATATCTGACCAGAATTTAAGTGCCCTGACCTAGACATGGAGGTTGCATACATTTAGGTGTGAACAGTTCCATATTCACAGAAGCAAAACCAAAGAAAGAGAAAACAACTTAAATAGACTATTAAATATTCAGCCATTAATATGATGATGTGGAAGAATATTTTAATATATGAGAGAATATTCATGATGAGAATATTTCAAATATGGTATGTATAGAGTGATTTTACAGAGTGATCTATAGAGTGATCTATAGACATAGATGTAAAATCATATATAGAAATAGATTTAGATATCTATATATGTTGAGAGATGGAGGGGGGGCACAAGCAAGCATAAGGAATGTTAACTGAATGTTAACATGGGTTGGCTCATTAGGGGATATTTTTATGGGTCCTTTTTATATTTTCCATTTTTTCTACAGAAAATACACATTACATTCATGAACAGAGAGTAAACATGCACAAAATCAATATTCTCTTAAATATAGGAAGGGAGAAGAAGAAAGAGAGAGGGAGAGCGAGGAGCTCAATTAGAAAGTTAAAATTCTTGTTCAGCCTAAGACTAGTAGACAGTTACAATGAGCCAATTAAAAAACAAACAAACCAAAAAACCAACCAATCAACCAGCCAAAAAAAAAAAACAGTTGGAGACTTATCAGGGTTGAGCTTCTTATGAGCAGACCACTTGAATTTTCAAGAAGCACTGGCTGCTGGGGTAGACGCCGGGTGGAATGGCTTTGAAAGTGAGTTCTGATCAAGCTCTGCCACGCGGTGGTAGCCTGTGCCCTCTGTATGGGAAACCCTGCCCTGCGCTCCCTTTAGTAAGCATACAGATAGAGTGCAGACCAGGGTCTCCCAACAGCAGCTCGTTCCACTTTCCATTCCAGATCTCTCTTCACATGTGACGCTATGTGGGGAATGGATGGCTCGTTGAGTGACCTTTTCCTTTTCAATGATCCTGCTGCAGTGATGAGTACAGCGGCCTTGTGGATCAGTTGTCTCCTGTAAATAACTGTACTTCTGGACTATGTAACTCTTATTCAGTCTTAGAAAAAAAGGCAAAATATGACAATATAACGACAAAAATCCTCGTAGTCTTCCAAGAATTATAGATTGCTACCATATTGGCCTGAAGTCAGCATATCACTATATGGACTATAATAGCAAATAATAAGACTAAACATTTATTGCCTCTCTCTGCTTAACTCTCTAAAATGCTATGTATGTGTCATCTCATTTAATCCTCTTAAGGAGGTTTATCTTATGATTACCCCTATTTTATAGATGGGAAAACTAAAGAACAGGAAGATTAACTCCTTTACCCAAGAGTCAAAAACTATAATAAGCAGTTGATCTGTGTTTCAAATCCATTTAGTTTGGCAGAGCCCTCCTTCTTAACCACTGCAAGCATCTTGAAGGCAAATATTAAGTATCATTCATTAATGATGTTGGAGCCTGTTCTAACCTAGGACATCAAAAGGCTGTTACCACAGGGTGAGAAGTAGACTATTCTGTTCTATTTTGCAGACAGACATAGTGTTGGCTATTTTGAGTTTGAAGAGCCATTAAGTGATAAGAAAAGTGGAGATGTGGGGTAGCCAGTTGGATATACAAGTCTGGTTCTCAAGAGTGAAGTTGTTTGCATATGGTGGTACCTGAAGCCATGAGAACACATTGAGTAATTCGGAGAATACCTGCAGAATAAGGACAGCCACTGAGGTTGGAAGCTGGGGTAGAGAAGACACCAACATTTTAAAAGAGGTAAAAACAAAAAGGAGGAATCAAAAGGAAAAATAGTGGTGGTGTGGAACAGAGAGAAAAGTGTTGTGAAAGCCAAAGAGAAAAGTTAGTTTCAATGAGGAGGAGGTGACCAACAGAGTCCACTGCTGCAGAAAGGAGAAATAAGGTAAGAACTGAAGAAAACAAATTATATTTTGTGGTTCTAGAGACCTTAGCAACAGATGTTTAAGGATGATAATGAGGGCAGAAGATAGAATGAAAAGGGTTGAGGAATTAAGTACATGAGAAAGCAAAGACGGATTCATTTGGCTCTTGGCTATCAAGGGAGAACCGTTTGAAGGGAAGACAGTTACAGGAGGGGCTTTTTAGGATGGGTAGTCCTGGAAGGATCTGCATGCCAAAGGGAAAAAGCCAGCAGTCAAGGAGATCAAGTGTGCGGAAAGGGGTAACTGATGGATCTAGTGCACGTCTTTAGAAAAGAATACAATCAAGGGAAAGATAAGAGGGCTTAGGCCTAAAAAGGAAAAAGAGGCCCTCTTTTACATGACCTGTAAGGCCCTTCACAATATTAATGTTCTTTAATAAAGGACAAAAAGTCTGACAGCAATTATAGTGAGCTTCGGATGCCTAGGAAGGAAATGGACTCCTAGGGCCTCAGGCTGGCTCTGCATGGCTCGGATGAAGGGAATGTTACAGGCCCCGGTCTACTTCAAACAACTACCAGCAACCCCTTCATCCGATGCTAAACCTAAATCTACGCTTTTTTCAACAAAAGTTCTCTCATTTTCTGTCTTACCTGGCTTATTCCAAAAGCTGAGAATAAAGTGTGATACTTTTGCATGAAAGTGACATGAAATCTACATATAAGTCGACAATAATATATCCAAAATATTTCACTTTAATAATGTGATTTGGGGCTCCCTCCCTCACCCCAGTGCCCATGCTGTCTTTACTATCTCTGCATTACCCCTCCTGCTTCCCCCTAAAGTACCTTTAGGGTTTCTCCTGTGCACATAACAACAGCACTGTGTACATTTCAGCACTTCAAAGAAGCTTCCAATCAAGTGAGATCTGACTTGGGATGGTGAACACACAGTATAATACAGAGATGATATAAAATTCCACACCCGAAACCTATATAATTTTATTAACCAATGCCACCCCAATAAATTCAATAAAAAGAGGCTTCCAGGTGCTAGATACAAGCAGAAGATCTTGTCGGGGTTTTTTTCCCTTTGTATCTAAACAGTCTGATTCTCAGTATGGCTCATGGGAACTGTTTCAAAAGCTGAAGTGTCAGAATCAGATAGGAAAGAAATGTGGAAAATCGCTACATGTAAACCTGTCATATTCTTTCATTTTTCAGAACTGTATATGCATGGGTTCAGAAATTATGGCTTGTTGCATAGTTTTATTGTCAGCATACAACAAAAAAATGTCAAGAATGTAAGGTTGGTATATTTTAAGCGTAAATGTTCAACAGATTTGATCTTTAACTCAAATAGCTCTATCTGTTAATTCCCTTTCATTCCCTTTGAATGTCCTTTAAGAGAGGGATCTAGGGCAAATTACACAGTAAAATTTCATTTATTCAAATTTAACTACTTTGAAATTTACAAAACTTTAAAAAGAGGATAGGGGAGAAACTTATACTGTTTATCAATCCATTTATACACAGAGTACAATATAATGACACTGAAGAAGAAATTTTAAAAATACCTGCAAATCAAATGAAAAAATGCATGTGTAAAGATGTTCACCCCAGCATTGATTTGTAACAACAATAAAAAAGTAAACAATCTGAACATTCATCAACAGGATTGACAAAGCAAATTATGGTACATACATAGAACAGAATATTATTCACATAATATAATAAATGATGTGGGTGTACATTTATTGACATTGAAATTGGTGCATGAGATATAAGTGAAAAGAGCAAGCTACAGAACAGCGTATATTGAATTATAAGATTTATGTACAATCAAGAATATATATGTATATATATACATCAAGGCATATGGGTGACAGACACCAAAATCTCTGGGTGGTGAGTAGGGAGTGATGTTTAAACTTCTTTACATTTTCTTATAAAATAAAAACTAGAAGTAAAAAAGTACCAGAGTACAGGTTTTTGCGCAGTCCTCAAATAACTTAAATTCATATGTAAACAACTGAAATATGAATTATACATTATTTCATTAAATCAGGTTATCTTAGGACCCTTACTAAAAAAGGAATTAGAATAGCTTGAGTTAATCTAGGGAACAGGTGTAACTGCATCTTTTTAAAAAATACTTTATAAGACTGACCCACCTCGTAATTTTTTTAGTAGTGAGTGGGCTGTGTGTATGTGTGTGTGTGTGTGTGTGTGTGTGTGAACGGAATAGCAAGTCTTAAAGTTGTTCTTTAGCTGTGGTACACCCACACCACCACCATCGCCACCACCACCACCACCACCATCATCATCATCATCTCCATTTTTAATCTGCCTCATCATAAAGGATATTAAAAAGACATTAAAGGTAATTACGTAACTCTTAGGGGACAACTGTATAACTATAATTCTCATAGTGGACCTAGCCAGTGGGGCTCGGTTGGTTGGAGTGTTGTCCCATACACCCAAAGGTTGAGGGTTTGATTCTCCATCACGGCACATACCTAGGCCGCGGGTTCAGTCCCAGTTGGGGTGCATATGGGAGGCAACTGATCCATGTTTCTCTCTCACAACAATGTTTCTCTTTCTCTCTCTCTCTCTCTCTCTCTCTCTCAAATGGGTAAGCAAAAAAAAGATTTAAATTTCTTTTTAATTATTAAAAGAATACTCAGTGTTTCCTAGCAACATATCTAAACAAGTGAGAAGGGAATCAATGAATGTATTATAAGAGTTCAAGATAAATTACACTGAACACCATCTCTGCTTCCTGCAAGAAAAACCTCTGGTTTTCTTATTTATATGTACCAGTTAAAAATAAATAAATCAGCATTTCTACATCATGGAGTAGGATAAAATTATAAATCTTAAAAACACAGTCAATGTTCATCAGTGTTTTCCTCATACAAACTAGGATATTTGAATTTCAGTATTACTCTTGGGAAGTTGTTTCAAGGACGAAATAATTAATCAATTAATTAAATATTTCAACATACATTTACTGAGCACCTACTATATGCTAGACACTGTTCCATGTATTGGGGATAGATCACTGAACAAAATAAAGAACCTACCCTCAAGGAGCTGACATTCTAGTAGAGGAAGACAATAAATAAACATGTACGTATTCACTCACTCGACAAAAACAGGGAACAAAATTCCTGCCTGTAAGTAACATTCTAGTATATTGATACAAACAATATACAAATAAACATTTTATTCAACAAATATACATTCAACATATTTATCATGACTTTGCCTACTTATATGTGCTATATATACAATGGACAATAGGAGATGGAAAATGAGTGTGAAAAGTGCTATTTTACATTAGTCAGGGAATCATCTTTGATAAGGAGACATTTGAACAGAAACCTAAAGGTAATGAGAGAGTGAGCAATGGGGACATCTGGGGGGAGGAGCCCAGGCATAAGGAAGAACCAGTGCAAAGGCCCTAAAGCAGGGGAGGGCTTGTCACGATGTGAAGGGAACAGCATGAAAAACAAAGTGATTTGAGCCAGTGAGTGGTGAGCGAGAAGCTGGTGCAGTCACACAGATAGTTAGGGCCCCATGTCAGGGGATCTTACGAATGACTCTGAAA
Organism: Miniopterus schreibersii; assembly: GCF_964146895.1. Classification (NCBI taxonomy): domain Eukaryota; kingdom Metazoa; phylum Chordata; class Mammalia; order Chiroptera; family Miniopteridae; genus Miniopterus; species Miniopterus schreibersii. Next base: position 5,052,031 of record NC_138104.1, on the reverse strand, counting down.
TTCACTCTGAGGAAGTGACTAGAGGAATTTGAACAGAGGAGCTATTATAGGATCTTAAAAGGATAACTATGTGGAAAACAGTGCGGAGGGTTATCGGCTGAAAGAAGGAAGACTAATTAGGAGGCTGTTGCCAGAATCCAGGAATGACAGTGTGGACTTAATTGGTATAAATGAAGGGGGTGAGAATCGGTTTGATTCTCTGGTGTATATATTTGAAGGAAAAAGCAAGATTTGCTGATGCGTTGGGTATATACTATTAAAGAAAAGAGGCAAGGCAGCTCCAAGGACGTTCACCTAAGCAAGCAACTGGGAGGAGGAAGCTGCCATTTACTGAGATGGAGAATACTCTGGGTAAGAGCAAATTTGGGGAAGGGACATAAAGTTTTATTTGGATAAGTTAACTGAAAGATGCTAATTAGGCCCTCGAGTGGAAATGTCAAGGAAGTAGTTGATTTTCGGTAAGAGGGCCAGGCTCGAGATTTGGGGAGAGTATTTGAAGTCATGAGAGTGGTACATCAAGAGAGTGAATATAGAGAACAGAACAGGTCCAAGAACTGAGCCCTGAAACCCGCCAAAATCTAAAGGTGAGGAAAATAAGAACGAAGCTGAAAAGGAGACTTAGAAGGATGAGCCAGCGAAGGAGGAAAAACCAGGAGCGCGGTGTCCTGGAAGCCAACGGAAGAAAGTGTTTTCAGGAAGGAGCTGTGAGCTGCATCAGCTACCGCTGTTAGGTCAGAGAAGAGGAACACTGAGGGCTAGACATTCAATTGGGAAATAAGGAGGACACTGGTAACTTTGAGAAGAGTAATTGGGTAGAATAATGGGGGAGAGGAAGCCTGATTGGAATGGATGTAAGAGAAAATGGGAGGGGATGAGATGAAGATGGGTACACAATTCTTTAAGGGGTTTAACAAATGGATTGGCAGCTGGCGAGGGGTGTATAATAAATAGATTTTTCTTATTTAAACTGGAAAAATAAGAGCATGTTAGTATGCTGATGGGAATTACATATTAGAGAGGGAAATTTGATGACAATGAAGGAAGGGCACAATTTTTGGAGTGATAATCTTCAGTAAGAGCGTGGGGTTGAATCCAGTATGAAACTGTAAGGACTGGCTCTACATAGGAGCAAAGAAAAGTGACCCATAATAGTGGAGAAGGCAGGGTATGTGGGCATAGGTCTAAGTGGGTAAGTAGATATGGTGGTAGAAATACAAGGACATTTTATTCTGACTTTTTATTTTCTTTGTGAACAAGAATCTTAGCCTGAGGAGAGGGAGGAGACATACACAGAATTTCAGGAGAAGGTATGAAATAATCAATTAGGTCGGTATATAAAAGTAATTCAAATAAGGAAATTCTACAAATAGTAATGCTAATAAGGAGAAGGAGGGGGCGGAAGAAGAATGGTGGGGGGAGAGGAGGAGATATTAAGTGCTTACTAGTCCCAGGCCCTGTTTTATGGACTTTACATGTGCTAACAAATTTAAACCTCTCAACTCTATTACAGCATTTTCTGTTATTATCCCTACAGTATACATGAGAAAACAAAGTACAGTCAGCAGCTCATCTGTACATGAATTGGCATAGATGTGAATTTAACTAGGGTTGAGGTGTTGCCAGTCAATGAAAATGGGGTGAGAGAAAGAAAATTTAATGAAATCCACGACGTATGAAAGAGTGATTATCGTGATGAATTGTGTCCCCTGAGCTGCGGGAGGAGATAAGTGAGGAAATGGAAGGGGGCAGGACTGAGAAACTGAAAAGGTTTTACTGTAACCATACAGTCCTCCTAGTGGGATCGATAAAGTGTTAGTCTGGGGACTACAAGGAATGGACTGCGGAGGTAGAAGGTCAAAGAGTAGGATGCTTGGAATGATAACGGGGGAGGTCCAAGGTTAGGGTCTAAAGTTTTGCATGAGTGGCTGAGATCGGGTGAATAACGTTATTGGAAAAGAAAATTCAAGGAACTGAGATTTAGAGCACTTGAGACTCATCTACATGGGCTACTGTAATCAACAAGATTTATAGCAAGAGTAATGTTAGAAATTTTTTAATTTTTTTCCAATTACAATTGACATTCAATATTATTTAATATTAGTTCCAAGTGTACAGTGTAGTGGTCAGACATCCATATAATTTACGAAGTGTTCCCCCAACAGATCTAGTACCCACCCGACACCATAGATAGTCAGGGCAATCTGACGGACTATATTCCCTACGCTGCACTGCACGTCCTCATGCCTATTTCATAACTACCAATCTGTACTTCAGAATCCCTTTGTTATAAAAACCTTAAGGAATCATAATAGTCATCTGCCATACTTTTAACTCTACATTGTATACCACAGGCAACAATAATTCTGTGAAAAAAACATTCTTGTGATTTTTATATTTATTTTGTTATCATTATTATTAATTTTATTCCCTTTTTTCACAATGATGCAATTCTGATCATCAGTTATGCATATCAGTGACAATGCCACATATTAAATCAACACTATTATAAGTCTAATGAAATAAAATTAATTTTAGAAACTTTGATAAAGGCATAAAAATACATGAGATAATAACCACTCTGAACGTGTCTCTTTTATAAAGAATGAGAGCCAAGAGATGGAGCGTGAGTCCTCCAAAAGGTTTTGTTGTTAGACCCTCTCAGTCTCTGCATTTTGTAGTAATTCAGGCTTCTGTTAAATCATGGAGAAAATACATGTTAGCTGCTAAGGCATCATTATTAATTAAGGGTTTAGCTTTAAAGGAGATATATTTGTTTTGAATGAATAAAAATATCTCCAATCTGTAGTAAAATGGCTTCATATAGAGATACTGTGTGGTGGTGACCAAAGATTAGACACAGCAGAAAAAGATATAAAGAAGAAAAAGGTGAAAAGCCCCTACTTCGGTGCACCTGCAGCTACCGGGTTGGTCCCTATGAGGTCTGTTAGCCCAGCAGCCTAAGGAAACAGGGTGAACTGGAAGCAGGTATAGGTTAATTTATGGGGCCATTCTGGGTTGAAAGGCATGTTAAAACATGAATGGGATTAATACACTTGGAAAACCCAGTTAAATGTTTACTACTGATTTATTTCCATGGATACATGTTTTCTTCACCATATGTCTCACTAAATTCAAACAAACTTATTTGGGCCTTAGTCCCCCATCTATAAAAAAAGGTAGGCTATCAAGGGAAAATGATACATTATCTGAATTCAAGTAGATCATCCTGTTGGAGACTTAAGATTTCCTTATAAGGAATTCACAAAATTATAAATTCTTTCCTATCCATCGACCAACCAGAAATTTAAAAGGTTGAGAATATGATTAATATTTAAAACTTCCTTCAAATTTAGCTGATCCTTTCCCAGAGCTTTTAACTTTTCACAATGTGATGCAATGCATGTTAGCCATGCACTGATAAAACATCTCTGCAAAACAGTATAGTAGGGATGGAGGGGTGATATCTTAGGGAATAAAGTAGCATTCCAAATAAATTATCCCTCGAAATGGATAACTAAGCTGTTAGATTCAGTCATGTCAATTTTTCTTTTAGAAGCTTTCATGCGCTCTTTGCTCCTTGCTGATGTACAGCATATCCCACTCACACACATCTCTGGGCCACAACAAAGGTAAGAAAGAAGAAAACTATGACTGTACAATTGTCACAGTGCCCAACTTGTGCACATTTATGACTGCACCATGTGTTTTTAATGCAAGATAGGTGAGCCATGGAAAGTCTTAGCTCTGAGATTATCCAAGACTTATATAACATGAACTTGCATGAGTGTCGTGTTTTTTTCCACTGACATTCCTCAGTTCACTTAATTTAGAAGAACTTTCAGCCTATAATGTACAAAGAAGTATGCTCCACAAAGTAAAACAGGATAACAGAGGGCCCATAAGAGATGTTTTTCTTTATAAAGATGTTTCATAAAAAACTCTTAAAAACTGACTGCTTTTCTACAAGCCACACTTGTAAGCTAAAATTAAATTTTAGACTCTACAATTGCATGACCCTCAAGAAATGTTTCCAAAATTTTTGTTACATAGAAGTCTGCCTTAGGCCAGTGTTCACTCAACCACAGTAATGGGGATACAAACATTTATTGAACACCTATATGTGCCAGACAATTCACATAAGTAATCTTATTGAACCTTAGGAATATGAAATACCCCACATTTAAATGAAGAATCTGAAGGTAAAAAATGTAAGATAATTGGTCCAAGGCAACATAGCTGGCAAGTAATAGTGGAGAATGTATATGCTTATGATGCCTGTATTGGGTCTCAGAGGTGGGTTCTCCTTGAACAGGGAAAATAAGGCTATTTGTGGCTACTACTATAATTCCTTCACCTACATTTCTATAAATATATTATGAGAGAGAAAATTTCATTCATTGACATGTCTAAGGAATATTTACAGTGCTCCTAAAGATTGTACCACTGAGATGGGCTGTCTCTAAGACAGAAAAAAACTGTCAACAGTAGGACGCTGTATCATAAATTTGTCAGCATTGTCCTACAAGTTAAATGTACTCAGAATCCTCACTGTTCTTGACAGAATTATACACACCTCTATCTTCAAATATATTTTAAAGGAGAAAACTGAGAACACTGATCTTACTGTGTTTCTCTAAAATGAAATAATTTGTGCATAACCCAGGAATTTTATAACAGATTCCATGTCCTCTAAAAGTTATCTTTAATTTCACTACGATTTAGAGATGAAAGGAGACTATAAACTAATGAAACAGCTTTTCCTGGCTCATTTATGAGGGAATAGGACAGAAATCCTTGGGTTGAATTTTAAGAAATCCCAAATGCCAGCATTTTTAATTTTGATAAAATTAAATATAAAGGAATAGATAAATGAAACTAAGTCAAACCTACGACATTAGCCTTTCCTCTCCCTTCAGACCACCAAAGCTTGGATGTTTTATCTGCTAACAATTCCTCTAAAAGAATCTCAAGCATGTTTTCTTGTCATCAAAATTAATATATATTCTAGGGAATTATAACTTGATAAATTCATAGAAGAGGGAAAATTCTCATGAATATATCAGAAGCTTGCTGATATTCTGTAGTAACACTAAAAACACCTGTTAACATAGTAAATAACTATGGTAACTTTGGAGGTAAATTTGTTGTAATTTGACATATGATTATATATTTGTTAAATCTTGCATATTCTGTTGCCCAGAGATCCCTTCTGATAAATACCAACTTTTCTAATACTGTTTTACTGGGTTTGGAATGAAACTATAGAATGGATAATTACCATCTGAGAAAGTAAAGCCTCTAACTACCACAATTATCCACATTAATTCAAATTGCATGAAAACAGAAATAACAAATGTTTGGAAGACTGCACTACGGAGGAAACTAAACAAACCAGCACACACACACACACACACACACACACACCCTGATATTAACAGAGGAGGAAAATAATGTATTTTCTCTTGTTGTATAGGGTAATAAGATTTGAGTTTGAAGTCCACTTGATGTGTTTCCTGAGGCATTACCAGTGAGTCAAGGAAACAGAGGAGGCAAGTAAATCTTACCATAGATGCTGTAATAACTAAGTGCACCATAAAAGTTTATTTCTGCCGGGCCGGGCGGGGCTCAGCGGTGGAGCATCGACCTGGGATCCAGGCGATCAGGGTTCGATTCCCGGTCAGGGCACAGGCCTGGGTTGAGGGCTCAATCAATGACTCTCTCATCACTGATGTTTCTCTCTCTCTCCCTCTCCCTTCCTCTCTCTGAAGTCAATAAAGAGATATTAAAAAAAAAAAGTTCATTTCTAAGCCCAATGAGAATTTCTTCTGTTTAGAAATATCTATGCATGTACCTTACCATTTTCAAAAGCTGCCTCCCTCCCTTTATATACAGAAAATTGCCATATTTTGACACTGTTTACACATTCATTTATTATATGAGTCATAGACCATGGAAATGTGACATTTTCCATAGTTCAATGGGATGAAGAGAAGGACCATTAAGTAGAGGCAATTAGAAGGCACAGTCATCCTTTATTGGTCAAGCTCAATTATGCTCCCAGTGGAATCTTAATGTTACTTTTATATAAATAAACCAAATAATCAAAGGCAGAGAAATAGAAAATAATGTTTTCATGGAAGATTCATTAGAAACCCATTTCTACTGTTTTTTAAAGTAATTTTTCATTGTTGACATTATTATAAATGTTCCCTATCTTCCCTACTTCCCCCCCCCCCCCACCCTAGGCCTTCACCACACTCTTGTCCGTGGCCCTGGGCTATGCATATATGCATACCAGCCTCTCCCCACCCACTCCTCTACCCCTCAACTTCCTCCTGAGATCTGTCAGTCTGTTCCATGCTTCCATGCCTCTGGACTTACTTTGTCAGTTTATTTTGTTCAGTAGATTCCACATATAAGTAAAATCATGTGATATTTGTCTTTCTCTGACTGGCTTATTTCACTTAGCATAATACTCTCCAGGTCTATCCATGCTGTCTCAAAGGGTAAGACATCCTGATCATGAACAGAAAATAATTATTCATTTCCTCAGGTATAATCTATCTCTTTCAAAGACTATCCCCTGGCCAATCTGTACTAAGGAGCACTCATTCAATGTATACACTACTTAACCCCATTGCTGTGGATTTTATTAAAAATTTAATGATGAATGAAAAGTTGAGGTATTTGTGGCTTGCAAAATACATTCCAGGGCCACAGGAATCAAATTTTATACTCTCATTTAATATTTGAAGTAACTGAGATTCTGACAAAGGAAAGGAGCTGCCCAAGTTCATACATTTATTTGAAGAGGGTTTACAAGCTGCATTCCCAGATTTCTAATTCAGTGTATCCACCAACGAAATTGTGATATCACTACTTGTTCAATCAGTGTTTCTCATGTATTAAAAAAAGACAATCAAATAGCATGTTATTCACCACTATTCTGGAATGGTGACAAAGATCTTGTATACACATAAACCTCCATAATGACGAAGGAGAGAGACGTGTGCACATACACATGGAAATACACATGTACCTTGGATCTCTAAATGGCTCCTTACTAAACTGTATCATTTTTGATTCAGTCATCTCTTATTATGTAAAAGAGAGTGTCATTTATTTTCTCTCAATCTTTGGCCTTTTACATAGTAAAATTTTCTTCTCTCATCTATATACTAAATATTAGTATAGTGCCTACTGGATATTTAGTAATGAATTCGGTCTGGTGGGGAATATAAAAGGAAAGGCACCATTCTTATCCACAAATAACTTAAATATTGTTCGGTGATACCAGATTTACACACAAGAAACATCTGGAGAATAAAAGAGGTACATAAAAATAATACACACGTTGTGTTGTGAGAACACAAAATGAGGCACTGTGATGCTTATATGAGCTTTTATAAGGTTGTAACATTACAAGAAAATACGCTGATATTATCAGATACTTCTTTAAAGTTTGTATTTACAATCGATTCAACAAAGCCAAACAGAGTTATGGCCTTTAGGATGTGTAATCCATCTTCTATCAAGGGACTTTTGCTAAATAAAAATGTGAAGGCAGTGAGTCCTTTCATGAGCAATTCAGGAGAGAAGGTAATTATTGTAGACAAAACAAACAAAGCAAAATCAAACAAGAAATCCTATCTCGTTTGAATTCAGAATGCCACACCTGAAGGGAAAACAACTACTAGGTATTCCTATAAAAATAAGGATTAAAATTGAGTTGGCAAGGAAGCTTCTTTTAGCAACCACAAGGAAATACAATTAAACTGTGTAGAGGAACAAGTTTCCCTTGAATTAAGTGGAATGACCACTGACGGTACATGACTGCCGTCGGGGCTGCCACTGATATCATAACAGCAAGAACAATTTTCTAAGACCTTTGAAAACTATACGAATGTGCCACAATATCATATCAGAGGTAGTGATTCTAGAATTCTGCAGAAGACTAAGACTCATGAAACAACAAAAAAAGTTCAAGAAAAAAGTTCCAAGAAAGCCACTTAATGTTTCTTGGTAGTAGTGCCTCACATATGAAGATTATTCTAGAATGATGAAGAACCCTTTCAGTGTGACTCTAGGCCATAATGAAAAAATTTAAATGGACAAAATGATGAATTTCAAGTTACTATTTTTTGTTTGTTGTTACAAAATATACCTATTGTGACATTGCATTTAATTCAGCACTACAAAATAGCAATCCAAATACACTTTTACTTGACCAGCTGTCAAGTACACATACTATGATATAAGATAAGGTGATGTAGGCAATAGGGCTATGAAAGAATAAATCACCATACATAATATTATGTATTTTGATATTATTATTGCAGTGGGCTATCTCTATAAATTTACCCTTAGAGTCCTAGAGACAGGACAAACTTAGAATAGAAACTCTTTTTATAGTAAAGGTTCTTTGGCATGACACAAACTAAACTCTCACATGGGATCCTTCTACACAGAAAAGTACATTTACTTCAGGGTTCCCATGAACTTTTGACTCATCATGGGTTCTGTATAGCAGCTCTGCATGTGGCTTTCCTAAAAGATTAATTTCCTCAATATATTGAATGAAACACTGGTTCATGATGAAATGGTAATAGAGTAGGGTGGCAACAATAAGAGCAAATAAAGGTTAAATAAGATCTGATAAAAAGGACAAATTTTCTCCTAAATTCTAAGAGAAAATGCATTATTAATGCAAAGCATTCTGGTTCGCTTCCATTTTCCCCTAATGCTCCAACAAATGTTTGAAAATGCAGTGTAGCCACTCGGCTGGGCCAAGCCATATGCCAATTTATAACCAATGAAAGAGTCATTGATTCGTTAAGAAATTAAATGTTGCTAACATTCAGAAAAAGAAAGTGTTATTGTGCTTATAAAAGTGAAATGAGAACATGTTGAACAGTTTGTGAAGTAATTAAGTAATGTGCCAGAAATAAACAACCTGCTTGAAGATACTTTCCAGGTTTTTTCACAGTGGGCACTATTTTCATTTCCCCTGCCTTAAAAAACACCATATGAAGTTTGAGATCTCTCAGGTTAAAGAGCAATGAGCCATACAAAAAGCAGGATTTAATTACTAATAGATATTATTTATTCAGTAAATCAGTGGGTTGATATCTCATACTCTTATGATAATTTCATATATACAGATCTTAATATACTTTTACCTCTATACAAATTACAATGATATATTGGTTTAATTTCTTGGATTCCTGAATTTTGGATTTGATGAAATCTACATAATGTCAACTAAGAATTTCTACCATTTTATGGGATACGTTTACATGGAAACAGGGATGATTAGGTGCCTGGACCAGGTGCTCCCACACTACGGAACCCCAAGGATAGAGGTCAGCACTTAGCGGCTAGTCAGAATTTCAGGGAGCACTAATGACCTTGGGGAAGCAACTGCACTTCATTTTCATTTTGGCTCCCCCAACTGCCCTGCCCGAAGGTTCCAACTGTCAAAAAGAAAGGTAACTGGGTCTGAAATAAATCTAGTCCAGGACTGTTTCAAAAACATCTGGGATTCTTAGATTTCTTTACTGTTATTGTACCTCATCTACATTCTTGCATCTTTTGAATGTTTTAAGGGTGTTTACTTACAAAAATAACAACTATCCAGGCAGCCTGTAGCAAAACAACTGCCACTCTTTGGCCACATCCAGATGCAAGGCCCTGAGAGGCAGAGCCCTTACCTACTGACAACAAGAACCAAGAGCAGCAGACGAACATCACCGGACCGTGTTATAGATACTGAAAAACAAACTAAACAAAACACCTCCCCTGATGCCGAAACTCCACTGGTCTCATGAAGGCTTCAGAGGTTCGAGACAGCAGCTACTGATGAGGGTGGTGAATGCAAGGATACAATGATGGAAAGGAAAAAAGCCTCCACCTCAAACTCTGGAAAGAAGGCTACCAAAAGAGCTTCCAAACCACATAAAATAAAATGCTGCCCTACGTGTCTTGGGTGTGGACAGAAACCAGGCCAAGGTCCAGAGCAAAGAAAAGCACCCATCATGGCTCTGTTGACCTGTATCCTCAAGGTTAATTACTGGTTTGAAGATAGTCGCATGCCTAAGTCAAAGACACTCACTAGCAGTTAAAGTGTTTCCCAGGCCTATTATCTTCTGTAAAGTTTAAGAATTGTTGGATGGGCCTGGAGAATAATATGCTAAGTGAAATAAGCCAGGCAGAGAAAGACAAACATCACATGATCTCACATGTGGAATCTAAAGAGCTTAATAAACTGATGAATAAAATAGGTTCAGTGACATAGAAGCATGGATCAGACTGAGGAATCTCAGAGGGAAGGTGGGGGGTGGGGGGTGGGGAGAGATTAACCAAAGAATTTATATGCACATATGCACAACCCATGGACAGGGACAATGGTGTGGAGAGGGCCTGGGGAGAGGGGTGGGGCAGGTTGGAAAGGTTCAACAGAGAGAAAAAGAGACATCCGTTAATATTTTGAATAAAAAAATAGAGAATTGTTAGATTCAAATACCCTTGTGACATAGAAGTGCTTTGGTTTATTCATAGCTCTACTGGAAGCAAAACTTTTTAATTTGAGGAAAAAATTCTATTTAGAAACAGAGGAGAACAAAGCAGCACAATAATTTGGCTAGGTGACTTCTGTTGTTGGTCAGGATATTAGAAGTGCAAATGTAATAAACTACTTTAATAAATATGCTTTTTATCCACTTACTGTCCCTAGTGTTAACCACTCAGCTAACCACCCATCTAATCAGAGACAAATGGTACGTGAGTAACAGGGATCTCAGAGCAAGAGGTGATACGGGTCAACACCTTGCTCCATTTCTACAGCAGCCATAAAAAGTCACGGGCAGGAAACGGTAATTCCATTCTGGAGAAATGGACACTTGGTATTCGTCAAAATATCCGGTGTTAATATATCTTGCATATTATAGCTCCAAGAAGCTGTATCTCTGTCTATGGGTCAGCATTGCTTCTCTCTGCTTTGCTTACTGCTGCAGCATGCAATTATAGAAAAATAAAGAATAAGATTTCCCTGGGTCAATGTCCAAACATGTGAAGTAGACTCATAGACTTAAAGCTTTGGTTGGTTGAATCCACTGTAAATCACCTGTGTTACACAGTGGGAGACTTTTTTATTTTTTTATTTTTTTGTTTTTGAATATATCTTTATTGATTTCAGAGAGAGGAAGGGAGAGGGAGAGACAGAGATAGAAACATCAATGATGAGAGAGTCATTGATCGAGCCCGCAACCCGGGCCTGTGCCCTGACCGGGAATCGAACCCCGATGGCCTGGATCCTAGGTCGACGCTCAACCACTGAGCCACGCCCGGCCGGGCAGTGGGAGACTTTTTTAAAGTCACTTATTTAACAAACTCTTAAAACACTTCAACTTATATCATTTCTTGATATAATTAAAACCCACTTTTCCATTGTATGCAATTTTACCTTCCCAAGACACATACACATGGTCTTAATGTGATCTGCTGAAGATTGTGGTTCTAAACATCCGATATATATTGTTCAATAAAACTGGTACATTTCCATAATGATGCATTCTCACACACCCTCAACCCCAAGAGCATTCAAATCGTTTCCCTATGTGGAATTTTCTAGCAGTGTGTTCTGGACTAAAAATAGCATTGCATGGCTGCAGAAGTTGGGGAGAAACAGTTTATGCTGATCCTTCCTGTAGTAGATCAACTACTAACAATTAGGACTCTGAACATAAGACGAGTCTGATGCAAACTGCAGCCTTTGTTAGTACAGATCAATGTGACCACTGTTTGGGGTGCCTAGTACCTTGTGGATGTTCCACAAATATCTGGTAGTTGATTGGTTGACAAAGCTTCTGAACCCGTTCATGCCTCAGTTTCTCTGGGAGTATAAATGGGTGACTGAGCTTTCTGAGACTAGATGAAAGAAGAACGTTTTCAGGAAATCTCTCCTTCAAGAGTTATGATACAGTATTGGAAGTACACAGCTTCAGGTCTCCCCTAGGCTTCTTTGGGCAAATAGCCTACAAAGAGGCTCTTTCATTAACACTTCCATTACAGTCCATACAAGGGAATATTTTATACAATATTTGTGAGAATTCTTTAATCAGGCAACCAAACACTTTTGTTATTGTAGCCCTGCTGATTTTGTGGCTAGATTACAGCAATAGATTTGTCATGAACAGGCTTTTTTGTTACAATATTTGCTATATACACTGAAGTTTTACATGTTGGAATCTCACTTCTGAAAGCTATAACTGTCATTTTCTGGTGTTTCGTTGTCAATTATGAAAGTACTATGGAATGATTCATACCCTCCCTCTGGTGAGCATTTTTCATCCTCTGCATTGTAGCAGTCTGCATTCTAACACCTTGGAGTTGGTTATTTACATTTGACTTTTCCAAATCTCTATAATAATTTTTTCTCAGGTAAAAATGGACATCATCTTTAATTCAGGATACTCATGTAATATGCTGACCGAGAATTCTTATACATATCTGAGGCCCTTAAGGAAGTGGATATTATATATTATAACTACTGGCTATATGCAAAATCTACATAAGAAATCAACTGAGGCTTTCCCAGTAGTTACACTTCCAGGACCGTCAAAAGCAGTTAGCATCAGAGTATCTGAGGAATAACTTAATCAGAATGTTAGCACAGACTTGCTATCTGTTCACACATTCAGCCTGGGCAAAACATATTAAATACATTAGTCAGGGGTTTTCCAGTTATTAACCTTGGTTCCAGCTATTATACTGATTAAAGTAATGCTTTCATTTAAACTTTCCCTTTAAGCAGTGCAACCACTGATACTAGTGCTGTTGCCTTCAATTTTTTTGTGTGTCTCAGTCATTTACTTTCTTATATAATCCTCAAATGTTAACACTTGAGAGGATCCATGAAAGGTTATAATTGGGGCCCTTTAACTTATTTTAAATATTCCATGGGGCTGACAAATTACATTATATGCCTTCATTGTTTGTTATATACGTTAATTATTTTAATAAATATTTATTAAAAAGGTAATTTTTACTGGGCATTACTCTATGACTAAGGGGAGGTGAAGAGAAATCAAATTAGTTACTACTTAATGAGTATGATTTGTTAGGTAAACTATTTTAAAACACAACTTTAATGGAAAGAAGGGCAATAAGAAAAAAAGGTCTTTATTGTTTCTGTGGATTAAAATTGTACAAACATTTAAGGCTGCTGTTTTTTTGTTGACTTGCTGTCTGGAGGCTCTACCCATTAATGTGAACGGGGTGTTAAATGCCCACTATGACTGTATTACTATCGTTCTCTCCCTTCCTGTTCATCGAGATTCGCTTTACATAGTTAGGTGCCCCTATGTTGGGTGCATAAATGTTTACAACAGTTGTATCTTCTTGTTGGATTACTCCCTTTATCCTTATATAATGTCCTTCTTTGTCTCTTACCATAGCATTTGTTTCAAACAGACTCACAGATACTGAGAACAGGCTGGCGGCTGTCAGAAGGGAGGGGTTGGAGGGCTGGGTGGAAAGGGAGAAGAGATTAAGCCCAAAACAACAACAACAACAACAACAACAAACTCAAAGACAGACAACAGTGTGGTGATGACCAGAGGGAAGGGAGGGGGGAGGTAGGAGAGGGGAAAGGGGGGGAAAGGGGGAGAAATGGTGAGGGAAGGAGGCTTGACTTTTGGCGGTGAACACATAATACAATATACAGATAGTGTGTTGTAGAATTGTACACCTGAAACCTACATAATTTTATCAACCAATGTCACCCCAATAAATTCAGCTAAAATTACACTGCAACGCTGTAAAGATATTAACAAAACAAAAAATATATATAATTATGCAAACAAGAACGCAGAAACTAAAAATGATATTTGCACCAAGACTTGAGATTCACTGGAGAATTACATAAAATGTAGCCAAAAGTCTTATTTTCTGTTTTATAAAGCTATTAAGCATTACTAAATATGTCTATAGGACAACCTCTAAAGATATTTCATGTCCAGTATAGGATATATATTTAAAACAGAATTATTTTAAATAATTCACCCCATAATAACAACAGAGCAATAAATACAAGATTGGTTTCTTCCATTTGTATCTCCTGTGTGTGTCGTATGTGCGTCCAGGTGTGTGTGTGCACGTGTGTCTGCATTATTCATTACCTACTTACATCTGGCTTTACCTGCTTAATTTCTTCTTCACTGTTCTTGCCAATTATTTTATTCTTTAGCTCCAAGAGACTGGCTTTTTCCCTACAAATATAAATTTTGCTTCTGAGTTAAAGCCATGAGACACTCTTTTAAATATGTGCCCCATGACCTCTCCTTTGGACTATTTTTTCAGCTTGGCCTCAGAAACATTATACAGAGCCAGCCTTGTGCTATTTAGCTACAACTACTCTTGCGCCCTTGATTTCTGAGCAAGTGTGATCCTTAGTCATTCTTTCCCCTATGAAACTAGACCTTCACCCTGAATAATTTACCAGGTTGGGTTACTTTTTTTTTTTTTTTACAGAGACCATGAAGAAAAGGCACTTGACTTTGAAGGTACAACTAACCAGATTTATCTTATTTCATATTCAAATAATACCGAGCTAGGTTTTCTTTCACATTTGAAGGAAACTTCCATTAACTGCGAAAAGAACTAAGTCTGTGAAATAATCTGGGACTTGGGAAATGTATTTCAGGTTTGAAAATTATGCTGATTCGCTGGTATTCTGAAGGAATATCTAAGACGAACACAGCTACTTCAATATATTTTTCAATACAATAATTTTAATGACTTCTAACTCAACAGCACCAACACAATAACTTAAAGCCTCTTTAAAACATAAAATTTAGCTCCCTGAGCTAGCAGAGCCATTCAGCAGCAAATAAAATGTGATTATTTTCTCTGCTTTTCTTCCTGTGAAACAATTTCATTTTCTTCTTTTTTACATTTTCAGTGATACCACTCAGAAATATGTATGTAAGTGTATAACTTCCCTTATACACCATAACCAATTTGTCTGGACTGAAAATGCCCATCAAAAATGTTTATCCCACAGTCACTGAAACCAAAAGTTTGTTAGATGTAGGCACCAAAATTGGGAAACTAAGTTTTCATAGTCAAGACTTTTCTAACTTTATATTAAGTAAATCAAATTCAATAATTTTTGAATTAAATGAAGTATACAAATAAGCTAAAGCTATAATCGGAATTTAAAATTTATTTGTGCCTACTTGTTTAGTAGGGGGTGTTATATGCGATGGCTACTGGCTATATGCAAAATCCATCCATGAAATCAATTTTTATTTGAAAATGATCATTTTCTTCTATATTAAATATGATATGCTCATGTTTGTTTTAAATCTATTTCCTTTTATAATTGACCCAAACCTACTTCCTTAAAGAGCCATAATATTTAAACCAGCACCCTGCACTTAATTCTATTAAATATATAAGCCTCTATGATAAAAACCCTGGAAGTTAAAATTATATGAACTTGCTGATATACAGATCTGACATAACATTTTGCATGCTACAAATGTTTGCTAGGAGTACATTCATCACTCTGAATTGATCGATGAGTTCACCTAAACTTTAACATCCTTTCTATATTAGAATATGAGCTATAACTGTGAAGCCATATCACTGAAAATTAGGTCTTAAATTGTCACACACTAAAATCAGATGAACTAAACAAATCTGTAGAAGTAAGCTCACAGGATAGCTAAATGTACTGAACACCTGAAGCACCTTAACATAAACCAATCCTCTACCCTCAGTATGAAATTAAGACATAAATCAGAATCAAATTTTAATTCACCTGGACAATATAAACCAACCTTCCATTAAAGAATAGTATTTAAGCACAATGACTAGAGTGTTGAACCCATAAAATCCTTTGCTGCTGGATCCTGTTTTTATGATTCTTGTTCAATTGGGGGGGAAAAAGGTTAATTTTTCACTACTTCAATTTAACTATTAGTCATTTCTCAATTTATTAACTAATTATCTTATTTTTCTAAATAGGTTTGTGATTCCTGGAAACAGGTTAAAAACTTGGCTCTTAGGAGCAGGATATTTATTCCAAGTGTTTCTGAACAGATTATTTACTAGTTGCAAAAGAGAGGGGGAAAAGCAAGAACTATATATTGGAAAATCAGACAATATTTTGATTGGATCATCAAAATTTACATCTGTGATGGGAGAAGAAACCTGGTAAGTTAAGGTATGTGGTAATAATCCAGTAAAGAGGAAAATATGTCCCCTTTGTTCAGATTCCAAGTCTGACTGGGCCCCTGGGGTCAAGTTGCACACGCACTGCCTCACTGCCACGGCGTCAGGCTGACTCTCAGAGAGACTTGCTTTCTGGTTTTGCATCTAGTTTGTGGTGGTCCCAAGACCATAAAACAAGGCAGTAAAATCACTCCTGTAAGTCCTTTCTAGAATGGAAAAAGGTTTACTTGTCAAATAATTTCTACTTGTCCACACAATTTAGCTACATTAACCCTAACAATAACCCAAGTAACAGTTTGGACTCTGGAAACAGAAAACTAGTGTTCATGGAAGGTAAGTAATTAGGCAGATAAAAATACTACTGCATTGTGGAACATTTCAAAGTCAAGAAAAAATGCTTTTGGTTTAACTTTGAGTTTTCATTATCCGGTTTCTAATATCTATTATTACTCTTCTACTAAAATAGATCCTAGGACATTAATAATATTTTCATATTTAAGATTCTTGATTGTCTATAGTTAATGTTTATTTATTTCAAGCAATTTTGAAACACGTATTACAAGTAGGTTTATACTATTAAATATTTATACTATTAAGTTTTGAAGAACTCTCAAAAGCATGTGTACAATTCATTATTACTGGTAAAGAAAACCAGAAGGTATGAACAAAGTTGTCCATGCACAATGAATAATTTCCTTATAGTTCCAGAAAGACTTAGTTATATCATGGACAAAAGTAAATGTGTTATGAAATAATGGCTAATTATGATTCTCTGTGCCACAGATGGTTTCTCACTGCCACTTGAGCCTACATCAAGTCTGTCCCTCATGGCAACAAGAAAAAAAAAGGAGGGGGGAGGGTGCAGTGCAAGAATCCTGAGATTAATCACGGGAAGTAAACTGCTATCTCTGTAACAATAACAACATGGAGATATTATTTGTTCATTTAAGGGACAAAAGGGGAGAAGGTACGGTAAAAATGTAAAATTGAATGTAAAAGAAATGAAGGGTGTAGAAGCATAAATGAAAAAGTAGAAAAAGGAAATAAGAAAGCTCTTCCAAGGATCAGCCTTTTTCTACATTTCAAGAAATCGTCCTACAGAAGGTAAAGGCAGTATTTTTGCAAGAGTAGAAAAATAAGATCAGAAATTTCAAATAAAGGATAAAGTACGTATAAATCCATGATTTCTGATTTCATTGCAAGGGTTCTGAATGCTATTCAACGATCATTTTTCTTAGGCCCCCACCAGTTTTTAACCCATGCTACACATTAGCATCAGCTGGGCGGCTTCCGGAAATATTCATGCACAGACCCGACCCTGATATTTTGATACAACTGGTTTGGCTGTAGCACAGAATGGAATTCTTTTTAAAGATCCCCAGGTGATTCTAATAGGTAGCTAAGGTTGAGAACTATTATCTCCTTAGGGATCAGCAAACATTTTTTGTTGGAAAAGGGCAAGATAGTACACAATCTGGGCTTGTGGGCCACAAGGTCTCTGTTACAACCATGAAACTCCGCTGTTACAGCACAAAAGCAGCCACAGACAATATGTGAATAATGGGGTGACTGAATGTGTTCCAATAAAACTTTATTTACAAAACAGGCAGTCGGCCCTATTTGGTCCATGGGCCACAGTTTACCTGCCCCTGGTCATTAGAGTATTTCCTCCTCCCTTTCCCAAAACGACTATTCCAAGCATTCGCCTAAGCCATCCCCATGCCTCTGATTCCAGCAGGCAGCCTCTCATTCTGCTCAGTGGGAAAATACAGATCATCCGCCTGGAAACCCTTCCAGTCCCTCGCCCATCGCCCGCAGGCTTACTGCACCTCCATCCGCCTCTGTCCCCATCTCTTTGCCTCCTATTGCAGCCGTGACCCTTCTTTTCAAAGTGAGCCTAATCCTTCCAGTTGTGCTCAATTCCGTCACCCTTCCCGACTCCTCTGGGGCCCCACTCCATAAAGGATCCCGTTTCATATGTCTTTAAGTTTTCCCTCCCTACTGGCGCTTTCCCTTCAGCTAATAAATATATTCAAGTGTCTTAAGCAAAGAGCCACCAGAGCCTTCGGCAATCTTGTGCCCTCCCCATACTCACCCACAGCTCCCCTTCCCTTAGCAATTCTACGCCTACGGCCTCTACTTCCTCTCTTCCCATTTGCTCACTCCCTAAGCCACTAATCTGGCTTCTGTCTCCACCGAAAGTGCTCTTGTCAAGGTCACTGAAGACCTTCATATGGATAGAACAAGTTCTTGTTTCACTTGTTTTCTCTAAAGCACTTGGCATTGCTGATTGTTCTGAAAACTCTCTCTCTGTTCAGCTTTTGCAATACCATGATATCTGCCACAATGAGTTCGGCTGCTGCTGGCCAGTCCATGCTGCTATTCCCTAATATTATAAATAATCTTTTCTTCTTATGTTACATATTCTCTGAACTATTCTCATGGCACCAACCACCACCTCCTACACGTGACAATAACTCCCACTTTTTATCTCTGCCTCACATCTCTTTCTCAAGCTATGGTTTGTACTCAGGTATCTTTTTTCCCAATTCTGCCCTTTTTCTTTTGTTCTTCATCTTGGTTAATAACTTCACCATTAACCCAACTGCCAAAGGTGAAATTCTCCCTCTCCCTTAGGACCCCTACTAATCTACTATTGTGCAAAATTAAAAAAAAAACAATCTTTACCTGAAGATATTTTATTTTCATATGTGCGGTGAGTGGCCACCATACATATTCAACCATCCATGGTAGTCCTGTTTTCCCTCTAAATCTAATCGGCCACTAAATTCTGATGATTCTACCTCTAAAATAGCTTCTGAATCCATCTCCTTTCAGCTTTTGCCCCTGCAAATGCTTTAAGGTAGTCGTCTGTCATCCCTCACCAAGATTATTTTCAATAACTTTCTAACATTTATTTTACTTGCCCACATTAGTAGCTCCTACTTCACTCTCTTACTTTGCTTCCTCCTTAGGTCACTGTGCAATCCTATCTTCTCTTTGCTAAGTGGCAGCTAACACCTGCATACGGCCCTTCAGCAGCAGACACCATGGTTTTATGTAAGGGAAGACTGATCCTTCCTTTTCCGAATGAAGCATTACATTCATTTAGCTTTTTGGTCACAGGGACACAAGTCGTTGAAGTCATTAAAATAGACTCTATCCTAAGAGAGTCTGAGCACCACACTTTAAATACATAGTTTCTTTTCCTTACTATCAAGTGCATACTGAAGGTTCCTTTTCCTTAATAGAAAATGCACACAGCAGCCTACACTTGCTGCCTGCTGGCTGCCCAACATGGAAAGGAATCTCGTCAATCCACAGGATTACTGGGCAGCCCTCCTCAGAAATGAGCCCACGTTGGCTTTTGCACGTTTGTTAGAATAACGGTCCATTTGAATGGTAGGCTATACATTTTTTGTTTTATTTTATTATTTCATTTTATATTTTCCATCACCCTTTATCCCCTCTATGCCCTCTTCCCCCTCCCCCCACACTCTTGTCCATGTCCATGAGTTCTCTCTCTCTTTTTTTTCTTTTTTGCTCAATCCCTCCACCAGCAGCCCACCCTACCAGAGCTGTCTGCCTGCTCTCTGTCTATGAGTCTGTCTCTATTTTGCTTGGTAGTTCGGTTTGTTCATTAAATTCCATATATGAGTGAAATCATATGGTATTTATTATGCTAAGTGAAAAAAGCCAGTCAGAGAAAGGTAGGCTATACATTTTTAATATCAGTTCCCTAAAGGTAATACTGAATGTCCTAAATTTCCTGAATGAGGGAAACTGACATATTACCTAACTTAAATGACATTTTTTTCATTCTAACATAAATATTATTTCCATTAAAAACAAAACAAAACACCTATTGTAACAAGAATAAAAAATGTCAACTTTTCTCATCATGGCACTACAATGGTGACCACAACTCAGTGAAATTATTTCCTGGAAATTATTTCCTATGCTATCTGGTATTTATCTTCTCAAAAGTATGCCCAGTATATTACATTTCCTTCCCATGCCTAAATAGTAGTTTCAGAAATCAGTCATTTATTTATTAAAAACCTACCTTTGCATCTGGTCCCGTTGAGGTAGTCTGTTGATCTGAATGAGTTCAACTAAAATCCTTCATTATTAAATTATCTTACCTTGAGGCACAAATCTGAAAAGTAAATCCCCTTTCCTATCTTTTATAATAATAGTAATGTATTAATAAAGTGACATATTTCATGAAGTTTGCAATAAATCCAAATCTTTCATTTGTAAAAAGAATAAACCCCCTGCATTTATTAAACAATAAGACAGTTAAAATGGCCTGATAGGAATACTGATAGTGACCAGGCTTTGAGGATTATGCTGATAATTAATATTTTATCATAATACAAAATAGACTACCCAGTTCACCAAATGAATGGGCCCTTTATATTCTTGCTCTTCTCCAACCTCTCTCTCCCATCTTGCCCTCTGAAAAACAGGGTTAGGGCACACTTTCCTTCCATGTCTTCCAAGAGTCTCTCTATATACCTGACTTTGAAATAAATTCTGGAAACATGAGAGAGCAAGAGTAGCTAAAGGTGACTACTTTTGCAGTTGGAGGAATAGATAACCTCCTTCAAGGTTATCTAGTCGAAGTTTTGCAAGAAATTTCTCCATTTTTAACATCTCATCCTTTTTTAAAAAAATACATGAAATTCAAAACAAAGGTTAAAAATATTCATATATTAAGTGGTCTCCTGTAATTTGTAACCAGATCTACTGATAAGAATAAAATCCTAAACCTGGTGTTGTTCCATTTCCGTCTATATTTAAATGTTAAAAAACCCCCACAAAAACCCAAACCCCTTAAATCTTAATTTGGCCCCATGTTCCCAATATTGAATTGTTGTCTACAATGTTTATAAATTTCTTGGGAAAAGTTCTATTTTTTACTCTGTTCATTACAAACTTGTAAGAAAAAGGTAAGCAGAAATGTGCATGTAAGGAGAGGGTGAACTGTTCTTGATGGAAAAATAGTATTTAAAGTAGACACAGCAAACATGAACTAACTGAACTGAAGATAAGAAACAGAAGCACTTCTAGAACTGTCCTTTATGTCCCAGACCTGATCTGAGAAAGAGGTCTCATTAACTTCTTGAGAAATAAACATGGATAAATACATGTTGAACTGAGTTATAGAAATGGCTTTCCCACAGCTGCAAAGCAGGACAGTTACATAAAATAATAACCCAAATGCCACTGTATGCAAAAATGTTTAGTGGATCTTTGATTTTATACCAAAAATGTTAGCGTCAAAGATTAATTAGAAATAAATATCATTTTCACTGGGAGTTAAGTTCTCCTTTCAAATGAGGTTTTTCCATCAAGAACATTCTTTCTTCCATCACAGAAAGCTGCCATAACATATATGCAGTATATTTTATTTCATGTCAGATAAAAACTATAACAGTTAAAACACGAGCTCAGTGAAAGGCTTACCGAGGTGTACAGGTATCCCTCGCTGTTCATTGCTAAATACAGCTTGGTTTGAACTCCTTGAATAGCCACCACTCGAAGTCCCACAGGGATGAGATTAAACAGAGCTGAAATCAAAAAGAATGTGAAAACAATGTTATATTCTGAATTCCACAGATTTCAAAGTTTCCAAAAGCAGGATCTGGTCCTGCAAAAGAGATGTGTGCTTGGTAAGAAAAGACAGACACTATATTTATTTACGCACATACAGATATAGTGTCTCTTCCACCCTTTAGGATACTTGACTCATGGTTGCAGTCACATAACTGGGACTATAAGCACATATACTCAAACACCCTGGAGAAAATGGAAGACAATTCCATGGTTTACATAGTGTTGAAGGTGGGGAATCATAAGTCTTCTGGAGAGATCCAGTTCCAGAAATTGGTCTATATATTAAATAGCTTTATCCTCAACAAATGAAGGTTTTAATCTGCTCCTTAGATAATTGTTGAAATTCACAGAGGCAGTTACAATATAACACATGGGGATAAATTCCTAGAATCTTAGAAAAGACACTAGTCCAATTCTCTCATCTAAATTATATTATTTCCATTGCAACAACCCAAAAATAAATCCAGGCCTTGAAAAAAAAAAAAAAAAAGGCATTTTTGTACTCATGTTCCCAGAGTAGTATTTCTTAAAGAACCAACATTTTCCAAGATAGGGTTGAGAGGGGTCTTAGCTTTTAATCTCTAGGAGCAAAGCTTATAGGAATAAAGATAATGAACTTGATGGGTTGATTTCTTTTTAATTAATTAATTTTTGCAAAACAGTTGTAAGTGGGCATCCAGCTAATGCCAAAGAGGCCTTCATCTCTCCATTTTAAGGTTTGACTGTGTGAAACTTACACCCAGGCTCTCCTCACAATCATACACCACTCACTGGAGAAAACCAGTGGGCGTCCTCCCCCTACCAGCTGTCTCCTCCCTCCTACACCCTGAATAAAAATAAAACAGTACATTTTTAAAGTGTAGTGCTTGCCACACACATCTTTTGAAAAGAGTCTATGCACCTTTCTCTCAAGAGACCTAGACCAATGTTGATGATTTTTGTTTTGGTGAAGAAGATAAATCAGTCTGCTATCATTTCTGTGAACAAGAATATATAAAGGAGTCACCTCACGGGTAAGAATGGTTTTTCTGAGATCTCTTATCTTGGTGCATATAGATTCTGCTGCAGTAGATGGGGTTATATGGATGATAAATATTAAGGAACAGCTAAATATTCCTCGGTGAGCCTACAATGTATCTTCCCTTAAAATCAGGGCGCTACCAAAGAGAAGCTAGGACATGCTGTACAGTTCAAAATCAAGTTTTCCTACCACATGTCCCTGATGGCACTTCATTCAATACTCATCATATTAAAGCTGTGCCCTTCTGTTATGTGAGGTAAAGCAAAGTAATTTGCACAGATTGCGAGCCAGGATCTCATGCTATATTTGACAATGCAATGCACAGGAAAGAACGCGGAGATCTTTGAGCACGTCACGTATACATCTCTTTCTGCTGACGATGCCTCGCTCAGGGCAGGCGCTCGCACACATCTGTGGACTGCTAGCAATGTACATGGTAAACAGGATAATATTGGATTTTTGCAAAGTAATAGATCACAATCCCATTACATAAAAGTTAATAGTTTAAGAATTCTGAGATCTAAAAAACCAAAGTAAACCAAACCAAAACCTCCATATGGGTCTAGTTTAAAAGCCATACCACTAGCCCGGCCGGGCGTGGCTCAGCGGTTGAGCGTCGACCTAGGATCCAGGTGATCGGGGTTCGATTCCCGGTCAGGGCACAGGCCCGGGTTGCGGGTTCGATCAATGACTCTCTCATCATTGATGTTTCTATCTCTCTCTCTCTCCCTCGCCATTCCTCTCTCTGAAATCAATAAAGATATATTTTTAAAAAAATAAAATAAAATAAAAGCCATACCACTAGACAACTAGACAACCAGCATTTGTCTTAATCCTAGCTCAGTCATACTAAAAGATGACAGAGTATGATAAATGGAATCCAGAACTGCTTATACAGCTCCACGTTTTACAATATTCTGAATCTCCCTAGTTCTCTTAATGCAGCTTATAACAAGTAAAGAGAGATTGATTTCTCACTGTGTACCCCGACTACTTTCTGATGTGGGTTTTAATGAGCAGTAGAATGCTTAAACTCCAAACATCAGAGAGCAGAAAGAAGAGACGCAAAGAACAGTAATTGCATTGTGAATAATGTTATTAACTATATAGTAGAACCTGAATTTCTCACTTTGTAGCATAAATTTCTGTGAAGCCTGATTCAAAAACAAAAATCACCACTCAAACAAAATATTGAAGACAGTAAGAAAAGCACAGAATGGCTGGTCATACGACTCCAATCTTTTCTTTAGACATTCAAGATAGATCATAAACTGGGTTGGTTTAAAGTCTGTCTAAAGGGACTGTTTCCGGATAAAAATGCCAAGAAATTTTATTATGGGTGAGCTTGGACAGAATCAATATCTTTCTTTATGCCTTTATTACTCTAAATTTGGAGTACTTCTTCATGGACTTAAAATATTATTTTGATTAGGATAAACCTATTCTAAATATGAGAAGGAAATAATTGATTTCATTTGTGTATGTAAAACACATTCATTAAATACCTAAATTCCGTTTTCATCAAAGTTTTGAAGAAGCTTTTAATAAATAAAAGGGCCTGTGTTTCATGTTTGTTCTGCTGTGTCTACATAAAAACAACTAAACGCCTTGTACCTTGCAGGGACCAGTTTCTCGGACATGTGCACACAGTCGGCACTCAGTGCTTCTGAAACCGACAGTGATCCTTTTTCATCAGTTTGGCTAAGGTCAATTTCTCAAAGGGAGTAGTTAATAAAAATACATCTTAATGAAGACTGGGAAAACCTGATATGTTGAACTGGCAATACTACTGTAGGCTTGAAGGGAAAGTTGCCTATTCCATGCATAAAGCTCTCACTGCACCCAAGGCAGATACAATAAAACTGACGCCATGCAATGTCTATCATCTTTTCCTTTTCAGGGAGAAATGCATAACTTACAATGGCTGATTCGCTTATGATGAGATTGCATTGGATGGACATTTATCATGGAATAAATCTACCTGGGGTCATCTTAAATACATAATACCAAACATATGTTTTTAGAAATAAATGTACCTGGGTAAATGTGAACTGATCTGTTTTATCATCATCTTGCTTACCAGGTCAGAATTAAATATGATAATGCTAAATGAGAAAAGTATGATTAAAAATACTAAAAATTAGAAAAATATAAACATAATACTAGGAATCTATACTAAGGAAATCTAGGAACACATATTAAGGAAATAATATATAAATGAAAGAGTGATAGTTGAAAAAAACAAAACCTTTTCCCCTGTTCTGCTCACTTAAAATAATTAAGTAATGAATGCCCCAAAATTTGCTTGGCTTTAGGGGGAAAATTGTGCATGGCTAGACTTCCATTTTAATGATCCTTTTAATCATTAAACATTCATGTTTCATTATGACTTATACCCTACAGTATCCTCAATTGGGAAGATAAACTAGCTCCCTGGCCTCTGGTCACACTTATCATCAGGGGTAGAGTCAAGCCCCATGGACTTGCTATTTGTTTTGAGATACTTTTCATTTGTGTGCTTCATTTATAAGACAACCAAAGGCAGAAGCTACACATATGGAGGAACTGAAGAATAAAACCTACTATGTGATTTAAAGCGACATAGTAAGAAATGTAGTCTTGATTTACATACATATATGTATGTATGCATGTATATGTATGTGTGTATATGAATATATATGCATGTATATCCTAAAATGACTACATACAGTGTGATCTTAATGTATTTGGCACATTGCTGTTTATAAGGCACGGCAAATGAATTGTCTTTCTTTTTCCTTTTCAGAAAACACATGTGAACACTGGACCCCAAACCAATTTTTCTCTGATTTTGATCTGGAATAGATATTAAAAATAAATAGGGGAAAAGTTGACTGTGTGAGGCTCATTAGTAGCTACCGTAATCATAAATTTCCTTTCAATAACACCCAAAGGATCCATTTTGCTGAGGTACTTTTAAAAACAGCACCTTACATCCCCAAATTCCTTCCCCACATAATGATTTGTACATATTGATTTATGGGAATGTCTTATTACTGATCCTCATGTACTACTGTTATATAATTACAGCAAAACCCTCTAGTTACACTTGACTAAATTTTTTTTCAAATACAAGAGCATACATAAAAGAATGTCTAGTATACTTTAATATCACAACAGTAACATTGCATTTTGCAAAACAGTGAAGAACCATTCAGTATGAATATTTTTCATGCTAGGTACCAAAAGATCTTTCTTCAAGGGTAATTAAAGGTTACTTCCTCTTGAGGTCATAGCTTGGTCATCAGCCCAGGAAGCATTCTTAACAGGTGTGAAACTTTTAACATTTAACTTTGGGACCCTAGTCTATGGCTTTGCTGTCTGTAGCCAAGTATCTGTAGCAGAAGCCTCATTAGCATTCAGACCAGCTTTCTTGGGCTGTTTTTAGCTGACAGTGGGAATATTTCTGGGAAATTATCAGTCTGAGGAAATGCAATATAAATTAGGGAAAAAGAAGAATCAATTGTCAAAACTAGATGTTTTAGTCTTGTGGAAATTTTAATAGATCTGCAGAAATCTGTAAATTGTAAGAAAATACCAATTACTGTCACTGAAGAAAGAGCTTCACTATTTGTGAGTTTATGTTTGTATTACTCCAAATAAATAAAGCATATATAATAAAATATTATGTGACATCTTGGAATCATCTTACTTCAATAATTAGATATAAAATTGACTTTATTTTTGACATGTTTCCTTTTTAGGTTCACCATTATGATCTCCAATTTTGTCTTTACTTAACCCATGGTTAAAAATAAAGCACTAAAATAAATCTCTTTACCCACCTGTGGAGCTATCTCAATGTTAAAATCCCAGTTAGTCTCAGAGTTATCAGTGTGTGTGGAGGGAAAAACAGAAATAAAAGCTTGTAATGATGAATTCTCATGACGTGAAACCAGCCCTCTCTCCTGGGATAGACCAGTTTTTAAGAGTAGAAATAACATGCTATTTCAAGATCAGTGCGTGGGCGAGTAAATTTTCTGTGGGGAAAATAGTAATAAAATCCAATGGACAGTCATAAATCTATCCAGATTACCATGGAGATGACATTTGGATTGTTTTTCAGATGGTGCCAGCATTATTTGCTATAGTTCACTATTTTAGATACTTTCAGGTTCAACTTCCTTTAGGTTAACCTGCATAAACAGGATTATGTAGTATTGACTGTATTTTGTATTGTCTTCAGGATTTAGCAAGGGCTGTTTATTTAAAAAAATAAGGAAAGAAAGAACAATGTCAACAACATGCTGAGATATACTAATTTGTTTTGCAGTCACTTACTGTAAGTGCTCTCCTCATCTTTTGTGCCATCGATGGTTCCATCTGCCTGCAGCTGCAAGTGGAAGCCCTGTCGGCTGTACAGTTTGGTAACTATACCCTTAAGTTGAGGCTCTGTAAAGAGAACGATGGTTTGGATCAATTGTTAAGTTGTGAAAAGACTCAGAATTCAAACCTGATTTCTACTTTGTAACATTGGTAAAGCCCTAAAGCTTCTGACAGCAGCCACAGCTTCTGATAGGTTGTTCTTTGATTTCCAGACTGGTCTTCTATCTCACTGAGCATTTGGAATGGGCTGGCAAATGGCATATTCTGCCTTTTAAGAATGGGCCACTTTTCATGCGGAAGGAAAATAAGAAGTACAAAGATAGTTCAGAATGGTTTGCCAACCAGGGACCAAAAAAACCACACTAGTAAAGATTTTCCTCAGAATATGGCAATTTGAATAAACAGCCCCCTCCATTCTAAGAAAGTTGAAATACATAAATAATCTGCAAGCCCATCAAAGGACTTATATTTAGAAAACTGAGCTGTGATACAAAAAAAGGAGGAGGGGAGAATAAAGCAGCCATTACCATACCCTAGCATATTAATTACCCTTAGGAAGAATGGGTGCAAAAAGACCAGAGATACATTGGTGGGGAGGAAAGAAAATTAGTTCATACATATTTTCAGAAATATCAGAAATGATTATCCAAAATATGTTCTCAATTAAAATGATTTTCAATTATGAATCACCATAGATTAATAAAGTACTTAATTTACCAATAACAACCATGTTATCCAAAAGTTGCTTATATTGAATACAGACACCTGCACAGAAATAATATTTACGTGATTATTAGGACCTCATAATCATGCTTTGCAACTGCTTAAGCCTTTTTAAAATAATCCTAATTTACAGCTAATGCCTTAAAAAACCCGGAGCCAACAGAAAATGTACATTTGCATTTCCATTCCAGGGTGTGTAGAATTCATAAATAGAGAAATAACAGATTGATGAATAAGTCTGAAATTCTGCAGTACTCACCTAGTTAAAAGCAAAAAAGCAGAACGGATTCGTTTGGTTAAGAGTCACCAGATAAGCTGCAGGTTCGCCTGAAGATCTACCTTGACGCAACCTGACACCGTGAGCTGCGTGAATTTCCCCTGACACCAGAATGTTGCTGCTCTGATCACTGAACAGGTTCAAAAGGACCCACAGTCTGCCTATGAGTTTATATTCTCTTCAGTCCTGCATTTTAGTAGCAAGTAACCACAGTTTTACTATTCTAACCAGATCACTAAGCTCTTTGACAAAAGCATCTAGGGATACACTCCCCTCTCTCCAGCAAATATTTCAAAGCTGCACCACAAGTCAAGTCTGTCCCCCCATCAGCTTAAAAGTGATCAAAGAAACAGAATGCCTAGACGGCGGAAAGCCACGGAAGCTGGAGGGAAGGGTCAGGCTGGTAAGAATAAAGGCAGGGAGGGATTCCCTGGGTTCTCCGGGGTGGGGGTGGGGGTGGGCAGTGGTGTCTACCCAGCTCCGCCTGCGATTTCCACTCCACAGTGCACGCACACACACACACACACACACGCACATACACGCGTGCACACAGACACACACACACACACACACACACACACGATGGCCATGTCTGGATGGCGCCTGCCCAGAGCCCGGGGGCACACACACATGTGGCACGTCTGAAGCCGGCGGCCCGCCGCCTGGGCAGGGCAAGCCCCCCGCTCTGCGCCTGTCCCATGGCAGTGGCAATGCAGCAAGCCCGGTCCCATTTCTAAGGGGGCGAGAAAGCCATCGCGTCCCTCAGCACGCACCCTGGCTAGGTGGCCGCACAGCCCCGCAAAATGGGCCACCGGCAAACTCACCGATGCTAACCCACACGCCCCCCGGCCCCTTCGCATCCGTAAAGTACGAAAAAGACAGACAGAGCCAAAGCAGCCAAAAGCTCCTTCCGACCTGGTCTCCTCCTGCGCCGCTTTTTGGAACCGAAGAGTTTGACCCGGGAAAAGACGTTTAACTTGTTTTTGTCGCAGCTGGTCTTGCCTTTGCTGGGGCTGCTGACACACTTGCAGGCGTTGGATTTCTCGCGCTCGCGGGCTTGTCTCTTCTGCCGGATCAGCGAGCTGGCGATAGCCGCCGCCATGGCCACGACGCCCACCACCACCACTTCTGCTGCCCCGCGCCGGCTCCGCCGCCTCCGCCCGCGCCGCGGCGCCTCGGCTGGGCCACTGTCTCGCGCCTTCGCCGCCTCTGGCTCCTTAGCGTGCGCTCGCCCGGGCTCTCCCGCACTCGGGCTTCAGCCAAGGAGGGGGCTCAGCATGCCGTCTGAGCTCCTTCGGCGGTGGTCCGGCTCCCGCGCGGGCTGCGGGCTGGGCTGCGGGCTGCAGGCTGGGCTGCGGGCTGCGGGCTGCGGGCTGCGGGCTGGGCTGCGGGCTGCCTCGGTCCGAGCCGACGCCACAGCCCCGGGCCGGGATCGCGGGCGAGACTGGCGGGCGGAGGCAGAGCTGCGCGATTGCGTGCGCTCGGCCCCTGCGCCCCGAGGACACTGTGCAAGTCCAAGTGGCTCTGGTCGGAGTTTGGCGGCACCCCCTCCCCTCCCCCCACCCTGTGCCTCGCGGAGGGGGCTGGAGGAGGGAGGCGGGCGGAGGGAGAGCGTGGGCGGGAGAGCGGCCGGGAGCACGGGAGGAGGGAGGAGGAGGAAGGGGCAACCGCGAGGGGGGAGCGCGCCCTCACCCTGGCCCCTCCAAGCCTCCGACTAGTCCTTGCAACTTCTTGGGGTGACAATCGGGAAAAGTTGGCCGGTGCCAGCTTTCTGGCGGGGATCAAACAGGTAATGGCCGTGCATCTTCGCGGCGGCTGCTGCTGCTGTTGCTGCTGCTGCTGCTGCTGCTGGTCTGGGCGCGGCACGCTCTCGGCAATGGAATTCCACCGTTGCAAGCACCCTCAGGAATAGCTTTTTTTTTCCTGCTCCTCCAGCTCCGCTGCCTCCCCGAGGGCCCCTCCCCCGGCAGCCGCCCCCACCCCCCACCCCCCACGCCCCCGGCCGGCGGCTGGGGCTAACACCTGTAGGGGCTTAAGCACTGACCCATCCCCAAATCTTTCTCCCTTCCTCTTCCCCAAAAGAGCTTCGGGCACGAGCAGTGACGGAGGAGGTACCAGGATGAGGTGGTTGCATTGGAGGAGCAGGGGTGGTGGGTGGAGGGGGTGGTGCTTGTAGCCGGGCTTGGCAGGGGAGGCTGTTCCTCACTGTACGATTCTCAGTGGGCAGGGTAATGGCCGGCTGGGGTCCCCGGCAAGTTCCTAAGTCGCTTGCCGCCAGCTCGGACCCGCGGCACAGCCCCTTCACCCCCCGGGGAGGAGGTTCGCCCGGCAACACTTGTAGCCATTCAGGAGCCCGAGCTCCAGGCAGCCCAGCTCCGGGCGGCCGGCCCTGCAGAGCTGTGGCGCGCACCGCGCTGCCACCCAGTGGTTTTTGCTGACTTTTTATTTCGAGCTGGTTGGCGCCGTCGGAACCCCGTTTTTCCTCTACGCCCCCTCATCTTTACGTCCGGGTTTGGGATGCAAGCAGAGAGCAAGTATCGCGCGCCATACACAGTACTGGGGAAATACAGAGCCGATCCTCCTTATTAAGCCCTAGCCTTTCCCCAATCTCCTAACTTATTTCTTTTCTTTCTTTTTTTTTTTCTTTTTTTTTTTTCCTGCTCCTCAAGCTCAGGCAGCCTCTCTCCCTCCAATGCAGGAATCAAGTCTGGCCTTTTGTTCACCTCACTCTATTCACAAGGTCTGTCCTTTCCCTGATCTGTATTTTAATCTGCAGGAGAAAAAGAACGAATTTTGAGCTCAAGAATATTACAGAGAATGGTGCTTTCACATACGTACCTTCAAACAGACAGGACTGTTTTACTATTTTACTTGATTTCTGATGCCAAAAAGGATGCCCCAATAATAGGGCTGCTCTCTTGTAGCTGCCCCTACACTGTCTTTACTGGACTCCCCCCTCTTCCAGACCTTTTCAGAATAGATGTACATGCAAAACCAAATGCCCAGACTCCAGCCCTTCTTTTCATTGCCCATCCATAAGGACATCTGAGTGACCAGTCACCAGGTCAAGAACACTGATGAGCTCAAAGCACCAAAGTGAAGCAACACTGAGATCCCACCAGTAACTGAGTAGGGCAGCAGAGGGGGTATTTAAGAGACTGGGCAGCAAGTACCACCTTTTGTGCTCTATCTAATTACATCAAAAGCCCAGAGAAATGACTGGATAGATATACAAATGAGGAGATTAGAGAAAAGCCATCAGCAAAGGCTCTTGCCACTTAACTTCATGCAAAACGAAAAATGCATTTTAAGGGACTCTTGTCAATCTCACACTGGAATTCCAGGGACAGAAAAAGTGATGACTGTATTTTGCAACATAACCTGACACATTTATTAGCAGGCAATGAGTCTATCCTAGTCAGATCATTTGGGGGAATTATGCTTCAGAAACAAAGGTCTCCAGATCCAATTTTTAGCAATTGATTGCCTCTTCTGATTTGCATTCAGGATGAAAAGCCAAGGAACCCTAGGCTTGCATTGCACTAGGATGATGGCTTGGTCTTCATTATGTCCCCTTTTGAGATCATTCTCTAAATACTTAAGCTCTAGAATTTACTGAAGCCACCTCTGGTTTATATTTAAAATCTATTGTGAACATACTGATTAATTCGGATCCTTTAAGAAGAAAAATCCTATAACCCACATAAAAATTTCATTGTTCAGTCATAATTTATGAACATTAAAAACATAAAGCACCCTGATGGTATTAATTATATCAATGAATTCAGTTCTTTGCCATCTAATTAGTCATAGCAGCTGCAACATCAAGAGTTCAAGGCCTCTGATTACCTGCTTGGTCATTTAATCAAGAAAACCTGGAGAGAAATATTTCCTTGTTGCTGTTGAGTTTTCTCTCTTGATCATAAGGAAAGAACACAAGGCAATGAGTCTAAGCTACAATATGTGAAGATTTAAGTTTTGTACAAGGAAAACAGTCTTTTCAGTGAGGGTTGTTAAATACCATGATTGCTGATTCTGCTATAGAAGCTTTTATGAATAGAACAGAAACCTATCTATCTTGGTGGGCATGTGAGTTGATTCCCCTCAAGGCTCTCATTCTTTCATAAAAACTACACTGTGTACTATTTATATTACCCATGACTACAACCAAGAATTGGTCCCAGACAGAGGGGAAGCAACACCATTACTGAGAAAGCTTAAGGTTCTGTCCTTATGGGGCACAGAGATAGATAGCGAATTTGGAAGATAATATTGGGTGAACTTGGAGCATGTGGGTCAAGGCAGTTATACCCATTTTCTAAAGTTTCTCTTGTCCAACGTGTGGGAAATGCTTTCTAGATACAATAAATTTATTCTTAACCAAATGGGTTGCCTCACTGGTGACACAGCATCCAGAGCCAACAAAAAAACCAGCTTCTCTAAGTGAGGCTGATTCAGTTTTATTCAATAATATTTGAAGATCTTGAAAGAGCAGTTGCTATTTTATGAACTGACTGGTGGCTAACAAACATAAATGAGGTGTGTTTCTATGATGAACATTTACGGCAGACTAAAAATTTGCAAGACTCAGAGGCAAAATGTCTGTAATGCTGGGTTCATTTCTTGCCCAGTGAACTAAGTAATCTAAATGAAAAGCTAGGGGGAAAATGATGGAGGATTTACGGCAAAAGCAGACAATCAGTAATTTTTCTGGATCTAAGCTGTTTCAGGAAATAGGATTTCTGGACGAAGGTGACCTGAACTGAGGATGTGAAGAAGGGAATGCAGTGTTTGCAAATGATGTAATGTTCATTATTACTTAGCATGTGGGGGTGCGCTTCTAAGATAGCACAAGGGACTTTGAATTGATTTCCTATTTGCTAATGACATTGATTCACTAATTTCCTATCAAGATTTGCCATGTTTTAAAGAAGCAGGGAGGTAATAGGAAAATACTCCTGTGCTTCCTTAGTATTAATCTTAAGACATCTTGTGTTAGACACCAACCAGGATTTGGGCGGTAGAACCTGCTAAATTCAGAGGAAAGCATGCCCTCTGGATTCTGAGAAATAGAGAAGACAAAGGAGAATTCCACAATCCACCTGAGAACTGTGCAGGTGCCGTAGATTAAAAAAAACAAACTTGCCCTGGCGGGTTTGGCTCAGTGGTTAGAGCGTCGGCCTGTGGACTGAAGGGTTCCGGTTTGATTCCGGCCAAGGGCACGTGCCTGGGTTGCAGGCCCAATCCCCAGCCCCAGTTGGGGCTCGTGTGGGAGGCCACCAATAGATGCGTCTCTCTCCCATCCATGTTTTTCTCTCTCTCCCTTCCACTCTCGCTGAAAAGCAATGGAAAATATCCTCAGGGGAGGATAACAACAACAACAACAAAAACCAAGTATAGTTGGTATGCAATCTTGTACTGGTTATATTAGTTTCAGATTGACATTTTTATTCCTTTCTATGTCATCACCCTACTACTGCTAGTAATCATCCGTCACTGTGCAAACCTATCACAATATTACTGACTATATTCCCCTTTACCTTTCCACCCAGCCCTCCACTCTTTGGTCTCTGTATCTATGAGTCTGTTTCTGTTTTTTTTGTTTTGTTTAGGTTCCACATATACAGAAAACCATACAGTATTTGTCTTTCTCTGCCTGACTTATTTCACTTTAGCATAATACCCTCCAGATCCATCTGTGTTGTTGCAAATGGCAATATTTCATTCTTTTTTATTGTTGAGTAATATTCTACCTATTTTCTATCCATTCACTTAGATGGTTTTTAAACTCTCCACTCTACTTTAGATTTTTGGGGTCAAATCTTGTGTTTCAATGGTGGTAGCACTCAGTAAATTCTGTGGTTATAATTGCACAAGCAATTACAGTGTTCAGCACTGTAACAATTTTTATTTAATCCTTACAACCACTAAGGTAGGTATTATTACTATTGCCATTTTACAGATGGGGAAAGTAAAGTCTAGAAAGACTAAGTGCTATATCTATGGTTTCCTGGCCTGTACACAGGTGGCAATGCCACCATTTAAGCCAAGGATCCTCAGCCAATACACTTTATGTGTACAAGACCAGCCTTTAAATACAACTTTTCCTCTTTGGCACCGGGTCTGGAATTGGGTCGCTGAACAGTG
This sequence comes from Miniopterus schreibersii, assembly GCF_964146895.1. Classification (NCBI taxonomy): domain Eukaryota; kingdom Metazoa; phylum Chordata; class Mammalia; order Chiroptera; family Miniopteridae; genus Miniopterus; species Miniopterus schreibersii. Next base: position 5,017,640 of record NC_138104.1, on the reverse strand, counting down.
TGCTTCCTGATACGGCTGTCCCTAGGCTTGGGTAACAGAAAAAGATGGGGAATATAGCATGATTTTCAACTCAGTTAAGTTTTTTCTTTCTTTTTCTTAATAAAAGTGAATTATGGAACACAAAAGGACAGATATGACCTATGTTTAGTTATAAGCATAGTTCATACACTTTTAATAACTTCTTAGAGTGATTTTTAAAGGAAACTGCTATGTTTTGCACTAAAATTAAATGATTATAAATCACTGCTTAATGTCATTCTGGGATCCTCAGCCCAGTGAGCACATGGACACCAGGACCTGCTTTGACTCAGGTTATCTAGAGCTTTAGAACACCGAGGCCCAAAAGACACTTCCTAGCCTTTACCTTCATCACTACTTCACAGAGACAAGCGGTTAAAGCACTCCCAGTTCTCTCAGTTCTTTTCATACAGGGAAAACTTCTTTCCACGTTGTAAGCTTTTTTGTGCCATTTGCTTTCAGCTACAGGAAGCTTGAGTTCAGCCGAAAGAGAGAAAAATATTACCCACAGTGTATGCACTTCCATGCCTGGAGCCCATGACTATCCTTTTGCAATCAGGGATTTCTCTAGTATTCATTCTAACAGATTTGCTCTAACTTTTCCCTTCTGACAACAGCTTAAATGTATAATCAACAGATTGAAATCATTTTGGAACTTCTCTTTCATACCTCAAGCAATTTTTATAAACTGATTTCCTATCAGGGGTCTTGATGCTCAATTAATATTCTCATTTTAGAGGAGAGATCTGAGACAAGAGTAGTTGAATAAATTTGCTCTGGGTCAAATTGTTTATTCATTCATTCACTCACTCATTCGCTCATTCATTCATTCATTCATTCATTCATTCATTCATTTATTCAGTCAATCAGTCAAGATTTACTGAGAACTATTTGGCATGTACTTTGCTATGCCCTGAGGGATGCATGAAAAAAACTTTAAGCTAACAAATGAATTAAAGATTATGGGGAAACGACTGTCCAAGCCTGATAATCCTAGTAATTTTCTATGTGGACTTCAATATCCCTATTGAATAGGGAAACTAGGACTTGGTTGGTATTTAGATATCTTGAAAACATATTTAAAATATCTTCCTACTTACAGCATTTCTCTTTCTGCCTCTAAAATTCTAGTGCCTATTTTCTCTGTCAGAATCGTGGTATCCTGTGTTCTGAAAAAAAAAACTTAACAGAATTACTAAGAGAAACAACAGTTCTCTATTTCACTATAAGAAGAAACAAAATAACACAGTGTGTGTACCCGTGTGTGTGTTTGTGTGCGTGTGTACACACTGCAGGCTGGCCTTGGGCAATGCTCTCTGTCCTTTATGAGGCCCCACAGGAACCTGCCCTGCCAGAGAAGATTTTATGATCCAGGTTTTCCTAATCCCTCTCCTTCATTAAAATTGTCCTTTCTTATATCCCAACCTGAGTCACTGTTTTCCACTAAAATAGTTAGTTAATCAGAGACTCTCATTAGTGCTGGGCTAATGAGTGCTAGTGGTCAGTCCTCCCCTCCACACACAGGAACTGGCTTATTCAGAGAGAGGGATCCTCTGGAGGCAAGATCACAGCACAAGACAGCATCTCTATTGGTGACAACCTTTGAAATGACAGAACAGGCTGCTGGGTAGCTTGAAGGGATGGAACAGCTTTGGAGAATCCCTCGTCCCCTGCTATTTCAGACCGCTGGCTCTGTGAATGTATTTGCAGGTGAGTGTGCACACAGGGTTGCTGTGCTCACTCTGCTCTTCATACAGCGTAAAACAACACGTCAGACAAGCACAGCCAGCTTCCGTCCCATCTTTCTTACTCTTCAGAGACAAGGTTCTTGGGGAAAAAAAGATTGTCTTTAATTACAATCTCTTCTTCCTTACTCCACATTCACCATTCACATTGCTTTTAATATATATTATGGTGTGTGTGTGTACTCCAAGTGATTCCGCTATGTAGATTGCAATATTCCTTTTGGAGAAGGACAACTAGTATTTGGTGTTTGAATATATTGAAAACACATTTAAAAAATGCTCCTACTGCTGCATTCCCCTTCAGTGGTTCTTCAGTTCTGGCAATTTAGCCATCAGCTCTTCATCTACTGCTTCTCCTTAAATCTCTATCGCTCTTCTGAAACTTTTATTAGCTGCACGTGAGAGCCCATGCCCTCCTTCATGACTCCCTATTTTTCTGTCCTAGTTCCATCTTTTTGTCTTTCTATGTAGAATCTGGGTGCTTTACTGATCCCCTCTCCAGTTGGGTTTAGTCTATTGTTTAATTTGTTTTTATTTCATTGATACACACACATATACTATATATTATACAGTATAATAATATATATGACATACTAAAATTTTATATATATCTACACATATATATACATATATATATATATAATTTTTATAATTTGTTTCATCTTTTCTAATATGTCTATTTTTTTTTTCACAATATGCTGTTCACACCTTATGAGTTCTATTCCTTCCTTTACCCTATTGAACATTATGAAGATACTTATTTAAAGTCTCTTTTACATTGCCTTATGATACAAGTTTTCTGGAATATGAATTACCCTGTTTATTGTTGCCACTGACTCTCCTTGCAGTGGCTCGTTTCTCTCCTTGCTCTGTAAATTTGACTGTGGGCTCACCTTCAGCAGTAGACTGGTTTTCTATAGAAGTCCCATGTGAATCCTGGATAGCAGAGTTATCTATCTCTACAGTTTTGTGTTCTTTCTACTCCAGTGCTCTATGGCTTTCACTGGATCCAGGTCAGTTTTTTATTTAATTTGCAATTTTTTAGTACAAATTTATATGTGGGGTTCCAATTTCTTACACTCTAGGCCCAGAATGGGCACTCTGCCTATCATCTATATCCCTAGACTTTGAATCCTCATTTATCATGAACTTAACAGGACTTCCTGACTTGCAGCTTTACGCAGGAAGCTCAGGGCCCTGTATCAGAGCTTAAGGCCCAGAGCATATGCTCAGTTCTGATATACTTGATGGTCATTTAGCTTGAACTGTTGCACTTTGCACTGGCTTTGAATAGTTGTGTTGTTTCTATCACCTGGAGATTTTCCTTTTTTGTTTTAACACACAATTTTCTCGAGTATTTTCAAAAGCTTAAGGTAATATTTTATTCACTATTTCTATGTTTTTATGGAAGGATGGGGACTTCTGCAATACCTTAGTTCAACATACTGACTAGAAGTCCCTATTTAATTTTTACTTCCATCATAGCACTAAAATTGCTTTCACTAAGATCAACAACCTTCATTTTATTATAGCCAATGACTGCTTCTCAGTCATTATTTCACACACCCTTTTGACAGCATTTCACTACTCTCTTCTTGACATTCTTCTATAGGCTTCTCCAAGATGTGTTCTGATTTTCCTCCTGCCTAGATGTGACTGTTCCTTCCTAGTCTCCTTTTCCAGTCCCTTTTCTTCTTACCAGCCACTTGAGTTCCTTAGGATTCTGCCTCATGCCCTCTAATTTTGTCCCTCAATCCCATCTCCCTCGGTTTGCACTCTTCATTCATCCATTCAATGAATGTTCTTTGAACATTTACTCTGTGCCAGGCTTAGCTGCAGGTATTCAGCGGTAAACAAGGGAGATGGGATCCTGCTCACATGGAAACTATACTCTAATGAAGAGTCAGAGAGTAAGCAAGTAATATAAATATGTAGTTATAGATTGTGATAATTGCTATGAAACAAAAGGACAGGATGCTATTCAAGAGTAATACAGGAGAGACTAATTGAGACCGGAAGGTCAGGGAAGGCCTTTAAAAGGAGATGGCATTTCGCTGATTCTTGAAATATGATAAGGACCCAGTTTTGTGAATAGTGCAGGAAATAACTACCTTTCCTACTGTAACAACTCCCAAAATCTCCACTGCTTTTGATGGGCTTCAGGATGTGCTACCCCAAAATATGGCATTTTGGCATACTGAACATTTTAAACTGAAAGAGTCTGACAAAGCAGCAGAAGCAGGAAGGTCACCTGGACCTCCCCTCTTACCTTTTTCCCTGAAACAGGTTGTAGAACCCTCATATGTGACAGAGGAAATGAGTATCATTATTTTCAAGACAAAGGGACACTGAGAAGAATGCTAACATGTTTCCCCAGTTTACTGCTCTTGCTTTGTACTCCTTGGCCTATCATATTTCTACAGACTGCCCATCCTTCATCAAACTTAGCATGAAAATACTCAGGTCTATATTGTTTCTCCTGGCCTTCACTTTCTTATAAAGGTTCTCATGTCATGTGAAACTTCTATTAAATATTTTTTTTCTCTTGTTAATTTTTCTTTGTCTGTTTAATTTTCAGACCCAGCCACATACCCTAAGAGGGTTGAGAAAAATTTTTTCCTCCCCTGCACTTTCCTCAGCTCAGATAGCTCCTCTGAGGTCTAGATATTCATAGCTCTATCCAAATGCCTCAAACACTCAAGACCTCAAACAAAAATCCAAAATTAAACTAATACTCCCAAACTGGTTCCTCACCTCTTATTCCATGTGGCTATTAAGGTTGTTTCTTCTATCCTACTCCTTTCTGGATTCATCTACTATTTCAACCAAGGCAGAAACTTGGGCATTGTCCTGAATTCTTCACTCTCTCACCTATATCAAAGGACTGACCAAATACTGCAGGTTCTACCTTCTTAATATCATTTCTAAATTCCTATTGCTAAGACTCTTACTGATTTCTATTTCATTTCTTGCCTTAATTTCATCATAGCCTCCTCTCTGACCTGTGATCGAATTGCTCTACTCACTGCTACAATTCTAATAGACAAATCTGATCATGTCATGCCCTGTAACAAGTCTCAGTTGCTGTCTACTTATAAGCCCCCCGTTATCTTGTCCCAGACTTTGTCACTCTGCCCTGTCACACACTGTATTTCAGACATGTCAAGGTACTCACCTTCCCCCAAATACTCCTCCTGCCCTTTAGCTATTCCAACTGCTGTAACTTTGAAAATTCTATTCCCTCCCACTCAGCAAACTTTTCAAGATTTATCTCAGGCACTATCTCCTCTGGGAAAACCTTCCCTGACAATCCCCATGTAAAGACAGTTTCTTCTTCTCAGCTCCACAGCACCCTGTACATTTAGCTATTAGGAATTTATAATATTCATTTCTGTTACTTCTCTGTCAGGCCTACAGTGAACTCTCTAAGGCAGGGACTAAGACTTTGTCTCTGGATCCTCACACCTGGACAGATGGAGGCTCAGTAAATGAAGTTTCATGGCTAAGTGAATTAGCCAATTCTCCCTTTCTCTGTTTAGAAAGCAGACAGTAGACATCTAGAGCAATGAAATGCAGGACAGGTCCATTTGATAGGAGTAGGTTTGTGTCCAATGCATGTTGAAGTGTGGTCATGCTTTAACTAGAAACAGGACTATAGTTCAGGCATTGAACTATTAGCTGGGGACTATTGCCTTTTTGTGAAGGGCAAAGTTAAATCAGCTTAGTAATTAGATTAGTCCATATTTTAGCCATATTCTGATATTAAAATAATTGTTTACAAGTATATAACACTGTAAGATTTGACAGAGCCCTTTTATAACCATCTTCTTATTTGATCTGCATGAGAACTATTGAGGTAGCCAGAGTAGGTTTCAACTAGCTCCATTTCACAGAACAGAAAACTGTTTCTCACCAACATCAAACAACGAATCTATTTATTAATCAGTTTAGGCCCTACCTCATACCAAAGAGGAGTTGCAATTGCTTACCAAAAAAAGGTGTACAGGAAAATAGGACTGAAAACAAAAAAACACACTAAACACTGGAGTGAAGGAAGAGGACTCGGCTACCACAGGAGGTCAGTAGGGTTTCAAACCCAAGGTTTCTGATTCTCAGTTTGATTCCCTTTCAGCCCCATCTGACTGCCTCCAAAAGATTTTGAACCACTGGGTGGTGATTGGCAGGAGTTTTGTTTGCATTAAAAAAAAAAAAAAAAGCAGCAACAATTTTGACCTCATAAGGGAAGTAGCCCAGAATCTGTTAGAATAATCTCCCATCAAATGTAAGCACTGAAAATTAAATCCGAACTTGAATTACCGCAATTATCCTGCTAGGACTAGAAACCTAATCAGCCAACAGAAAGAGGCAAGGTGAAATGAGCTGAGACCACAAAGAAAATTGGTCCATGAGGATGCAGGGGCCTCGGTTTGTTTTTCCAAGCTACATATATACGGGAACATTAATTAGATCAAAAGGTGACTTGGTTTCAGAGGTAAACTAATTCAATTTTGATCACATCACATTTTACAGACATCCGCCTGCTGCTAGATTTTGTTGAGAGTTTAAACTATAATGTGGCTTTAGGTGGATCCTGTGACTCAACCAGACTCACAGTTACCATTTTCCTAAGTGTTTTACTGAAATTGAAAATGATAATACCTATAAAAGCTCTCCAGTGCTGACATTTCCAAGTCTCTACCAGCACAAACAAAATTAGAAAATGGAAAATATAACCTTTCTAGCCTTGTACTTTCTTCACAGGGTATAAAATTGAAATGCAGTTTATATTCCAACATCATAAGCAAATAGCAGAAATGATAATGACAAGAGAGCGATAATAATAATTGCAGCTATTTTTTTGAGAGCTTTTACTCTGGACCAGGCACTTTTCTAAACACTTTAGATATGTTACCTTATTTAATTCTCACAGCAACCCTATGAGGGAGGAACTATCATTACGTCCATGCTATAGATGTGGAAAACAAGATACAGGGAGGTTAAAAAAGTTGCCTAGGTTCATGCAGCTAACAAGTGCTGGAACTGTAATACTAACGCAGACAATCCTGCTACACACAGACATGCAGATGACCCTAATTTATAGTTATTTGGTCATGTAGATGGAGTATATATTTTGTGGATTGTGCCTGACTTTTTTTTTTACTTCCTCTTGCTTTTTTTGCTGTTTATATCATTGCCAAATTCACATTTCAGTAGTAGGGTCTCAGGGTAAGTAAAGATACTACTAAATTTGTAGAAAGTTGGGCAAATTTCTTCAAGAAGTGTGGATACTTTTCAGTTTTCTCCCTTGATGTTTGCTACACTGATTTCTATCATGCTTTGCAGCTTTAAAATCACTTCTTCACATGTATATAGCTAACCCTGGGGTTGCCATGGAGATTTAGATCAATGCTACTAGCAGGGGCCTGATTTGCATATTCTTTTGATTAGTGGGGGTACTCGCTAATCCCTGCCAAATTCTCCCATCCACTGCTATGACTAATCTCATGTGTTGGCGATATATGAGATTCATGAATGTTAGGAACTGATTTCTCAGGTTATTTAACACTTCTCTTCTGTTCAGTAACAGCTTAATTAAACCTCGAAAAAAAAAAAAAGGTCAACAGAAAAATAAAATCAAGTCTTTTAGGAAATTAGTTAATGAGGAGGGGAAGTAGAATTCATTGCTGTGAGGAAGAGCAAAGAATATAATAATACAGGGGTGGGGAAAAGTAGGTTTCCAGTTGTTTGTATGGAAATACTACAAATAAATAATACCATAATTAATTAATTAATAATAATTTAAGAATAAACTCACCATTGTAAACCTACTTTTGCCCACCCCTGTATAATACAACATAAATGATCATCCTCACCAACTATCATTTATTAAGAGTCTTCTCTGTACTTGGCAGGGTGCTAGGTACTCTCCTATGTTATTTCATTCCATTTTCACAATAATATCATATCAGGCCGGGAGAGAAGAGTTTGAGTCACATGTCCAAATGCATACAGCCATCAAGTGATACCATCTGAACAGAGCTGGACCAGCCAAGTGTGTCTGACTCCCTCCACACCACCTGAGTGGAACTATAGGTGTTTACTTCCCATGTACTATCTTGATTCTCTACAGAACAGAAAGAGGGCTAATGGCGAGAAGCTGCAAGGAAGCAGATTAGGGCTGACTTTAATGAAGGCATTTCTAACAATAAAGGCTGTCCAAAAATAGACAGAATGGATTATCTTGGGAACTAATCAGTACCTTGTCACTGGAAGTGTTCACATAGGGGCTGCAGGGTTCATGCAGGCCCGCTAAACACTTATCAGATGTTGTAGAAGGGATTCTTGCATGTATTGAATGAATGAATCATCATGGACCTTTGTCAAAGCTCCAACACAAAGACCACCAGAGAAACCTGTTGGTCATAAAAAGCTGGACATGTGAAACATGCTGAGTAAAAGAAAATACTCCCTTGACATAGTCTCAGTGGTGGCTCAAAAGGGAAGACTTAGAGAATAGTACTTACGGGGTTTTAGGGGCTGGGGTTAGTTCTAAGGTGGTTTTTGGGCAGAATTTTATAAGTATGTCCCGTACAAATTCAGTTCAGAATTTGGAAACTAGGTGAGTTGCTGGAATAGCCAGTGGTCTTATCCTTGGTACACATGAGCCATGTGGAATTATTCTTAAAACAGTCCAAGCCAAGAAACAGTAAGACACAAAGAAACTGTGACAAACAACAGGAGACTAAAACATTATTATTAAATGCAACGTGTTTTCCTGGATTGGACCCTGGAACATAACAAGGGCATTAGTGGAAACACTGGTGAAATCCAAATAAAGTCTAGGGTTTAATTGATAGTAATGTACCAGTGTTGGTGTCTTAATTTCGACAAATGCATTAGATGGCAGGGGCCATCTAGTTTGAACAGAGTGTCTATTTAACCTGAACTACGGGAAAATAAATAATGAGATTTGATGGGGTTGGAAAGGATGTATCTGAAATAAGAGCAATTTTTCACTTATTGTGTTTTTCCAATTTTATCATTTCCTGAGTTAAGGGGACCACCTTGACTACACAAATGACACTGTACCAACATTAGGGTGAGAAGGCACTGCCCGGTCTGTGGCGAGAAGCATGGACACTGTGTCACTGCTAATGGAAAAGCAACAAGTAAAAAGTAGCGAAGCCCATGGTACGGTGTTTTCCTGAGGGATACAGCTTCCTAAACCTACCTACCCGAGAGCAAGAGGTGAGCGCAGGTCAAGGCCAGCTCCTTTATGTCGCATTGCATTAGAAACAGCACTCTCGTTCTTCCTAAGCTGCGCTGTGAGATTCGTCAGCATGAGGGCTGCCAGCGCCAGATATTATGAATTTCAAGTCTTTACCTTTTAGAGGAGCCAGCTGCAGATGGTGTTTGTGATCGCAGCAGAGGAAATGCCATTTAGGGGAAAGTGTATTGATAATATAATGGCTTCTTTTCTAACTAAGGATATTTGGCGTGCACTTCCAGTGGTATTTACTTTTACTTGCCCAGGAAGCTTGAAGCTCCTTTGCTCCACCCTGCAAAAATATTGATATTATTGGTAATGGACAAAGCTTTCATTTGCCTTTGCAAAATAAAGGCTAGGCGTTGTAATAAGTCAACGTTTGTTAATGAGTTTGCAAATGATAACTAGAAACAGTATTTAGTTGTGTCCAAGATAACCTGTCATTTCCACTTTTCAAGCTATAGTCTTAATGGAAGGATGAAAACAAGAATCCTGGATTTGAGTCTCAGTTCCCCTACCAACTAGTCTTGGGGCTTTAGGAAAACTCTGTCTTACACTCTGGACTTCTATTTCCTTGTCTATTAAATAAGAGATCTATGTACATGAAACCTCTTTGAATTTAATTAATCTACTACTAATCAGAAGACAATGACCATGGAACTTTATCACAAAGCCATAGCATTATTTGTCCATCATATTCAGTTGCTCCATCAGATTGAAAAAGTCATGAAATAACAGGAAGCCAGAAGCCCCCGTGCAGGCTCTCCACTTAATGCAGAAGGTACTGAGGCATGTGGCAGAGTGGTTAAGAACATGGGCTCTGCAACTCAAAATTTAGGTGTGAATCTTGTTTCCATAGCATGTTAGATATATGACCTTAGCAGGCTAATTAACCTCTCTGTTCCTGAGCTGCCTCAACTCTGAGATGAAAATAACAACAGTACCCACATCCTCGGGTAATTAGGAGCACTAACTGGGTTAATAATTGTAAAGACCTCAGCATGTAGTTGGCATATAGTGCTCACACAATAAACTGTAGTTGCTATTTCTGTTATTCTTCTTGTTGATATATGTTATTAAAGCCAACTTTATCTGCACACATATCTGGACAAAAAATAGCCAGAACCTTCCATCTACTGTAGACTACTGAAAAGTTACTGATGTTACAATTGAGACCTCCAATGTTCTCCCATCTCCTGAGCCAGCTTGGCCTGGGCTGTCTGGAATAAAAAAGAATAATAGCAAATAATCTATGTGTCAAATACTGGTCCTTTGTATGTATTAATTAATTTAAGCCTGACATTGAGGTGAGTATTATTATTATCCCTAATTTTTGGATGAAAAACTGAGTCATAGGGAAGTTAAGCAACTTGTCCAAGTGACAGCGAGTATATATCAGAGGCAAGATGTGGACCCAAACAGCCTGGTTCCAGAGCCCCTGCTTTGAACAGTATGCTTTGCTGCCGTAATAGAGAGTGTTTGTTAAGTGCCGCACTCATTACAAACCTGATCTCTAATCCTTAGGTAATCTTGCAAGACAGGCATTATGTTTATCTCAATTGTTATAGATGGGGAAAGTGAGGTTCAGAAAGACGAAATAACTTGCCCAACATTACATAGCTAGGGAGTGCCAGAGTCTGCCTCCACAACCTGTGTCCTGTCCACTCTACCGCATTTCCTCTTAGCAAAAAGAAGATTCAAGTTTTGTTTTATTTTGTTTTTAATTCAGAAGCATTCTAGTGGGAGATGAAGGCAAATTTTACTCAGTGTCAAATTTCTAGAAATGTTGAATAACTACAACACCAACGTTCTCTCTGGGAAATATGCAGAGCCCTCCCATTAACGAGGCACAGCAACAACAGCCTGGCCTTCGGGGAAGGCGCCTGGTGCTAGTCCAAGCCCCACAGGTGCTGGGAGATCTGCAGATCTTTCCAACAAGAAGATTTTCTCTTATATAAAGGGAAAGAGTTACTGAAGCACATAAAGAAAGCTTTCATATGAAACTCTAATTTGTTCAACCTACCTAAGACCGAATCTTAAACGAGCAAAATAGCATTCTGACTAAAGCCCATAATCACATCACTTTTTATGTGATGAAACACAATGAGATGCTTGGAAGAAATGACTGTGGAACAAATTCACCCTATTTAATTCTTGGGAGAAGAGCCCTTCTAGATCTACCCTAGAAGTAGTAAGATGTCAATGAGGCCAATACATTTTTTGTGATACACTAGGGAAACATACCTAGTAAAATGTAAAACAAAGCTAATAATGAATGTGTCTTTCTCCTTAGATTTTTGGAAGTATGGCCCACAAAACATGTTCCAAAAGGCATTATAGTGAACAACAAAGGGTTGGAAAAATATATAAGTTCTGTGATTTTTTTATGCTTTTCCCAATGATATTATTGTCATATAATTCCTTATTTCAATTTTGTATAAAAAATGTCTTCCCAATTCAACAAGTTCTTAAAACTAAATATAAAAAAGAAGACTGAAAGGAAAACTTATATTTTAAATATAACAGTGACTTTTACTTGCCCAGTATTTTAATATCATATCATCCTTTCTAAAGCCACAGTCAGCAAAACCTGAAGAAAAACATGCAAATTCACACTCTGTTGAGGATCTTTATATGAGCATATTTATATTAAATAAAAGTGTTTTTTGAATCATAATCCAGCACACAATGGCTTATTTACTTATACTTCATTCTAAGCTGATACAATTTTTATAGTTTTTCTGTTTTGGTTCTGTGCGTTATATAGCTCCAGGTTCTCCAAAATTTCATAGGGGGTCAATCTGTCATCCAGCATTTAAATATGAGTAGACAGAAATTTCCAAATACTCCATCCTGGAGCCATAGTCCCTGGACCCTTCAAAGACCTTTCATTGAAAATTTACCATAAACAAGCTCTGACCTCCAAGTTGAAGACTGGGTTTAACTAGGGCACATGTGCAATTATCCCTCAAGCATGCAAAGAATGTTGGACTATTATGTAGTTGGTAGATATTTTACTAACATTTTATTGAGTACTATTACTTCTGCAATAATGGTACTCAAGCACAAGTCTAAGATGTGATAGTAAACAAAACTCAGAAAATATGAATTCGAATTCCTCCACACGTCTGGGCTTTCCAATGCCTAGGAGACAGTGGTCATATGCCACTGGAGAAGGGCAGGAAAACTGAGAGAGACACCCCCCTCTACTCAATCTAGATGCATAGGGCAGGGATGGCGGGGATAATAACTGAGAGAAACCCCACAGGCCCTGAGAACCTTCAGTATGCTGAGTACCCCCCATTGGCCCTCTACTGCTGTGATGGGCAAGAAATAAAACAGAGAAGACCCCCTCCCGCCAGGGTTCTAGTAACAGAGCCTGCTGGAATAGGGGGTTCAGGAAGGAGAACAGACAAACTATCCAGGCACTTCAGATTGAAAGTACTGCTAAAGAGAAGTTGTGATCCTGCTCTTAAATAAGGTGAAACCTATGGTGAATTGAATATAACTAAAGCAACAACAACAAAGCTCAGATCCAGAGCAATCTAACAGCAGATTGATCCCAAACCAAATACTAATGGCCTAGTAGAAGAAAAGGTATTTCCACTTTTGGACAGTGATAAAGTTTACCTCAACTTCTCTTATTTTATACATAATGGCTTGTACTAAAACAGAATTTACATAAACAAATAAAACAAAAGACTTACAAAAAGGAATAAAATAAGAAACATTCTCAAGAGCTAAAGCATCAATAGAGCCAGTCCCAGAGATGGCCTAGGTGAAGGAATGGATATAGAATTTCAGCATCGAGATGGAAGTTATAAGTAGAGAAATATGGAAACACTATAAGTGAAATGTGAAATATCAGAAATAAATTTTTAAGGGATTATCAGCTGACTGGATATAGCAGACAATGGAATTTGTGACTTGGAAACATGGGAATAGGAAGTATCTCTAAAAACAGAAAGAAATAAAAAAATTAAAAAACTGAAACAGAGTGTCTGATATTTGTGGGACAATTGCAAACCATCTGACATGACTGATTGGAGTCCCTGGGGATGAAAGAGAAATGAGCAGAAAAAATATCTGAGAGGATACGGCCAACAATTTTTCAAAATTTATAAGAGAAGATCTGAAATATCCAAGAAGCTCATAGAGCCCTGGTGTGTGTGGCTCAGTTGGCTGAGCACCATCCCATGCACCAAAAGGTCACTGGTTCGATTCCCAGTCAGGGCACAGACCCAGGTTTTGGGTTTGATCTCTGGTCAGGGTGTATGCAGGAGGCCACTGAACGATGTTTCTCTCTCTCTCTCTCTCTCTCTCTCTCTCTCTCTCTTCCTCTTCCTTCCCCTCTCTCTAAAATCAATAAAAAGGTATTTATACAAACAAATAAAAACTAAAAAACCAGATATAGTCACCAAGGCCGGAAGATGATTTTTTGAAAAGACTAATAAAATTTTAAACCACTAGCAAGACAGATGAAAAAAGAGAGAAAAAATGCAAAGTATTAATATGATAAATGAAAATGAGAGCATCGCTAGAAGTGCTACAGACATTAAAAGGATAAAGAAGACGCTCTGGTAAACAACTCAATAGTAAGACAAAAGACCTAGTAAAATACAGGGAAAACATGCTTCAATAAAGAAGATGTACAAATAGCCACCTAAGCACATGAAAAGTACTCAACATCATTAGTCAGCAGGCACATGCAAATTAAAACCAAAATGTGATGCCACTGTAAACACACAAAAACAGGTAGAATGGAAAATAACTAACAACCCCAAATGTTGGTGGTTATCTGGAACCCTCAGAATTCTCATTGGTGGAGTGTAAAATGATGTGAAAACTTTCAGTGCTTAAAAGTTAAATTTATATCAACCTTATGACCTCACAATTTCACTGCTAGGTGTTTGTGCTCCTCCAAAATTAAAACATACACCCCCCAAAATTTTATAAAGATTGTTTATCGAAGCTTCACTCATTGTAGCTCTGGAAACCATCCAGATGTCTCCACAATGAGAGAGCAGGTAAACAACCAGCATATTCATGGAATGAAATACTCCTCAGCAATAAAATATAATGACTTACCGATACACACAGATATATGGGTGAATTTCAAAAACATTCTGGATGAAAGAAGTTAGACACAATAAAAGCACATACAATAAGGTTTCCATGTTTCCATTTGTATAAAGTTCTAAAATAGGGAAAACTAACCTATGTTGATAAGTAAGTTCAGTGGTTGCTTCTGGCAGTAGAGGGGTGTTGATTAGGAAAGGGCATAGGAAACTTTCTGGGGTGATAGAAATTTCCTATATCTTACACATGGATTATATGACTATGCATTTTTCAGAACTGATCACTGTCTACTTAAGATATGAGCACTTTAATATATGTAAATTATACCCAAATAGTAAAAATCTTTAAAAAGTAATATACAGTCAACTTCTTGTGTGTAGATAGGGGAAACCAGTTAGGGAAGGACAGCAATGAAAATTGGGAAGAGAGTAATTAGTAGAGAATACTTCCAGGAGGATTTCTCTAAGGGAGATATGTGTAGTCTTCCTGTTCCAGAATCATATGGAATACCTGTTAAAATGTATATTCTTATGTTCCAACCAAATCAGCTGGGAATTTCCAACTTTAACCAGTTTCACAGAGGATACCGATGGCATACACTAAAGTTTTGGAACAGTTGGGTTACAAAATTTTCAGCCCAGAATACAAAATTTTTCCACATAGAAATAGTGTAGTTAGACAACACTGAAGCTAACGCTTGAAATGTGATTTTGGATATTTTCATGAGTTGTGAATGTTATGAGTCAGCTTTCGTAAGTCTACAAAATCAGATTATTTTATTTCCTTGAAATGACTTGACATTGTAATTTTTAGTTGGATGTTTGAAATTTAGCATCTGACAGAATCTATAACTTTAACTGAGGTTCTAAATTTTCCTCTTAGATAAATTGGCAATATGTATTCATGTAAATATGTTTAACAAAAGTGAGCTATAGTGTATAATACAATAGTTTTACTTCTATTAAGCATAAAGCATTTGTAGAATTGCTGTTGGAACATAAAGGCACCTGCCTTGGATTGATTGTAACCAAAGACTTGTGATCAGAATGGTAACAGCCAATCAATGAACCAATATTTGTTCAAAATCTATTATATTTGAGAAAGATGGCATTACATGGGCCTGCTTTAAAGACTGGCCCCAATGTTCATTAACTGAGGAACTCTGTCTCATTATTTAACCTCTCGGAGCCTCAGTTTCCTCAGTAGTAAAGTGAGGAAAATATTCACCTACCTTGCAGGATTGCTGTAAGCATTTGAGTTCTACCCATAAAGTATTTATACTAGGGACTGGCCCATAGCTGATGCTTAACAAATGGAAGCTGTTGGCCACACAGTCTTAGCCACTAAAGCGATTAATTAAGCCTCTTTTTCTTAATGAGAAGGAGCAAAGAAACTGTTGACCAAGACAAAGAATCAAATAGATAACACAATTAGAGAATAAAATCTATTATGAAAAAAAAATAGGAACCTGACTTCTTACCTTTGGGTTCACCTTTCCTTATCTTTGGAGTGTTAAGACCTGTAGGACAGGGTTATGTTGTGATTTAGGGGAAACAGGACAAAAAGCTTGCTTGAGTTGCTTCTAGACTATATAGTCTGTTTTATTCAGTACTATACATGCCTGCAAACGAAGAGATTCTCAGCGCATAGCTTGGATTTAGTCCCGTCCAGCTCAGTAATCATGAACTTGACTAACTTTGTTCTCTGACTATTTTGGCATACTACTGTGTAGCAGTGGTTAACTGAGAAGTCATGGAATCTTCAGGATTCAATCAACAGTTTTTTCCCCACATAAATGACATTTTAAGTTCATATTGTTATTAGTCCTGTGCTATTGATTAGGTAGATAAATAGAAGTATTGAATATGGGCATTGCTTCCTAGAAATTTATCATTTAGTAAGGGAAATGAGTACAAAGTCTAACACAATATGAGAAAGTTTAGAATGAGTGTCATATGACTGGTTTCGCTAGTAAGGACTACGAGAGTTCTAAGGGTGATGAAATCTTATTTGGTTGGGGGAGGGGAGAGAAAAGGCATCTCGGAGGATGTGAACCAGTCTGACACATTTAAGTCCCTGGTTAAATTACACCTCCTCAATGAGGCCATCCCATATTCAGCCAGCAGAAGGCATCTATCCTAGTCCTGTTCCCCTGTGGCTTTTTGTATTTCCATTACAGCACTTATCACAGTGTGTCTGGTATTAGCAAGATGGGCGACCAGACTGTGCCTTCTTGGAAGGCAGGGCTTATGGCTCTTTCATCTTGGCACCTTCTTGGGTGTGTAGCGCATCACAGAGAGGGCGCTGCCTATAGTACACACTAATGAATTGGGCAAATCCCTCTAGGTGTAATGGAAGCAAATGGATTGACTGAGGCGGTTCTCCTAGGGAAGGAAGGAGCAAGGACTTGAAAGGTATGTTGAACTGGACGGTCGTAGTCTTGTTTATAGAATAAAGTCAACCACCCCTTGCCCCCAACTGCTTGGCATTCAGTGAAGCCAGTAAAGATTCGCTTCACTTTTTATATAGGGAAGAAACATGATGAATGGCATTTGGAGACCCTACCATATTCCGTTATATTAGCTAGCAGTACAGCTGGAAAAACATCTTCTTACTCAACTAAGATGACTATTACAAAGAATGCCAGAGTATGCGGTCTTTACAGAGATGCATGCATGGAACCAACCAAAGACAGAGTCCCAGTAAACATCTGCAACCCTGACTCCTCTGGAGCCCTACTATACCCCTAAATAACGCCCTATTGTCATGCAAGGTAAGCCTCCTGAATCATAACTTAGTCACCTAACAACATAGTAATGGATAGAGTATGTCAGGAAAGAGTCAATATTTGGACATTGCAGGTCCACGCTGAACTAGACATAGGGAGTTAGTATAGGTAATGAAGTAGAGTTTTGGGTCTGGGAGACATGTATAAACCCTCTTTAATATATTAATGACCATACCTGTTATTTACAACTCCTTTTGAGTAAGATTTTTTTTTTTAAATGTATTTTAGCCTTGGCTGGGTGGCTCAGTTGGTTGGAGCATCGTCCCATAAGCAAAAGGCTGCAAGTGCAATTCCCACTCAGGGCACATCCCTCGGTTTGAAGTTAGATCCCTGGTCGGGGCGTGTACAGGAGGCAACCTATCCATGTTTATCTCTCACATTGATATTTCTCTCTCTCTTTCCCTTCCTCCTTCTCTAAAATTAATAAAAACATATTCTCGGGTGAGGATTAAAAAATGAAAAATAAAAAATAAAAATTTCTATTTTAGAAGCCAATATTATCATGTCATATTAGATAACAGCAGCTAAATTTTAAGAAACACTAATAACTTATTCAGAAACTTGCAAAACAAAGTAAGCAGATTTAAATGTAACTATTTTTAACATTCTCACAAATGAGGCACTATTATATTAAAACATAGTTTACCAAGTCCTGGTCAAACAATTCTTTCTAAAGAGAATGTAGATATCATGTTTACATTTGGTATAAAGATTCAGACTTTCACATGGATAGATTAGAGAGTTATCCTTTGAATATGTATATTATAATCAAATTATTTTATTTGAAATAAAGGCTCTTTTCCTTACTACATACCCCATGCGCATTTCAAATGGGACTTGATTTACATACAACTTTCTGGAAACAATTTAATTGTATAGAGACACAGTTGTTCTGTGCATTGTTTACATTTTGGGGCATGCCCAGTGGCACTGCAGGAATGAAAAGAAAAGTTATGGCATATCTGTCTTTCTCCCATGGGCCTGGTATCCCAGGGCAAACTTACAAAACCTCTTCTACCCAAGAGGCACTTGCTTCCTGCCGATACTCTCCTTGCTTTACAAGAGCTCAGCTGTTGTGATGAATTGTCTTACTGCTCAAGACCTCTTCCCTTCCAACAGTGTTCACAAATCCAAAGTCTCCAATTTTGAAAGCAAATGGCAAAAGACCAATATAGACTTCCGGTGTACATTCTAAAGACACAATGTGAGGAGAGCCTTTCTGGTCAGTTTTATAAGGTCAGCATAGATTGTTTAATCATGTCCAAAGCAAATATATTGAAATAGTTTTGAGTGTTCTATGCAGCCATTGTAGATATAGCCATTCACTCAACAAACACTAAGTATCTACTGAGCCCCAGACGCAGGTCTAGGCCGTCAGAACTGCGTATTATGAGGAGGCACTGCCCAGGGACAATGGCCTTAGTGTTTACAATGAGTGATCTATGGAACAGCTGAAAGTACACACCTACGTCCTCTGAAAAATGGACTGAGTGGTTATTGATAAAACAAACAATAGATCATTTTCTAAGTCTCTATCGATAAGAAAATTAACAAATATGTTTTTTTCCTATAGAAGGCCCATAACCAGCCAGAAACGGAGAAAAACATAAAGGGACCTTGAAAAGCTGAAGTAGTCACGACAAACAGAAATCAGCACAGCAAGGACAAAAACACTCAGAGAAGTAAATAGGTGAGCTAAAACACGTTGATTAAAAACAAGACTAAAATAGGCTACAGAAATTCAGATTCCTTAACTTAAGTAAGCCATGAACATGAGGGCTTCAGGGCTGTGAGGGGTTACACAGAGCATAGCTACTGTTTGTACCTTAGCCTCCCTGAGGACCAAAGAAGAGGCACGAGACTTAACTGGAGGATGAGGGATTTAGGGTGAATCCTCCTGCCTTGAGAGCTGTTGAAATGACTTCTTTAGAGAGCTTCTGGGTGCAGTGGCTGGGACAGTCTCATCTCTATACCAGGGGTGAAGATTTTTTCCTGTCTAAAGGCAAAGAGATAAACTACCTGACCTTTCTGGGGACTCGCCCTTCTTTGGTTGTATAATCCTTTCCTCTAGTCTCTTTTGCACTATGCTATTATGCTATATTGCATCAGGTACTTTTAACATTCCTTTCAAAAAAGAAACTCCAGTCACTGTCAATCTGTCGCATATTTTGCATTCATTTCTGCAAAGCGTCTCAGTTTGCCATGAGCATACATCCACTTAAACAGACACGTCTATTTATAATATTTCATCAATCAATCTAGAAGTCTTTTGTAAGCATAAACTTGGTTGGTGCTTGAATCTAACCAAAGAGCTTAAACGGCAATCTGATAATTTCCAATTAACGTATGCACATGTTAACGCAATAATTGGTTGGTGAGAATTACCTGTGTCACAGACCTTACTCAGCTAAGAAGTAATGTATACATTCCACTCAAATACTTTACAAGCGATGAGTTTAAATGTTTCTGCTGCATGTACGTCAACCTGAGATAAGGGACACCGAGGCTGTAGTCTGTTCCTTAAATGATGATTATAAGCTGTCTCCCATCTGACATATGGAAACTTCTTAGAGGCATGAATTGTGAGCATCAAAAATTGAAATGCTTAGCCCACCTCAGAAATTCTGTAATGATTTGCATCACTAATATTGCCCTTGGTACCCTAACCACTGAAATGAGTTTTTTTCCTCCCTTTCCTGGGGAGATCGGTTGAAAATAACCAAATAAACGGTGTCCATGCAACATGACAGATCAATCGGAGCCTTCGTTTGCAGAAGCTCGGGGACCACTCCAAGTAGTCCAGAGACCCTGCCAAGCACTCAGGAGGGAAAGCTTAGCAATCCCAGTTAATCCCATGAATAGGCGCATGTTACACAGCAGTTTCGGGACAAGGGGAAGGGTTTCGAAGAGACAAAAATTGCAAAGAATAATCACTCACTTGGGCAAAATGTTCTGGCAAAAGAAAACGTTCAGAGGGGCTGGCGTTCTCGGGGACCCTGCCTAGGTCAACGTTAAAGTGCAAAGGATGTCACTTAGCTTGGCGAGGCTACTTCCTCCAGATAATATGAAGCTTGGCAAAAAGTTTCCCAAGGAGAGTTGTCGTTTTCCATTTAGTTATGTGGTCAGATTTATCATAAAAAAGGTCGTCCCTGGAGTGACTGCGACCCTCCACAGGAAGCCCTGTCCTCCTGTTTCCAGAGGCTTGAAGGCGGAGGCTCCAGGGCTCCTCTGGCTTGTTTTCCTCCGCGGCCCTGGGCGTTGGTCCCTCAGCCCTCGGCCGCCTCCCCAGCGCCGTGGAGGCCGGTCCCCTCCCGGCTCCCTGACGGCCTGGAGCGCCCAGCTGCTCGGATTTCCCTGTGGGTACACCTAATCGGATCCTCAGAGTTAACGTGGAACTGTCCACCTTTCCTTAGCTCCCCATTGCCTTCTCTTACTTTCCTTTTGCTAAGCTTAAAGCAAAATACATTTGAAGCTAATTACAATCGTGTATTCTCTTGTCTTCCTTTAGAAATTCAAATGAATGTTTTGTGCTGTAAGCAAAGAATAAATGCAGATCTGGAGGGAGGAAATCTCTCTTGAATCAGCCAGTGTCGCGGTTCTCTAAACATAAACAGGACTTTAAATAGACACAGTCACTCTAACAATTAATATCTAAAATTCCTCTTAGAAAAACAACAACAAAGGAAGCATTTTTCAAGAGCCCATATTCAACAGCCAAACATCATGGAGTACAAGTAACTCAAGAGCCCCTGTCCCATCCGGAAAGAAAATATCTCAACAGAAAGATCCCCAGCCTAATTTTGTTAATTTTTAACAAGGCACAAATGTTCCAGATAACCTTTCAAATCTACATCCTTCAAAAACATTGCTTAAATAAATCTTACCTGAATACGATTTCCTTAACAAAGCCATGCTTCTTTATAAGCTGGTCCTACCCAGACAACTGCTGTCTACATTTGGAGCAGACACAGAGAGAGGAGATCAGAAAAAGTTTAAGGCATATCTAAAGTATTCTCCAAGGTACTGGCCAGAAACATCAAGCCCATACTCGCGGTATAGAGAGATCATTAATGGGCATTAGTGACAGACCATTATGACTCTCACAGATCATTAATGATTCATCATGTAGCGGTATTGTTCTGGCAATAATCAGACCATTGCTTGGACTCAGATATAAGCTTCACCCATACTATTTGCTTAAACTTATTATTTCCAAGCAGAAAATTTTATTTTGCCTTCTAAAATTACAAAAAATACTCTGTAACAGGATCCCTCAGCACATTAGAGGCACTTTTGAAGCTAGCTGCCTTCCTTGGTAGGCACTTCTCCCACTGTTAGGAATCTTGTAGTCTGAAAGGCTCCCCAATAGCTTTTGGGATGCAGAAAATGTGTCTTTTATTTTGAAATTAAATTATTGATGAACGGAAAATGCTACAAGCAAAACAGACATTTATAAGTGTTACAGTTGCTCAATCCTCTGTAACAATTACTTGTAAAATGTTGAAATTCTGAGTGAATTTTGAGTTTCTTGCCAAAAAATACATTTTCATATTGAAGTCCTTTGTTAAAAATTTAGAGAATCTACTAGCAGCCTATGTCTAGGCATCCAGCTAATTAGAACAAAAAACAAGAATGTAGGCTGTTTTAGCATTTCATCTTACACGTTACTGAAGCCCTCAACAGTGTTAATATAGGAATCAAAATTTTAAGGAAAAGTGAAACCCCAAACCAACTTGCCATTCTTTTTATTTTGCCTTATGAAAGATCCACTCTTTTGGTTAAAAATTCAAATGGAAATGGAAATTCAGTTATTCTGGGAGCAAATGAGTCTTTCCTATCGAACAGATTGGATTCTCCTTCTGTGTGGCTCTGGGAAAACTTCCCTTGAGTCAGAGCAAAAGGAAATCTGTCCCAAGGTCTGAATATTGTCACTATCAATGAATATTGAAGATTTACTGACACCCACAAGAAACTATATTTATTGAATCCCACCACCCATACTCAGTGCTATATGGAAAGGCAGATTGTGTATTTCCAAAAGCATTCCATAAACTTACATATTTTTTTCTTAAGCTTCTCTGAATAATCAAAATTGCCTTTTTCTCTCTGCCTCTTCTTTTCCATCCAAAATGAAGAGTTAACAGACAGCTGCAAACGTTGGCCCCTCCCACAGGTATCCAGCCTCAAGGGAATCTGGTTTAGCTGCAAAACCGGATTTCAGCAGTAGGCAGAGGATGGGAAAATTTGTTTCGCACTGAAATCAAACACCTCCACCAGCAGCCTACAGCCCAAAGGCCTGAACATCAGGAGCCCTTAGAACTCTGGCGTCCACACAGCTGTTCTTCAGCAGGGCCGGCTTTCTGGAAGTGTGTCCTGTGCATTCATGCAGGACTCTGCTCTGAGAAGGCCCCTGTACTTGGTTTCATGCTTTGCTGTCACCATTTTGAAATTGTTTAAAAATTTTGAACAAAGGATAAAAATTTAGAACATTTTGTTTTGCACTGGGCCCTGAAAATTATGTAGCCTGTACTATCCCTTAACAAGCCATTTGTTAACCAGTCAGTCACTCCTAGAAGGTCATACGATCAGCTTCTGAATGTGACCGGGGCTCTTCCCCAATGATCTGTGACTGGGAAGCTGAGCTAGTGCTCAGACCACCGGGCACAGAGTTGCACATACTCAGGTCCCTGTTTGCAAACCAAAATGGCTAATGGAAGAATTTAGGTTTCAGTGAACTCCTTACACAGGAGAGATGCCAACTTCCTTCAAACAAAAATAGCAAACCCTAATATGGAGGCAGTCTCTCCTGGCCAATGTAAGAGCTCTTTAAAAAAGGCATTTCCCAAGGGACAAAATTAAGTCATCTGAAAAAGTGGTCTTATCAGGTCTAGTCAAGAGACATAGTCTTTATTTTAATTGTGCCACAGCTCCTTGTGGCGCTGCAGGGGCTGCATTGGTCAGCAGTGGGGAAGGAGGTCCCCTGGGATGACAGCAACTCAATCTTTGATGTCTAGACTGCACAGAAATAAACAAAGTGAGGGCTGATATAGAGCCAAATTGCAAGACAGGTGGAATTTATTTCTGATACCCTTTTTCTCCTTTCCCTCAAACTAATTCTCAGGCACTCAGGGCCTCCCTGCTTCTCAGGACCTTGGCGCTGCTCTCTAACTGTTATAACTACACTGCAGGAGTTAACCCCTCTTAGGCCTGGCAGCCCCCTCAGGCCCCGTGCTTCTCTCTGCTCTTACATTCCAGGTCTCCCTACTCGCCTAGTCCTCGATATGGCTGATCTTGGTCAGGTGTTATGAAGCTAAGAAATCTTGATTGAACTAACCGACATGAATTTGTAAATAAATGACAGCTCTTACAAAGGTGTTTTCATTTTGGGGAAAAAAAAAAAAAAAAGTACCTTGTTCTCCAACTGGCATCCTCTTGGGTAGTGGGACAAATGGACGGATTTTAAACAATAGGAAGGCACAGAGGATGGTAGTGCTCCCCTGTCCTATTTACCTTAGGGGCATAGGTTTGTGCCGATCCAGCCCAATGACTCAGGGTAAACTAAACATAAGCACCAGACTAACTGCCTTCTTTAAACGTCCCAGGCTCTTCTTTATCTCCACAGGTCCGTTCATGATCTTCCCCCAGCTTGTGATGCCCTTGTCCCTTTGTCTGTCTACTTTCAAATAGAACATGTTCTAGGAAGACTTTTCATCTAACCTCTTCACACTTCTCAAGTTGACCATGGCCTCCTTGGTCCCTTCATTATCCCCAACGCAAACATTTATCATCGAACTATTGCACTGGGTTGCATTGAGATGTTTATATGATCCCTCATTTATTGGACTATAAATGGCTAAAGGACAAGGTCCACATGCAATCTGATAAGCTCCTATGAATGAATGAACTCAACAGAGAATGGTGCATCCTAAATGGTGAATGCACTAGAACCCTGAGCCTGTATGGCTGCCATAATTGTGACACATAAATATTAGCAGGTTGTAGGGTACAGCTTTGCATGGACAGCCTTCACTTCCTTTATGATGATTTTAATTCAGATCTAATCAATAGTGGGGTCAGTGCTCAGTGCTGTGTCACTCACCCTTTTCCAATAAATGCCATCAGCAACCAACTCTCTTTCTGCCCATCTACCAATAGGACCCCTCTGAAGTCACAATCTATTATCTGCCCCTACAGGCAAAGTCCAACTAAACAGAAGCTGACAAATCTAGTTAACTCTCTGATGAGTGGCCTTTAATCTCAGCCCAAGACATTACAGATCTCGAAGCTTTCACTGCACTGTGGTCAAGCAGCCCAAGTAAGCTTCCTCCCTTCCTGGAGGCCCCAATCAATACTCTGCCCTCCTCTTAGAGCCCAGACACATCAAAAGCAATAATGCCTGATATTTAGTCATTTCCCATTAAAATGCAAAGCTCTATCTCCAGGCCCCCTTGACAGTTTAATTGTTTTAAAATGTCTGCAGAAACTGATGTAAACAGATTTGTAGTGCATTGTTTACTTGCTGTGCCACCATGACCTCCTGGCTAATTAATAAAGAGCATTTTGCCATAAATCAGGCATCTTGGTTGTACTGATCTCCCACTTTGGGAAGAATTTTTGGGAGTAAGGACAAATACATTTTTCATTAAAAATCACTGAGTTAAAATGTTATGTCCATACAAAATTGTGCACTCAGATGTTTACAGCAGCTTTACTCATAATTGTCAAAACCTGGAAGCAACCAAGATGTCCTTCAGTAGGTAAATGCATAAATAAATTGTGGCACTTATAGGCTATGGAATATTATTCTGAACTAAGCAGAAATGAGATATAGTGCCATGAAATGACATGCAGGAACCCTCAATGCATATTACTAGGTGAAATAAGCCACTCTAAAAAGGCTACGTACTGTGTTATTCCAGCTGTATGACATTCTGGAAAAAGCTAAATTATCGAGGCAGTAAAGTGGTTGCTAGGGATTAGGGGGAGGTGGGGAGAGAGAGGAATGAACAGGCATAGCAAAGAGGATTTTTAGGGCAGTGAAAATACTCTGCATGATACCATAATGAAATACATGTCATTATACATTCCTCCAACCCCAGAGAATGTACGAAAGCAAGAGTGAACCCTAATGTAAACTATGGGCTTCGGGTGATTTTGATATGCCAGCGTAAGTTCATCAGTTGTAACAAATGTCCCACGCTGGTGGGGGATGTTGCCTGTGTGGAGACAGGGAGTACACAGGAAATCTCTGTACCTGCCACTCAATTTTTCTGTGAATGTAACACTGCTCTGAAAAAGAAAAAAAAAAAAAAAAAGTCTGTTTAAAAAACAACAACAAATGGGTACCTAATGTATTCCAAGAGTACATATTTCCTCATGACAACCCTGTAAGGTTTTCTTTGCTTTGTTTTTTCTTTTTTTTCTTTTAATTTCTTTTTAAATGTATCTTTATTGATTTCAGAGAGAGGAAAGGAGAGGGAGACAGAGATAGAATCATCAATGACGAGAGAGTCATTGATCGAGCCCGCAACCCGGGCATGTGCCCTGACCAGGAACCGAACCCCGATCGCCTGGATCCCAGGTTGAGGCTCAACCGCTGAGCCACGCCCGGCCGGGCTGTTTTTTGTTTTTTCAAGTGAGGAAACTCAGGCTAAGAGAAGTGAAGTTTCTTGCTCAAGGTCACATAGCTGGCAACTGACTGGAACACTGTCAAAATTTCAGAAGCCTGCTTGGTGGTTAAACGGGATGCCCTTTATGGTTTCCCCCAACCCAGAGACTTCATGATTCTGTGCCCCCTTCCTCCATGAAGCATTTGCCAGTGAATCCAATTGCTTTAAGTCCATCAGCACTGCCCACATCACTCATTTCTCCAGGGAGGAGAGGAGATGCTGCACAGGAAGCCCTTCACCCCCAAGCAGATGATGGGAACCACTGTTAACAAATAGCACGGGCTGCACCTCTCATTTTCTCTGAGGGTTGCAGGGGCAGAGAGGCAGCCAGGGGGATCCCTCCCCCTCCTCCCTGTGGACACAGGACCCAGCTTCAATAACACCCCATTGGCTACTCTGCCCACCACTCAAACCCCAGTCAGCATCACCAAGGCCTTAGGTACAGAGAGGCATAGGCAAAGCCATGGCCACTCCCAACACCACCACCTAACTGAGTATTTTAATGGAACAGCCACGATTGTGTAAAAAGATAGGTGGTGGGACTGGGGTGACGATCATTTCTTCATTGGACTATTATAAGAATTAAATGAGAAATTCATATAAAGTGCTTAGAGCAGTTCCTGGCACACTGTGAACAGTCAATAACAGCCCTCTTCCCTTCCCCTTGGTCCCTTCTTGCCCATTCGCTTGTATCCCTGTAATCTCACCATTATCCGCCCTGACATTTTTGGCAGTATTTTTGTGGAAAGTGATCAATAAGCAATCCATGAACATTAACTGAGTCCTGACAATGCACCTTTGCACAATGTACCTCTGCCATATGCAAGAGATACAAATGGAAAGCATTCCCACAGAGCTCAGAGTCTAAAGGGAAAGCTAAACATGAATACAGTTCAAAAATCTCACTCCAAGTTCAAGGCCATAAGGGACATGTTGAAGGCAGAAACTGGAGATAAGATTTTGAAAACAAGATTCAATTTACCTAAGTCGCTGGTTATACAAATTACAACTCCCCAAATACTGACTGTGTTGTGTGTGTTCCCCCATTATGGTCTCATAGAATCAAAACTGAACTAATGAACACAAGCTGGTACCACTGTGTCTGTGGGCTCTTAGTAACAAGACCTAACAGATAGCTCACCTCTGATACCTGGACGGGTCTTCTATAATAGTCTCTTTTATGTCAGGGTTAAAAACAAGAGAGCACATGCTTCTGTTCTGCTCAATTTTGCTTCTGACATCATAGTAAATGACACCTAAGTTTTTTGATGAACAAATTCCGGATATATCACAAATCATGAATCTTTAAACTTAATGTCTAGATCTTTTAAATATGCAGGAAGGGGTGCTGTGTGCATGCACACATGCACACACACTTGCATCTTATTAGCAGAAAGACGTGTTCCAGGCATACATAATTTTCAAGCATGATGGAAGAGTTATCCACTTCTTGCAAAAATTGTACGCAATGCAGGAAAAATAGAAAAGTTATTTGGTTTCTGCAGTTTCTCTGAGGAACATATTAAGGGAGAATGGCTTCTTTTTGTGTTCATAGCACCCCCTGGTGGACAGTCAGCACATTTCAGTTGCATGCTAACCCTCTCACCCTCAGCAATTTTTCTTTTCCTCTTGATAGTTTTATGGAGGGAGAAATGAAATATTTTTCTAGACTCCTATCTCATGAAAATAAGAAGATAATCCAATTATAGTCCTCTTTGTCCACTTATTCTGAAGATTCTCTTGGCTGACTTTTGAATTTTTTTAAAGTTTTTACTGTTGACACTATTTCAGATGTCCCGCATTTTCACCCCCTTTGCCCACCTCCACGCAGCCCCCCTCTTGGCTGATTCTAAAATTGATGCCAAATACTTGCCTATTTTAGGGAAACTTCCTTTTTATTCCTTTAGTCAGCAAACATTTCCTGGGTGCCTATTATATACTAGGCCTATTCTGGGTGCTTGAGACACGGGAATAAATAATCCCAGGTCCCTGCTGGGGAGGCGCTTGTCCAAAGCTGAGAGGTGCCGCTGGAAGGCCATCTTCGAAAGTACAAGGCTGGGAGGCTAAGCCAGGCCTGGAAAGACTCAAAGAGGATGAGCAGGAACCGAAAAGCTTTCACAGACCAGGTGACAGCTGCCCTGAGCGTGACAAGTTGAACAGTTGTTCCCAAGCAGATGGGGTTGGTGAGGGAGATAGGGTATTCCAGGCGGTAGACGCAGAAAGGGAAAAACTTAAAGGTGCGAAACAACCTGAAACCAGATGGGACACACCAGAAACTGGAAGTCCTTTGGCATAGAGAGGAGTTTGAAGGCATAAGCTGAAAAGGCAGGCAGCGAATATTCAGAAAGCCGGTGTTAGGAGCTTAGACCTGATCTGAAAGATGACTGGGTTTTACAACAGAAAAGAGAAAAACTACTTTCAGAAAGGAAGCTGGGCTATAGCGCGGATAATATGAGGGGTAAGGAGCAGGGCTGGCGATCGGGGGCCCTGCTAAGTGATACCAGAGACATGATAGGAATTGAAGTTAGTACTTTACTGTGAGGGTGGAAACTGGAGCTGTAGGTTCCCTCTGAAGCCCCCACCAAAACCTTGGTCACTGTCTACAAAACAAACAAACACCGAACTAGTTCTGTTGACTGCAGCACAATTGACTGGGGTTGGGAAGGGACAGGCAGTGATTATTCCAAATAGTCATCTAAGCTACTCTTCGATTTGGTCAACACAATGTAGATAAGCTCCATCCCAGCTGAAGATTCACAAGGAAGCAACAAAACGTAGTAAAAAGCATGGGCTCCAGAGCCGCACAAACTTGGATCTTGGCTGCGCCACTCGCTGTAAGCTGGGCTTCCTTGGGCCTGCTTCCTCATTGCTCTGAGCCTCAGTTTCCTCCTGTGTAAAATGGGTGTAATAATTGTGTCCACCTTGTAGAGCGGTTGTAAGAGCTCATTTAGGAAATGTATGTAAAGCGGTTACTATAACGACTGGCACACAGTGAGCAGGTGATGAAGGTTAGATGATTTCCCCTTCTTCCCTGTTCAGTGTCCCCAGCAGCAGAGCAGTCTCTGTAAGATGGCTCCTACACATGTCCCTTAGTACCTCTCTAGGGCACGCTGCCTTGGGCTAAGAAAAGCCTCTATTTGAAAGGTATCTGGTGATTTCAGCATTTTATTTCCCTCCTAACCAGGGCAGAGCCTCAGCTCTGCAAATATAGTTGAGAACAAGCCAGGTTCTCACAGTTCAGAGAGTCTGGTTTGCGTATCTGCCAATTCTCACTGGAAAGCATGGAGCCTGGAAAGGAGGCTGGCACCAGAATTCCATGGGATTTCTAGGCCAGCCAAGAAAGAGACAGGTGAACAGGAAAAGACCCAGCCAAGAAGGGAGGCCAAATGGCTTTGGCATTACTGGTAGCAAATAGATAGATGGGCGCAGGGAGGCAGACAGCAGGGCGAGGCCTGGAAGAATTCCTTGAGTCAAGCTGCACCTCATTGCAGTGGCTTTTTTAATGATTCTCCCAGAGTTAGCACTTCTGAGTGAGTTGTGGGGAACACTAGTATGACCAAGATTCTCTGACTGAAAAGATCCTGTCCCCCTCTCCCCTTTCCCATCTCTCTCCTTCCCTCCCCCTCTCCACATGTGCACAGAGGAAAGACTGTGATGGCACAGAGAGAAGGGGGCCATCTGCAAGCCAGGAAGAGAAGCCTCACCAGAACCCAAACCTACAGCACCTTAACCGTTAATTTCTAACCACTAAAGCTATGAGAAAATAAATTTCTGTTGTTTACACCATCCAGTCTGTAGTATTTTGTTATGGCAGCCCTAACAGACTAATATAGTATCTATTTTTTTCTAAATCTTATATAACTTTTTACCTGAGCATGATAAATTGAACAGTTGAGGACCTAGTCTGCACCGGGATCTGTGCTTGGCTCTAGGATGCTCGGATGGGCAACACAGTGTTGAATAAAATGTAGTCCCTTCCCTCAAGGAACTCAGTGTTTAGTGGAGGAGACAGACAAGTAAATAGACATTGAGAAAGCAAAGGTCTATGTTACAGGGGAGGGGCATCTAAAGCACTGATCAGGGTTTGGGAGGTTGGAGTGAGGGAAGGCATCCCAGAAGAGGTGATATTAAGCTGAGACTTGAAGGAAGAGCGAGAGGCAACCAGGTCAAGAGAATAATTGCTCTAGAAACCGGCAGAACCCTCAGAAATCATACAAAGCCTCTGCCCTAGGTGAGCTCTTAGCTCCGGGAAGAGAGAGGCCAACACATATGTCCATTAGCAGGAAATTCTGTTCACAAGCTGGAATAGAATTTCCAGCAAGAACAGATCCTACATATGGAATGTATCATTTTAAATAAAATATATGAGGGGTATCCACGATCAAAGCAATGGTGTGATGAGGACAGTGTCTAATATCATCTCATCTAAGAAGTAGGGAATTAACCCTGTTTGCCATTGTCACCATCATCATTATCACAATTATTATTTACTAGATTGTTTAACTTACTCTTCACAACAACTCCCTCATTGCAGATATGATTAATTTATCCTATTTTACTAATAATAAAACAAAGGACCAGAATAAGAGTAGTATAGCCTGCTCAGGTTCACACAGTCAGTAGCTGAACTTGGACTTGAACACATTCAATAAACAATAAATATTATTATTAATTGAGTACCTATGATGGACCATACTCTAAAAGTATGTTCTTCCAAGTGGAATGCATGAGTCTCGGGAATGGGCTAGACAATCAGATGTGGGAAGAATATATTGTACCTTCAATTATATTTATTTATCCTATCCTTTTTTATTTGTATGCTTGTGTATATTTTATAATATAAATAATTAAAATATAAACTCTATTAGTAGATATATACATATACCTAAATTGTATATAAGTAAATATTCACACTCAGAGATGTGTGATCAAGAACCTTGTAGGAGACTGATGTAGACACAGTGGTGAACAAGACCTCACTAGCCCTGACCTTCTAGAATTATCACAGAAGACCACCTGTCCCCGAGCCCATGTTCCTGAGCTTCTCTATTTTATACCACTTTGAAGTACACAAATCCTTTGCATTGTTTGGACCAATGCACAGACCATGGACTTAATTTAAAATATAGTTTTGTGAACAATTTATTTTCTAGACATTTATCCTCTGAGGCTATTTCTCATTGTCAGAAAAAATCAGAAGTATCTATGTTTGAATCAACACTTTCCATTACTCATTTTTATGGATGATGATTTTTTTTATAGTTGAAACATGAAAAACAATTAAATTTGAAATATGGACCCAGATAACTGACCATATTACAGGTTAGCTTCAATTTTTCACACATCCTAAGGCACTATTTTGCTTTTATATGTTTTTTTAATTTTAATTTTTTTTTAATTCTCAACCAAGGACATGCCTTTATTGACTTTTTAGAGAGAGGAAGTGAGAGGGAGAGAGAGAGAGAGAGGTGAGAGTTAAACATCTATTGGTTGCCTCCTGCACGCACCCTGACCAGGGATCGAACCCACAACCCTTTGGTTCACAGGATGATGCTCCAACCAACTGAGCCACATTGGCCAGGGCTGCTTTTATATGTTTAGTCCACCCATTCATTTGCTTATCCATTAATCAGATATTTACCGAGAGCATGCTGGATTCCAGGCACTGTTCTAGGCACTAAGGAATTTAAGCATTCAACTTGTATGTCTGCACATCTCGAATTTTTAGATCCTTACTTATCTAGAGTGTTGTTGTTTTTCCTTGATCTGAGTTTCTTGGCTACCAACCGCTAAAACAGGAGGTACTCTCAGAGTTACTCAGATTTAATTGTCAGATAAGAGTATAGCAAATATGTAAAAATTTTAATTGGTGGAAATGAAGCCACAGTTCCAGAAGTGGTTTCCCTTTGATGGCTATGAGCTATACTTTGAATTTTTAGAGTGCAAAAATCAGAATGTGTCTGAATTATTAAGCATCTACCCTATCGGTATACTATAGTTTCAAGAGAGCCTCATTCAGCTGAAAATAAACGATGCCAAACTATAAGATTCCCAAAACCTTTGAGATAAGAATATGAATCCTATAACCATCCTGACCTTTCTAGTTTTGTAGCCAAATCTGGGCAATATTTGAGTCTAATTCTTAACTTATTACTTCACCAAGTTAACTGTCCTGAGACTGCTGTCCTTAGAAAGGCCTCCTGCACAGCTGGGCCTTGTTTCATGCCTGGTAACTTGGCTGGTATACAGTTTCCTACACTGATTTGAAACTTTCACTACATGATAAAAATGGCTTACTGCATTTAAAAAATTTTGTACAAAGGATGTTTACGCTGAATACCTACCTCTTTTTCTTCTGGGGCATCTGGGATTTTAATACATACTAGCCGGATGGTGCCTACGTGGCCAGTCCTCAATAAAAACCCTGGGCACTGGGTCTCTAATGAGCTTTCCTGGTAGACATTTCACATGTGTTGTCACATTTGTTGTTGGGGGAAATAAGCAAGTCCTGTGTGCCTCCACTGGGAAAGGACTCTTGGAAGCTTGCACCTGGTTCCTTCCAGACTCCCTCCTGTGCACCTTATCACTGTGTTGACTTTGCTCTGTATATTTTTGCTGTAATAAGTCATAGCCATGAGCATGACTAGATGCTGAGTCCTGTAAGTCCTTCTAATGAATCACCAAACCTGGAGGTGGTCTTGGCAACTCCTGATATATCTTCTAGTACATGCTCATCACGTTTTGTGAAATAAACAAAACAGCCTCAAGTCCACCCTCGACTGTAAGCTCCATGAAGGTAATGACTTTGCTGGTTTCATTCACCACAGTATCTTCAGCCCCTAGCATAGTGCCTGGCACAATGTAGATATTCGAAATATTTACAGAATGCACAGATGAATGAAAGAATAAATAAACTAGAGAATGATGTATGGGCAGTTAAAGTCTTAAGACTACACTTACAAATTCATTGTTAAAGGTAGATGAATGCTTCAACTCGATATTGGTTTTGATTTTTACCTCAGGGTCCAATAATTTTTTGTGGAACACATGTCTAAAATAATAAGACCTAATCAGAAAACGTGATCTAATACATCAGCTTTTTTTCTCTTGCATTTAGCATAGTACCTGGCATGTATAAGACACTAAAATATGGTTATTTAATAAATACATTAATGAAGACATAGATCAAACTCTATAATGAAATTGTTATATTAGTTTGCTCTCAGAATAAGAAATCAATCTATACTGTGAAAATCCATTCATAGCAAGTCATCAAAAATTTGCATTTCTTTTCTGAAAAACTTCTCTCTACTTTATAGAATCGCCTGTTTTTGAGCAAGATTTCTAAGCTTCTAGCTTTAACCCATTTATCAAATTGATGAGGAAGCATCTACTTCATCAAAATAATGAGGAATCATCCAGACAGGGAAAGAGCTTACCCAAAGTCTCAAGGAACCAGGCTAACCTCTTCATTCTATGAGGTATGTTATAGACTGAATTGTGTACCCCATGTGTTCAAGTCTCAACCTCTAGTACCTCAGAATGTGACCGTATTTGGAGATAGGGTCTTTAAAGAGATGATTAAGTTAAAAGGAAGCCATTAGGGTGAACCATAATCCAAAGAGAAAGGTGTCCACATAAGAAAAGGAAAACTGGACACACACAGAGAACCAGGAATGTGCACACAGGAAAGTCCGTGTGAGGGCACAGCAAGAACGTGTCCATCTTCAAGCCAAGGAAAGAAGCCTCAGAAGAAACCAAACCTGCTGACACTTTGATCTTGGACTGCTAGTCTCCAGAACTGTAAGAAAAATTAATTTCTGTTGTTTCGGTCACCCAGTTTGTGGTATTCCATTATGGCAACCCTAGCACACTAACATAAGGAGTTTCTTATCCTTCAGATGACAGTGTTTGTTACGCACCCCTATCAGACCAAAGAAAAGGTAGGGCAGCTGGCAATCGAAGATTCCAGGAGGCCTGGCCAGTTTATCCCTCCGTCCAGCTGCCCAGTGAAATTTCAGGATGGAGAAACCAAGCCAGCCAGTCGGTGCTGGAGTGGGTTTAAGAAGGAGCCTGCCAGGGCAGCCAGCTGGAAGCAGGCCTGCTGTGTGCTGGTTATTAGCAGGCAGGCTCCTGGAGATGGCAGCATTAGCTAATGATTACTCCTTCAGGCAGTACAGCTGCCTTTTTGCTTTTTCTCTAACAATTTGCAGCAGGAGGGGATAGCAATGGGCCTAAATAAAACAAAGACCATTGCCAGGGCCATATGTTTCTAACTAGGGTGGGGAGCCTCAGCAAAGCTTATAGAAAGAATCTCTTTCTCTTGGCTAATTTCACCACCAACACCACCGCCACCCCGCCACCCGGCCCTTTAGCAGAGCACAGCCTCCATAAATGCCAGGCTGCCTGGGGGACAATGACGTCATTGCATCACTCATTATGGGTTGCAAATTCCACATTCCAGTCATTCTGGTGAACTCTCGGTCCTGCCCATCCCCTTACTGTCACTGCCCCACCAACACCCAATAATATATATTTCTAGCTCCATGCTTGTGTTCCCACTGTATACACTCCAACTGGAATGCCTTCCTTCCCTCTGTCTAATTCCAATCCTTTACCTGCTTCTAGGCTGAACTCAGTCTGTCATCCACGAAGGCTTCCTTGGGCATCACAACCCTCAGTCAGGTGTCTCCCCCAGAATCACAGTAATACAGTATGACAGTCATATAATGGAGCTGTATACAAAAAGCTGTGGAAGCCCAGATGGGAGCAGGGAGTGGATGGGATAGGGGATAGAAGAGAGGAGAAACATCCCTGTCTGTACACCTAGTGTGGCGCTTCCTTGCCTGGCACCTAATCACATGCTGCCCTAGGAAGCTGTGTGGCATCACAGCTTGACCCTTAGGTGACTTTACACTTTATGTATGCTGATCACTGCTACCTCAGCGCCCCCTCAACATTGCTCCTCTCCCCACCCCTCCCCATCATCTGTGTCTTACCTGAACTCAGAAGGTGTTGAATATACCCATAGGGGTGAATTTAAGCCCAGCGTGGCACCTCAGTGAATTTTTGAGAAAACTTAAAAATAACTATCTTGTGATTGTTTTCTGTCATCATTAAAATGTCAACATGGTGCTTCAAGGAAGAGCTAACTGCTCCCTGCGAACTGTTCGGTGCCCAGGGATGTGTGAGCCGATGGTGAGCTGGCAGTTACCGGATGTGGCAAAGGAGCAGAGGCCGAAGAAAACAAACGAACAAAAACATGCCTAACACAGGATCTCTGACATTGAAACATTCAGATTAACAGGGAGGACAACACACTGAGTGCGACAATGAGGGGTGGACAGGAGATTGGAAGCAGTGGGGACAGAAGCGTGGTGGGAGTGGGGACTGTTTAGTGAGCACATACTCTATGCCAGGTTCTGCGACGGCTGCTCCACATGCATTATCTAGTTCAATTGCTTTAGCAACCCCGAAAATTTGATACTGTTGTTACACAAATTTCTTTTTTTTAAAGAATAGCTTATTGATTTTTAGAGAGAGTAAGGGTGAGGGAGAGAGAGAGAAACATTACTGTGAGAGTGAAACATTCATCGGCTGCCACCTGCACACCCCCTTCCAGGGATGGAGCCTGCAGCCCAAGCAGGTGCCCTGACCGGGAATCAAACCGGCGACCGTTTGGTGCATGGGGTGACACTCCACCCACTGAGCCACACCAGCCAGGCTACACCCATTTCTGACATGACAAAAAGCAAGGCTAACTGACTTGCTCAGAGCTGCCCTCCTGAAAAGTAAGCAGGGGCAGGATTTGCAGCCAGGCCGGGCGCATGCTGAGGGCTATGCTGCACTGCTGGCCACTGAGCTGCACTGCCCGCCATGAGCTGCACTGCCTGCCGCTGAGCTGCACTGCTGGCCACTGAGCTGCACTGCCCGCCATGAGCTGCACTGCCTGCCGCTGAGCTGCACTGCTGGCCACTGAGCTGCACTGCCCGCCATGAGCTGCACTGCCTGCCGCTGAGCTGCACTGCTGGCCACTGAGCTGCACTGCCCGCCATGAGCTGCACTGCCCGCCATGAGCTGCACTGCTCGCCACTGAGCTGCATTGCCATGCACAGTACTAATCACCATTGTCACACAGTGCTTCAGCTCTGACTTCTTGGTGACTCAACACTTTCTTGGTAGCAATGAAAAAGCTGTGTCTGCTCCACCAAGTCAAGGTGGAAGGCGAGAAGCAAATGCAGGACAAGGGCCAGACATTTTATGAACAGTCTTTCCCA
The DNA here is from genome assembly GCF_964146895.1 of Miniopterus schreibersii. Taxonomy (NCBI): domain Eukaryota; kingdom Metazoa; phylum Chordata; class Mammalia; order Chiroptera; family Miniopteridae; genus Miniopterus; species Miniopterus schreibersii. The sequence goes on along the minus strand of NC_138104.1, from coordinate 4,981,797 downwards.
GAGAGTTAAGAGGGCCCAACAGCCCAGACTTCAGCAACTGGGCCGCTGAACCGACCAGGGAACACAGACAGCCCCTGGGTCCTAGGCCTGCCATGAGGCTCTCTTTTCAGTTACCACCTTCTAAAGGTTAAGATGAATTTGCCTTCCCTCCTCTTACACAGGAAATGTAAGTCCCGTGGCACACCCTGGGCCCCTTTCTTAAACTGCCCAGCTCCTGTGTCCTGCCCTGAAGCATTCTGGTCCTACACCTCTTTTTGCTTGGCTGCAAGTTTTGATTACAAAGCTCTCAAAAGTAAAAATCCTGTATCCTTGACAAAGGATGCAGCCAAAATCAATATGCACATTCTATCTTATATAGCAGTTATTTCATTTATGCTAATTAAATAATAAATCCACAATCAATTATTTGGCTATTTACTAATGGAAAATAGTAAAAGTGGCCCATGTAAATACATTCACACACCACCCCTCCCTTTTTAATTATCTAGAATGGTCTACACACACTTTCTTCAGATGTATTCACATCCCAGGTCTGCTTGAAGAGTAGGGAGGTCCCTTATCTGCACATTAGCTCTTTAAGGCCAACTGGGTAACAAAGAGCAAATTGCATCCCTATGGTAATGAATGGGAATTGAGAGCCTAAAAGTGTTTACTGCACACAGCCACACACCGTTTCCACTGCAGGCTGGTCTAAGTCATCACTGGCTTTGGGTTCATAAGTAAAGAAGCAAATTTCTGGTGACCTGTAGATCCCAGAGCAAGGGCTTGGAATGACATTGTGAATATGATGAAACCACGTTTCCTTCAAGATCTCAACACTTCTAACTTTCTGCAGTAGTTTGGGAACACTGCATATACCAAGAGAATATTGGTGTCTTGACATCTCCTTAGGGCTTATTTCAAACTGGTCACCTTTCCTGTAAAATGCCATTGATGGCAACTGGCTGAGAGGAGAGGAAGCTATTTATAGTAAGCAAAGCAGGGCACAGCTTCGGCAGACACCTCAAGTGTGCTTTCTCACAACCTGATTCTCTTGACAAACAAACAAGGGAAGAATTAAGTTGTAATATCGGTTGAGGAAAAAGAAAATGTGTGGAACAACTACAAAGGCCCAGCTTGCTGATCCCAGTCCCTCAGTTACAAGGGCTATGGGGTGACTAACCATGCTTAGTGCAGTCGAGCTTGCCTCACTCTGGCCTGATCCTGAGCTCCTCGTGGTGTCCTCTGTCCTTCTTAAATTCAGTGTGGAAAACTGGAAAAGATACAGCATCCAGAGTCAGAGACCTGGATTGACTCTGCCACTTAGGAGCTATGTGACTGGGCAATTATATCACCTCTGCACTTCAATCTCTCATCTGTAAATTGGGGCTATACAGGCTTGTTCTGAGGCTAAGAGGAGATGATTCGAGTAAAGAAGCTGACACATGATAGGCCTTCAATAAATGGCAATTGCTACTGCTAATACTGAAGGTCAGGGCCCTTTATTTCACCTCTTCTCTATTCCTAACAATGATTAGCACAGTTACTTCACGAATAGAAGCAGCCTTTGATGAGTCCTTGCTATGGGCCAGGAACTGTGCTAGGTGTTATGCACGCCTTGTTAGGGCATGTGAGGGTGGGTGGGAACAAGTGGGGAGATAATGGTTGTAACTGAAGGAATAATCTGGTTCCAGAACTTCTGCCAATTTCAGCAACCATTATTAATCTGGGAGATGCTCACGTCAGAGTCCCTCAACAAGGCACAGTTAATCCAGATCAAGGTTATTTACAGTGTAGCTCACCTAACACATTTGCCCTCCTTCAACAATTCCCTGTGTTCATCCTAAACTGAATAGACGGAAAGGTGCTGCTGTGTGGTCTGCATGTCTGCATGTGTGCTGCATGTGTGCGCACACACAAGTGCCTAAGGGAAAGGCAAGGAGGAGCAAGCCCTTGCAAGTGTTTGATTATTTGTGGCTTATTTACATTAACCACCGACCGTTCTTTGAGTTCCTGTGTTAATTCTTGGAAAGAAGGATCAGGCCACTGATGCAAGCCTAACTTGGTGTTAGCCTCACTTTGCAAGGCTGGAGCCCGGTTGGAGAAGTGAGATTGGAGAACCCCCAATGTGAGTGGGACAGGGTGCTGGGGGTGTGGCCAAAACAAAGGAAGACTTTAACAGACAATCTATTGCAGATGAGAAGACTGAGAGTTACAAGGATTGCCTTCGTCCATACCACCCCACCCCACCCTAGATTCCACTTCAACTCACGTATCAAGGCCAACAGTTTTCCTTGGGTAAACTAATATACCATAGGGACTTTATCCACAGGTCAGTGAGTCAACAGCAGAGCTGAATTAGAAACTACGTCTAAATGGTGTTAGCCCAGGCCCTCTAATACTCCAACATAGTGGTGCCTAAAAACCTGCAAGTAAAAGAAAACCTGGAACAAATGAACAAGGACAGGCCAAAATGAAAGCTAAACTTTCTTCTAGCTTCTAGGAAGAGGTGTCTAGACATATATTACATTACCACAAGCACCGGGTCAAAATCATGAACGTGCAGATTTATGCTCCCCTCTGGCTTCAGATCACAGCAGAAGCACCATGTTAAATGTGCCTAAAAGAACCCCAGGGGTTAATTTAAGTCAACTAAAAAAGCATGGGCCCTTGCCAATGCTTTTTATGGCCCTTGAGATTTAATATTCTCTACGATGCTTCCTGGTCTTCCTTCACTTGCCATCCAGTTCTTCTTAATGATTACTTATGAATCTGACAAAGGTCACCGACTCAGTTTTTTACTCTCATTACCAAACTGAGGCATCACCTTTGAATTGAATAGTACTGCTCCCCCAGAGCTCTGAGCACTTCACCACTCCTGGAACTGTTTTGGAAATATTCAAGGCCAAAGGCTTTGAAAGAGCCACTGAGGCAGCATCAGGCTGGTAGAGAGGCATGCTGCCAGTGGCAAGTGACACTCTCAAAAAGCAAATTGATCGTGCCCCTCTGTGTGATGTCTGCCCGGCTGGACCTGAGAGCAGGGGCTGGGGCTGGGAGCCTCCACTGTCTAGCAGTGTCTGTTATAAAGCAGCCCCATCATCAGTGCCGACTAAGGTGGCACCTCGTGTCCTATTTATCAAATCCAGAGGATATTTTTCGACTCTTAACTTCAAAAGACATATACAGCATTTGACACTGAGAACCACACTTTGCTCTTTGATATTCCCCACCCTTGGCTTTCCTGACCCCACGTTATCCTGGTCGTCTTTTCAATTTCTCATCTACGGCCCCATTTTCTACTTCCTGACTCCTAATTGTAGGTGGTACCCAAGGCTCTGGCAACACCTCTCATGGTTCTTTCGGACTTTCTCTCAAGATCAGTGCTGTCCAATAGAACTTTCTGTGATGAAAATGTTCTATGCCTTACTATCCAATATTGTAGCTACAAGTTACAAGTGGCCACTGAGCAATTAAGTGTGGCCAGTGTGACTGAATACCTGAATTTTTTATTTCATTTAATTATAATTAATTTAAATCAACTAGCCACATGTGGCTAGTTTCTATCTCATTGGATAGTGTAGACTCTTGCAAGTGGCACTCTCATCCTTTTGCATGGCTTTAGGTGGCATTTCCATGTTTATGACTCCTCAATATCCTTTGACTTGATAACCAACTGTATGTGGAAGATCCAATTTCATAAGTGCTACCTCTGATAAAATTTCAACTTACAGGCCTAACATATACAATAAATACTTACTAAATGTGAACATGAACAAAGGGCAGTGGATTAATTTTAACTGCATCCATTCTTAAGAAAACTAGATATTTTAACTGAGAGCAAGATTATTCAGACAAAAAACAAATTAATTGGCTGGTTGTTGAAAAACAGAATCTATGCTCCTCTCCAAATGTATTACATTCCTTTACCACAATTACAACCCAAAGAGCTTAGATTCTGTCCTCTGGGAAGGCAGCACAGTGTTAGGGTTAAGATATTGGTATCTGCAGTTAGACTGTGTAGGCATGAATCTTGCCTCTACCACTTATAAGATGTAAATGTGGGCAAGTTACTTAACCTCTCAGTACCTCAGTGTCTCCATTACAAAGTAGGAATAATAATAGTACTTACTTCAAAGGGTTATTGTGAAGATTAAATGAGATAATACATAAAACTTGTACTTAGTGCAAAGTTTAGCATATAATATTAATAATAATAGCTAATATAGGCCTGGATCACAAGCTTCTTGAGTTCACTAAATCTGACTTAGACATGTCAACCGTTAGAAAGTCTAGGGATTCTGGACCTCAGGTCCAAAATGAGGACCCCCTTAAGGAGGTCCCCAAATCCTAGACACCTTTAGTAGAAGAACTGTCTAGTCAGCAGAGCCCAGTAGCCCTGGCCCTTCAAGACTTGTAGGGACTACTGACTACAATAGCCAACTACAAATTTCTGGAAGATATTCTGCATTTATAAAGGGACAGTTCCTGAAAGGTTTTTATTATATCTCAGTATAACATGAGACAATGGAGCCTCCTGTTTAGCTCACGGAAAGCTTGGGAAAATATGTATATGTATATAAAATACGTAATATAAAAATGTATTGCATATGTACTTTATATAATATGTATACATATACATAAATCTATTTTCCAAGCTTGCTATGAACTAAGCAGAGGTCTTCATTGTCTCTAGTTATATTTGTCTATCTATCTACCTGTCTATCTAGATATATAATATAAATATACTATATATTATACAGACCATATAATATTTTATAATACACACACATATCCTACATATATGGAGGAGCTTCCCCTATTTGAGTGGGTCCTTAATACATAAAACTCTAGCTGGGAAACCATGTGTATCCTCGCTGGCTTGGGAACAGACACACAGCTCACTCCACGAGTATTTGCAGTCCTGCCATGTCACAGCCACTACATTTGTCTGTGCACAAAAGCGTGGCTGTTGTATCTGCAAAAACCGTGTCTCTAGTGCAGCAACAAGATAATTGGAAGCTAAGACCTTAGAGTCAACATTTGTTTTTGGATTGAATATTCTGGTAACAGTTAATTAGCACCCTCATTCACAGTATTATCCTCTATCATAAATCATGAACCTTAACGTGAGGGGCTGCTTCGACCGATACTAAGGAGCTGGCATTCTTCCCCTTCTGCACCACCCCTTCCCGCCTTAAATTCATCAGCTGTGAAACAAGGCCTTCCATTCTTTTTCCACATGGTAAGCTGCAGTTATGTGCTACATCCAGTGCTAAGAATGCATCCTCAGCAATGGGACAGCACTGTCACTCTTGCATTTATTCACTGGGCAGAGAGAAAACAGAGCTGGGGAAGGAGCCGAATCAGGGCAACATAAGTGCAACAAGAGCTCACACTGTCAGCTGGCTGCTCTTTAGGAGGAAGCAAATGGTCATCAGCCAGATACCTTGCTTTCCACCTTGTGCCTGCAGCACAACGGGAAGGAAGACACTGTCAATTCTATGGATCCAGTGGTTCCAAAATCAGCCTCCTTTCCCCCTATATGAGTAGCGTTTGCTGTGTTTCTAGTTTGTACCCTGAGCCAAGAAGCTCTTTCCTTTGCCCAGGAAGCCTCAGAACCAGGGGTCTGTGAGAACAGATCAGTAGCACAGTAACAAACTATGATTAGGCAGCATGTCAACCCTGAACCTGAGCCAATGGACTCTTGGCAGCTTTTTCAGATTAAAGCATGTATAGTTAACCCTCTGATATTCTAGGTGAATAAAATCAAATTCTATTGTTCTGCCGAAAATAAAATTTCCGTACAGGGCAAACCTCTAACCCCTGCTGATTGTAAACATCCAACATATTTACAAATAGTACAACAGTTACTAGGTGTACACTCTTATGCACACACCTTAACCTCTCAGTGCTAGGTTTGATAAACTATGGCCCAAAGGTCAAAGCCAGCACACTGTCATCTGTTTTTGTATAGCCACAAGTTAAGAATGATTTCCAACATCTTTAAATGGTTGAAAAAATCAAAAGAAGAATATTTCATGATACTTGAAAATTATATGAAATACAAATTTAAGGGTCCATAAGCAAAGTTGTATAGGAACACAGCCATGTCCATGTGTTCCTGTACTGTCTGTGGTTATTTTCTTACAGTGGCAAAGTCGGAGCAGAGACTGCAAAGCCTAAAATATCTACTGGCTAGCCCTTTATAAAAAAATTTGGCCCTGGCCGGGTAGCTCAGTTAGAGTGTTATCCCGATAGGCCAAGGTTGAGGATTCGACCTGGTCAGGGCACATGCAAGAATCAACCAGTGAATGCATGTTTCTCCCTCTCTCTTTCTCTCTGTCTGTTTCTCTCCCTTCCTCTCTCTAAAAGAAAGAAACCTGGGGTCTTCTGAGAGATGGTTGTTACTTCTTTTCAGTCAGTTCCTTCATGATAATGGCAAGGATCTGTTCAACACAATAAATATGTACTAATTCTCTGAAGGGCAAAAAATTAGTTAAGAACTCAAGTTGGAGGGACCTCCGTTTGGATATCGGCTCTGCCATTTGCTTAATATGTAACTTGGAGAAGTCTTGTGGCCTTGTTGAGACTCTTTCCCTATTTGTAAAATGGGTTAATAATATTTCACACCATTTAGTGTTCTCAGCCACCCAGTGAGAGAAGTAATTAGCTATGTCAATGTGCTTTTTAAATGCAAAAGCAGCCCTAGCCAGCTTGGCGCAGTGCCTAGAGCGGCAGCCTGCAGACTGAAGGGTCCCGGGTTCTATTCTGGTCCAGGGCACGCACTTCAGCTGCAGGTCAGATCCCCAGCCCCGGGCAGGGCTCATGCGAGAGGCAACCAGTCCATATGTCTCTCTCACATCGATGTTTCTCTCTCTCTCTCTCTCCCTTTCACTCTCTCAGAAAAGCAATAGAAAAAAATATCCTCAGGTGAGGATTAAAAATAATTAAATGCAAAAATAAAAATGTCTTGCATACTGGTGTGATTATTATTGCATGTATGGTCTCTCCCTTACTGACTTGCTTGGTCAGCCCCTTCAAAAATACCAGATCTATTAAGCATGGATTCCTCTTACGGGAACTAATTACACGTACTGCCTTTCTCCAGGTAGGATTCTGTGATCCTATCCTCTACTACACACTCCGCCACCTTATCTGACACGAAAAGCTTGACTCCTTCATCTCACTGCTACCATGCCAGGCACTCTGCCTCGATGCCCATTTGTCACATAGCAGAGAGCACCCAAGACATATTTCAAAACCAATCAAGGTATACAATTTGAATTACAGATGGCCTGGAGGAAATTTCAGAAAAAATATAGCCACATAAAAATGAACAAGTGCTATGTTGTCATGATTAATAAAGCTGGCTAAGCAGTCAGATGCACTTGGATTTGAATCCCCACTTTACAGCTGTGAGGCCTAGAAGAAGTCATACTCATCTCTTCGAGCCTACTAAAAACCTTTCAAGGTGTGATCATTGCCCCAGAGATGGCATTACCTTCCCTTACACGACTGTCACGGCTCTGTAGGATCTGGTTAATATATAACTCTTTCTCTCTCTGCACAGTCCAGCCTTATTGGACTTGGTTGAGATCCAGTGTTTCATGCTTTTTCCCACCAAAGGGACTCTGCATGGGCTGGGAATGAACCCTCCACTCCCACTCAACTCTTGTGCACTTCATCTAGTTAACAGCCATTTATCTTTCAGACCTCAGTTTGAATGTCATTTCTCCAAGAAAGTCTTCCTAACCCTACCCACCTGTCCACACAACCGGTTTGATTCCTCCTTACTGACCCCCACTGCATCCTGTACCTCTGTGTACTAGCAATAGTAGTACACTAATACTTCCACTTTTAAAAGTGGAAATTAGATATTATTTGTTAAATGTCTGTCTCGCCCATGAGAACAAGGGCTGGATCTAGTCACCATTTTATCTCTAGCACCTAAGTTGGTGCCTGCTACATAATAGAGGATCAATAAACATGTATTGTAAGAATGAATGAATGAGCCTGTGATGGGCTCTCCCTTACAGGAAGTCAACTTCATTATCTCACAGAGTTAAAAGTTCCAGAAGGCTACCGTCTGCACAGTGGTCAGTTCACTGATGACAACATGACTTGAAGAGCAGGAAGAACCCTTTCAGAGTCGCAGTTGCATCCTCCCTGCTGACATAATTTCAGCAAACACCTATCTCTCTTTGTTGTTGCTAGTCAGGATGATATTAGAAGCCAAGTAATACAGCCCATATTTAGGGTGTTTAAATATCTTTTTCACATTGCACATGATTTATTAACATCAAGAAAGGCAATAGCTGAGCTGGCTGATGTTTCCTTACATTGCAGCAAAACAAGATGTCTATTTTCCCCAGCCGGTGTGTGAATCCTGTAACTCGAATCAATGCTAATGACAGCACGTGCCTGCAAAGAGAGCCAAGTGAGGGAGGCTGTTCCTCCTATAATCTCACAACCTCCCATTGCCTCAGTGAGGAGGAGACAGCTTCTTTTTCTTCCTCTTGAAATGAGATCACTAATCTCACTCATATGGTCCATGTCTTTTTCCCAAGATAAACAGAAGCTCCATTTTGAGCAGACTACACTAAACTATATCCTCTGGCATTCAACTATGTTTCTTAAACTTAATGTGTGTACAGGCCCCCTGGAGATCTCATTAAAATGCAAATTCTCACTCATGAGCTCTCGTGCGGGGTCCGAGTTCCTACATTTCATGCTACTGGTCCATGGACCACACTTTTAGAAATGAGGTCCTATGGGATCCTGCAGTCTTTCTTTGGTCTCATAAGTGGTAACTGAAGTGATCGATGATCATTTTGAGGCTTTGCAACTTCCTTCTGAACAACTGCAGAAGAGCAGAAATTCAAGATATCATTTTGAAATTCTGAGAGCCATAGTCAAGAATTCTCCAATAAAGCAACTCTCTGGGAAGCTAAGAATTGTTTCAAGCTTGGCATATAACGGTTATAAGCAGAGGATCCAGTAAAAAAAAAGACATGGGTTTCCTAGCCCAGCCAGTTACTACGTGAGGGACCTTGGCCAGGGCATTTAACCTTTCTGAACATCAGTTTTCTCATCTGTGAAAAGGGCTAACAGTTGCAGAGAGGAGTTTCGAGTATTAGAGACTAAAGTACAGAGCCTAGCAGTGATTGTATCAGCACAGCTAAAGTCATCTTGGCCCCATAAAACCTGCTGCATTTAAGACCAACACTAGCTGACCAACGAAGCCTCCCCATGGGCAGTTTCCTCTGTGGGAATACCTGCTCAGAGAAGGGGCCTCTTGGGGGACTGCAAAGCTAAAGAGTTTTCAGACTTGGCCCTTAGCCCTTTGAGATCACTACTGTCATCAACCCCACCAGACATAGCATCATGGAAGCCTAGAATCATCTCAGACTCCCCTCTCTACTGCCACAGTCACTCGGGCCTGGTTGTTTAGGCACCTATTTAGAATTGACAGAAAAACTGCACCCATTTACCCCTAAAGCCTTATTCTGGATTTCTTTCACTTTATATTCATTCATATAGATATTTATTGCATGCCTCCTTAAGACATGATTTCCCCAAATATATTCCCCCAAAATAGTATTTGAAAATGTATTATTCAGTGAAATTAAAAAATGTGGTCAGATTAGATGGAAATTCTGCATACCATACTTCTCTTGAGATCTGAAACGTACATTGGCCTATCAAAGGCTCTGACAAGAACTGCCATTCACTCAATCACTAATAATCCATTCATTCATTTAATAAAATATGTATTGAGTGCCTTCTATTTGGTTGTCACTATTCTAGGCATTGGGGGAGTAGAGCAGGAAACATAGTTATCCCACAGGGCACTGTTTAATCCAGTGTTTCCCAAATGGATTCTCTGTAAAGAGCCTTCATGATGTGGCACCCCTTTGTCCCCCACACACGCTACAGTTGTATCTAGAGGTTTCCAAAGCATGGCATTAAGCCTCACACCCCTGTGAATCTGCTCACCCTCTGCCCAGAATGCCTTTTCTCCCCTCAACCCCTTCCTGCCTAACTAACCCCACTCTTCCATCTGGATTCTGCTCAAGCTCCAGCTTCTCTGAGGATGTCTCTCAGTTCATGTCACCAGGCTGAAATAGCGTCCCCTCCTCTTTGCTCCCATTTTGTAATGATCCTTGTCTGTCCTCCACTAGACTCTGCGCTCCTAGAAAGAAGGAACCATGCCCCATCCATCTCTGTATTAATGTGGTCCTTTGCTCTCAGTAGTGACTTTTCCAATACAAGCGCACCTCATTTTATTGCGCTTTGCTTTACTGTGCTCCACAGATGTTGCATTTTTTACAATGAAGGAAACACCCTCCGGCAGCAAATAGGTCACGGCTTGCTTTACTGTGATACCCGCCTTAGTGCAGTGGCCTGGAACTGAACCTGCAGTATTTCCTCGGTGCGCCTGTTAAGTGTTAAATGTCTGGATAAGTCAGGTCAACAGTCTAGTGCTTTCATGCAAATTATTTTATTTTATTTTATTTTTTTTATTATTTTATTTTATTTATCTTTATTGATTTCAGAGAAAGGAAGGGAGAGGGAGAGAGAGAGAGAAACATGAATGATGAGTCATTGATCGGCTGCCTCCTGCACCCCCCCCCCCCGACTGGGGATGAAGCCTGCAACCCGGGCCTGTGCCCCGACCAGGAATCGAACCTCGATCTCCTGGATCCTAGGTCGATGCTCAACCGCTGAGCCATGCCAGCCAGGCCATGCAAATTATTTTAAAACAGCACCTGCTCTTAGCAGGCTCAGCCTGGGAGTGCATAGTTTGGCAAGTGCAAGGCACATATGTGTATGGAGGGGAGGGGCCCTTTCCTCCAGGGTCTTGGTGCAAGGCTTGGGAGTCAGAGTATGGATTAACTTTCAGTCCCAATGACCACTTTGGGATCTTTTTGTCAGCAACTGCAGAATTAAAAAATGAGGTTCCAGGTCAGGGTTGGAGATTTTGGAGAAAGCATTACAGAGATTGACCTCCACAGCCCTCACAGAGCTGAAACACTGTAAGTCTAAAATAAGTAAACTAGAGACATTTCTATACAAGCCTGCATTTTTAGCATGTTTCCTTTCTCTTGTCCATATTACTATATATTTTGGTTATACTCAGCTGATGGCTCATTAACCAAATCAGACATCTGCTGCTCATTTGTCTCTAAAGAAGTGAAGCTCGTTCTGTAGGATTCCCATTATAATAAAACAAGTTAAGATCGGCCTTATTGCTATATTTCACTTATGTAATTTGGAAATTATAAATAGCTCTAAGGATTGCCAGATAAAATATAGGACGTTCAGTGAAATTTGAATTTCAGATAACAGTGAATTTTTTTTAGTTTAACTATGTCCCATATAGTACTTGAGACATACTTACACTAAAAAACTCTGTTCTTTTTCTGAAATTTAAATTTCACTAAGTATCCTCTATTTTGGTTTACTAAATCTGGCAACCCTACATGTGATGCCTTTGCATACTAACAACTAAAACAGGATAGTTAGATTTGCCTGGTATTGCACTCCAGGAAAAGGCACCAGGCTTTGGGGGCAGTAATTAGTGGAAAGTAGAGAGAACACTTTTATTTTTTATGTTGATTTGTTAGGTTTTTCTCTCTGCTTTCAGAGAAAATATAAATTTATTATTTCTTTAAAATAAAGTTTTTAGAATATTACAATGAGGAGAATAAAAATATCTATGCCTCAGGGCTCTAGCAAGAATTAAATGTGATAACACATTTTAAGCATCTAAACAGAAAAAAAGTTCCAGGAATTGAAGCTGCTAATATTTTCATTATTCTATTGTTGATATTATTTCTAAATTTGGAGCAATCTACTATGAGCTTCCTGTCTTCCAGCACCTAACAAGAGGGATACAACACAGGAGTAACTGTTTGGGGAAGGGGGAGAAAACAGAGTTCCCATACCTCACATTTCACCCTCAAGGGCTGTATTTATATTTCACATTATGGTGCCCATAACAATAGCAAATGCTTTACCCAGACAGAATTTTGATGCTGTTTATTTTCAATTATTATTTATTATGTGTGTCAGTCCTTTAAGTCCATGCTGTTTTCAACCATGTTTAACAGTGTCATTGGGCAAACTTTGCTAGTATTGTTAGTTAGTGAGTTGCAAAGATGGAAAGATGGCCAGCATGTTCTTTTTTAAAAAATATGTTTTTATTGATTTCAGAGAGAGGAAGGGAGAGAGAGAGAGAGATAGAAACATCAATGATGAGTCAGTGATCGGCTGCCTCCTGCACGCCCCCTACTGGGGATCAACCCCGATCTCCTGGATTAACCTCCGCCACGCCGGCCAGGCGGACAGCATGTTCTGATGGCCATATCACAACTTAGAAACTCCAGTTCTACCACAAATTGATCCACTATGGTTCTGGCCAAGACACATTTCCTTTTAGCTCTGTGACCTATTTAATAGATCATTAGTTTGAAAGCCTTTCAAAATCCATGAAGTACTCCAGCTACAAATACATCTTGTGTTGAGCTGCTGTTGCTTCTCACATTATTAGTTCCTAATGGGAATCTGGACAAAGTATCATTCATTGAGCCTTACTGTTAGAGCTAGTTATGAACGTATATATAGTGGGCTCAAATCATAGCAGCATAGAAGACTATTTCTTTACCACTGACTGAGCTACCTGCTGTGTCATTTTAAGTTCAAGTTGATGGCTGGTCTATATTTAGTAAAAAAAAAAAAAAAAAAAATTTTTAAATGGCCGTAGTGAAAATTGATAGAGGTGATCAGTTTAGACTCAGTACAAGCAAATGATAGTTATCGCATGAAATTAAAAGAGAGATCAGGATTCTGGAAGGCAAGTTAATTCAGGTAGAACCATGAAATTAGTCAGCCCTCCCATGAGCTCCGTGCTCCCGTAGAAAGCAATGTGCCTGCCTGGCCGGGTGTGGCTCAGCGGTTGAGCATCGACCTAGGATCCAGGCGATCGGGGTTCAATTCCCGGTCAGGGCACAGGCCCAGTTGCAGGCTTGATCAATGGCTCTCTCATCATTGATGTTTCTATCTCTCTCTCCCCTCCTTTCCTCTCTCTGAAATCAATAAAGATATATTTAAAAAAAAAAAGAAGAAGGAAAGAAAACAATGTGCCTGGGGATCAGTCCTTAACCACAGTGTTGCTCCCTCCAGTAGAACCGCCCGAGGGCCTTCCAGAGAAATCCTGATGTCATCAGCCCCCTGGGGGGTAGACGGGCAAAGGTGGACTTAACAATTGGCGAAGGTGATGGGCATCCCAAATCTCAGTCATCAAATTGGTAGGAGGAGTGCAAGCATGTAATTCTTTCTACTTAGTCATTTTATGAAATATTAAACACCAATAACAACCGTCCACTAGCCTAGGAACTTTGAAATGCTCAACAATCAAATGATGAGCATTATCTGCTTTCTGTAAAGATATGCTGCAATACATGGTTAGGTGGCTAAGGCATTAGAGCCAAAGTAAAATTCTGACTGCTCATATTACATAGCAGTTAACTTTTATAATCTTACTTCTTAGCTGTCAATACTTTTGCTGTGGTACAGAAATTAATTTGGGTTTAAGAAATTTAACACAAAATATATTTTATGGAAGGGTGATTTCACAGCTTGAGAACACAGAGCATTCAGCATTCGCCCAGTGCCTACATAGCACTTCAGGCGCTACATGCCGGCAAGAAGACACACGTTCGCCTTTCTTTTGTTTAACCTCTTCCCAGTTATTTCAGTTGACCTTGCTGTGTTTTACCTTCCCAGGTGTGCACATGACTAGATTCCAATAATGTAGGCGCTGGCTAACCCTTCCACATTGCTTGACTCAAGCTCCCATGTACCATACATTCCAGTGATGTCAGTACTACTGTCCTCTGTCATTTCATTTTTTTCCGTTCCTTTGCTCTAGCTCCTGCCTTAGGGGCAGACTTGAAGGAGGTGGTGACCTGTTTAAAAGGTGTAGGTCACGGTGCCCCTATGCATTCCTCGCGGGAACTGGAAAAGCTAGGGCCTCAGTAAGTTAATTCTTGTTAAATAAAACAATGAAAGAATGAATACTGAGATTTAACTCATCCTACGAACATACCTCAAATGCTTCTTCTGCAATAATAGAGAGATAATGACGATGATGATGATAGTTAAATAGCACTTACTATGTGCTAGGAACTAGTCTAAGTGCTTTGTACATATTAACTAAGTTAATACTCACTTCAATCATATAAAGTAGGCACTATATTTTCCCAGTTTACAGATAAGGAAACTGAGGTACAGAGAAGATTAGCACCTTGCCCAAAGTTATCCAGCTGGTAAGTAGCAAAATTGGGATTCAAGTCCAGACACTTCGGTGCCAGAGTCTGTGCTCTTACCCACCATGCCAAATTGTCATACCTTCTTAGACCTCTCTTAACACCTCCCAGATTTTGCCTTAACATAAAACTGTCTGTACTTAAAAGAAATGACTAGAAAACAAGTCATGCTACCTAAGTGTTTACTTCCCACACAGAATAGTGAGATACTTGGAGGCAAGGCTCATGTCTTCTTTGTCTTTGTGTCCGCCAGGGTTTGCACCTTATCTAAACGTATCATATGTCCAAAATAAATATTTTTAAGAGCACTGATTTGAAATATTAGGCTGGTCCATATGAAACTGACATTGTTATAAGTTGAAATAGTTAATTGTCAATTTCCTTTAGTTCAACCTGCTAGAATATGGACAACACACAGCAGATCTGAAGCTAACAATACTCTTCATGCTATTGAAATGTTTTATTAATTTGTAGCACATTGATACTTACAGGAAGAGAATAATATCATCAGATAGTCTACTAACCTACAATTAACAAGGCCAAGACATGGACAAGCTGGCAGTTCTTGATTTCTTCCTGAAACTATTTTATTCTTCGTTTTCCTCTATGGCAAGTACACCATTTTTAAAGGTCTCCAAACCAACATTCGATCAAGGTGACATCCACCTCAACTTTCCAAAGCAAGTCTCCATTCCACTCCTATCCCCTTCTCTCATTCATTCATTTATTCAGCAAATAGTTCTCAACAATTTCTTCTAGACTAGGCTTTGAGGAGTCAAAGAAAATATACTCAGTTCCCCTTGGTGGCTTTTTGTGACTCCTAAGTAGTAATGACAGATATCTCCACAAGATGGCACTCCTAATTCTTCTTTGTATTCCTTTTCCATCATGATGAAAGACCCTGATTTGTAACTGTCACAGAACAGAGAACTATGACATGTTTCACAATTGATGTAGTTGACTGCTCATATGAATAAATTTCATATGAGACACTTGAAAATGATGGTTTTCTCAGGGACTTGTAAATGTTACTTTGGGAGAGGGTATATGTTGGAACACGAAGGGCACGTTGTGATGTGAAGACATGAGTACCTTCTCTTATTGCTGGTCCATACTCTGGAGGAGCACTCAGGATTAAGGAAAAGCGGAATGTGCACCGAGGCCAGGGGAGCTCAGTGGGCTCCAACGCTCACCCCAAGCTTCCCAGAGAAGGAGATGCTCCAAATGCATCTTGGGAGTTCCTCTTACTGAGCTGTTCCAAACTATTCCTATCCAAACTGGTGCCACAGGCTATGCCCACCCTCACCTGGACCTTCTTCACCAAAGCAGAGGATTGAGCTGAGTTTGAGAAATTTTGACAAAGGATTTTACTTTAAGGAATTAGCCTAAGGCTGAGACTAATACCTATGAAAATGATAGTAACATTCATTGAATGCTATATACCAGGCAGTCTGCTAATCGCTTTGCTCAGCAAACGTATCTCATTTAATACTCACAAGAACCCTATATTTTATGTACAAAACAAACACTTAATGTAACACCTGGTTTTAAGCACTTTATTAATTCATTTTAATTAATCATAATATTCCTATGAAGATATGTTATTATCTTCCTTTTATGGAAAACTGAGGCACAGAGGGATTAAGTAACTTGCCAAAGGTCTTACAGCTGGTAGGAAACACAACTGGGGTTTATAGACAAGAACATCAAACTCCAGGGTCTGGCCTCTTCGGCTGCCTCTCTGTTTCACAGAAAAATAATCTGGCCTATCAGTTAAAAATTCCTCAAATTCCTGCTACCAAACCTATAAACTTACCTGAATCTGCACCTTCCTTCCTCCCTATCTCTTGCTAAAGCTGATATTCTCATCTGTGTTCTGAGTCTTTTTTTCTTAGCCTTTCGTGGGACCTCACTCTATTGACTGTCCTCTCTCTATTTGCTTTTCTTTACTGCCATTTGAAACATAATTGGACTTCTGGCCCAGACAAGATGATGTAGAATCATCTGTCCTTCCTCTTCTGTACAAAGTGCAACTATAAATTCTGAGAACAATGTGTGAGGCAAACAAAGGAGAACTCTGAAAGGTGGCAAAAGAAAGGCTGACTGTTCTTGAATCCAGGACTCAAGGAACATGATGGTGGCAGGGTGGTCTATGACTGCTCTTACTCAAGAAAAGATGACTCAGACCCAGCATTTCCTGATCCCTAGATAAAAAAAAGAAGGCACCCTAGGTAGGCTTATTTCTTCCCCAGATGAAATGGTAATCTCCCTGACATTAGGTGAGCCTGACTGCACCAGCAAGAGGGGCTAACTGGGAGTCCTGTTAACTACAGGTGGCCAAGGGCAGCACTTTCCTCCTCTGCTAGCCCAAGACTCTCCTTCCTTAGTAAGAAACACACAGTAGCCAGGCAGCACTGGCAAGGGGCATCCTGCCACAATAAGCAGGCTTAGTCTGGAAAATTTATTTGTACATGCAGACCTGGCAATCTCTCCCCCTTGGAGAGACATCAGGTTGCCAGGTAATACCATTTAGGGGGATCCTACCCCAACAAGTACCTTGCACCATAAGCAGTTTTGTCCCCACAAAGGGGACAAAGGAACTTGAGGTTCCCTTCCCCTGCCAAGAGATATTAGGACAGGTGGGGCCCAGTCATGACAAGCAGCTTTCCTAGGAAGAAGCTTCTTCAACCATGCGAGCCTGGGAAAGCTCTGCCCCCTTAGGCAGCACCAACAGGAACCAGTGGGAGTCCACATGGCACAGATAAACCAAACCAACCAAAATTATACTGTAAATGCCCTAAAAATTAAACTCCCATTGGAACTACAACCCAGAGTACGCCAGGATCACCTGCATGCAAAACCTAAAGAGAGGGACTGCCTACTAAGAGAAAAAATTTAAATAGGACCCTGAGTGTCCTAACATATTAGCCAAAATGTCCAGAAAACAATAAAAAGTCACCTGTCATACTAAGAACCAGGAAAGCCATAACTTTAATAATAATAAAAAGAAACTAATACCAACACAGAGGTGACTTAGATGTTAGAATGATCTAACAAGGATTTTAAAGCAGCCATCATAAATATGTTTAAACAGCAATTATAAATTCTCTCGAAATAAATGAAAAAAATATTTAAAAATCCCAGAAGAATAGAATTTATAAGAGAACCAAATGGAAATTATATAAATAAAGGAATCAATGATAGACTAGAGATGATAGAGGACAGAATCAGTGAAATTGAGAATGGATCAATAGAATTCACATAATATTAACAACAAAGGTTAGACTGAAAAAAAATATGAATAGAACCTCAGCAACATGTCATTCATATCATGGGAATCCCAGGAGAGGAGAAAGAAAGTGGAGCTAAAAATTGTAAAGAAATAAGGGCTAAAACTTCCCATGTTTGGTGAAAGATGCAGACATACAGATTCAAGAAGCTAAGTGAACTTTGAATAGGCTAAAACCAAATGCATGCCAATACACATCGTAATGAAAATTCTAACAAAGGAAGCCAAAGAAGAAATCTTGAAAGCAGCCAAAGATAAAACACATCACTTATACAGGATCGCCAATTTGAATGACAGCAGATTTCTCATCTGAAATCATGGAGACCAGGGGGAATTAGCACATTATTTTTTAAGTACTGAAGGAAAATTCTTTGCTCTGAGAATAGCCAAGTGAAGAAAATGCAAACAAGCTACAGTCTGAGAGAACATACAGGAGTAGGCAAAAGTAGGTTTACTGTGCCATTGTGACATCCTTCTGAGTTAATAAAACTATTGTAATAATCATAAGCTCCGTGCATTTTCCCCTATGAACTATAAACCTACTTTTGCCCACCCCTGTACTTGAAAATCACATACCTGACAAAAACCTTCTAGAGTATCTAGAATGCATAGAGAACTGCCAAAACTCAGCAGTAAAAATCAAATAATACAACTGAAAAGTGGACAAAAGCCATGAACGGACATTTCACCTGACTGAAGAGAATATACAGATGGTAAATAAGCCCATAAAAAAGATGTTCAAAATCATTAGCTATCAGGGAAATGCAAATTAAGAGCACAGTAAGATACCACTATATACCTATCAGAATGGTTAAAATAAAATAAAAAATAATAACAGCACAAAATTCTAGTGATGATGTCAAGAAACTGGATCATTCATATATTGCTAGTAGAAATGTAAAATGGTGCAGCCACTCTAGGAAAATAGTTTGGCAGTTTCTTTAAAAAATTAAACATGCAACTAACTACCATGTGACCCAATAAGTGCCTCCTAGGCATTTATCCTAGAGAGATGTAAACCTATATTCACACAAAAACCTGTACACAAATGTTTGTAGCAGCTTTATTTCTAAGAGCTAAAAACATAACAGCTCAGATGTCCTTCAGTGGGTGAATGGTTAAAAAAACTCTGGTGTAGCCATATCATGGAACTCAGCTATAAAAAGGAATAAATTATTGACGCATACAATATTTGGATGAATCTCCAGGGAATTATGCTGAATGAAAAAAGCCAATTCTAAATGGTTACATACTATATGATTCCATTCATAGAGCATTAATGAAATTACAAAATTATAGAAATGGAGAAGAGATTGTTAGGGACTCAGGAGGGTGGTTAGTGTGGTTAAAAAAGGGCAACATGAAGCATTCCTGTGCATCTTTTTTTTAAAAAAAAATAAATCAAATAATTAATTTATTTCTTAAAATCTTCCAAGGACTACCCAACAGACTTAGAATAAAATCCAAACTCCTTTTCCTACCTATTTTTCCAACTCGTCCTTTGTGAAAAGACAAAGAAGAATTTAAGTCTTCACTTTCCAGGAAAAAAAAACAACTGGAGGAGAAGGCAATGGAAGTAACATATAAATACCCACTCTGTGTCTACCCCCAGGGAGAAGGAGACTGCTTTATTTTCAGGAAATTAAAATCCCTTGAGAATTATTTCCCTAGCATGGGTCAATCTCTCTGCCAATCTGGGCCTTCCCTGGGGACTGCTGCCCAGAGAACTTCCTGCCTCCAACAGTTTATTAGAATTTCCCCTCCCATCTCCTTACCTCACCTCCCACCGTCTTTCTCACCACCGAACCAAAGGCAGCCATCATTAATTACCAACAGAAGGGCAATAAAACCTTGGCCTTCTGTATTGTGGTCCAGCTGGATCTGCCACTAACTAGCTGTATAACCCCACACAGGCCACATAATCTCTCTGAGCCTTAATGTTGTTGAAGTCGTCCCTGTTAACACTAAGATTCCATAACCAACTGCTAGTTTTCAAGTCACAACACATTACCAATTCTACTAGCACCAGGGCAAAGAGAGGAAAAATAAACAAGGAAAGGAAAGAAACAAACAAACATTGGGCATTTTCCTTTTTTTCTTGGAAAACCTTTTGGTTAGCTCTGATCTTTCTTTTGTGAGACAGAGAAATCTTAAACTCCTGAATCAAATTACCAATATCTGCCTACTTAATAGCTTACAATTTGCAAGAGTTTTAGACTAATTTCTTTAAAGTGATAGGTCTTGCTTGACTTTTCAAAGGAGAAGATTCTTCCTCACTATCTACAGTGTGAAAATGTTTTTTTAAAAGAAATTAAATGAGGAATGATGAATTGATATTTGAATTAGTCGTTAATCAGCCAGATGCGGCTGCAGAAGCTCAGAGAAGCACTGGCTCTGGCAGCCCAGGTTGGGCTGCACAGAGAAAGTGGTCGGACAAACCCAGCTGCCCATCCAGTGCCCAGGCCTTCAGCCTTCAGCCTTCCTGCCTCTACACCGTCTGTCCTGCCCTCCATCCTATGCATTCACCTGCCCTGGTGAACCTGCCTCAGAAACATTTCCCAGAAAAGTCCAGACCCAAATGGGCAATCCTTTCTCTCTTCAATTTCACTTATCTTATGCCTTTTGTGTTTTCACACTCTATGCCTTTGTCTTCTGCCTTTAGTAAAATTTCTGCCTCCAATACCAAGGCTTTATTTTCATTCTTCCTCTTAAATGAAGCTGAAGTGGCCCCTCCTCTGGGAAGCTCCTCCACCCCGACTCTGCAAGGCATAGTCTCACTTTCCTTCCCTGCACTCTCCCAAGACTTTGCCCATACCCTTCCCAAAATGCACAACAGTGTATTACAATAACTTTTAGAGTTTACTGGTTAAAGCTGAATCTTTGAGTCTTCTTTATCTCTGCATTGCCAGCACCTGGCACAAGGCTGGTGCATTTTCAAAGTACTTAGTCGCTGTCTATTCAATAAATTAGCACAAGAATGGATCCTCAGAACTTGGATTTTCCCATTCAGGAAACAAAATTGTACTTCCTTGACCCAATGCCTAGTATGATGTCAAGATCTGCCTTTGGTATGTCAAACTGTTAATTGGCTGCTTTATTTAAGGAAGTCCTTTTCCTCTAGCATCCATTCTGCTATTGTATTTGAACTGATGTTGGAGGACTGAACTGTTGGTTTGTATTAAATTGCAATCAAAGGAGGAAATAACAAGGCTGATGTGCACTCTTCAATTATTGTCCTGGAAGGCTCCCTCAGTGGTCTGAATTGTAATATCTTGATGTCTGCAGCAACACTTTAATTTCTGTACAATGCAAGATATTTATGAACAGTCAAGTTGGTTTTGTCACTCTAATGACCCTAATTGGAATTTGCCAGTAAAACAAGAAGAAAAACTCCATGAGCATTCAGCTAGAAAAGCAAAATGCAATTAAAAGGGTTCATTTGTTAGTTGTCTACATCCCTCAACTTATCCCCAGGACATTTTTAAAATCTATGAATTTTGACAGGAAAGACATTAGCTTTGATCTGTGGTCTTGATAAAAAAATGTTCACCATGGTTAAAATGTTTGTTCATTAAAACTTAATTCACCCCCAGCTTCTTTGTTCCTTCCTAAACTTCTCAAATTCATGCAATTTCACCAAAGAGTGAAGATGACTTAATTGTATCCCAAGAAATTCATTCCCAAGGAATTCAGGGGTATAAGTTAAATGGTGTTTCTAGTTTCTCACAACAATATCATCTTTCCCCTTCTAAGCTCAACTTTCTCTATTGGAGGACCCAGATGCATCTGCAATTGCTCCATAGCACTTGGTAGAATGTCTGACATAGATTCAGCACACTCTAAGTTGAAGCTAAAGGTGACAACAATAATAAATTTTAAAAGCATGCATTGACACCACCTACATTTTCTGTACATTTTATCATTAAATCGTAACATCGCTGCAAGGCAAGTGGTATTATCCCTATTCTGTGGATGAGAAAAGTGAGATGTAGAGTGTCTTGCCCGAATTACGTGGTTAGTGGGTGGCAGAGCCAGGAAACAAGCCATGTCTCTCTGGCTCCAAAGGCAAGGTATTTTTCTCTCTTATAGGAGCCTCTGACCAAAATGGATTTCTTCATCTCATTTCTATTTTGCAGGTGAGAAAACTGAGTCTTAGAGAGGTTAACTTGTCCAAGGTCATATTACCAGGAAGTATCGGAGTAAGTTGTAACCCAGTTCTGTCAGACTCCTAAGTTCATGTTCTCTCTCTTAAACGACCCTGTTTCCATGAACTAATGAACCTAGATTGACCTGAGACTGATGTCATGGGGTGTCAGGAGAGTCTGGGGACTTGGGGGGTATCATGTACAGGAGTGATATTTTAAAAAGTGGCAGTAGAGGGCAGCCAAAATCCTATCTTCATATTCCTAGTGATTTATTTTTGCCCTGAACAGCTTGATTCTCTGCAGTTCAGAGCATCATTGGGGAATGTTGAGTCCCCTGTAGTAGGTTAAATGGTGACTCCCCCTCAAATATATGTCCACATCCTAATCCCCAGAACATTGTCATATTTGGAAAATGGGACTTTGCGTATGTGGTTAAATTAAGGATCCTGAAATGAGATCTTCCTGAATTATCTGGGTGGGCCTTAAACCCAATTACAAATTTCCTTATAAAAGAAAGGTAAAAGGATATTTGAGACAGACAAAAGAGGGTAAGACACAGAAGAGGAGGTCATAAAAAGACAGGGGCACAGATTAAAATGATGCACTTACAAACCAAGGAACACTAAGGAATGCCTGGAGCCAACAAAAGAGGTAAGGACTAGGTTCTTCCCTAGAGCCCCTGGAGGGAGTGAAGCCAAGCCAACAACTTGATTTTGGATTCCTGGCCTCCAGAGAGGTGAGAGAATAAAATACTGTTGTTTTAACCCATCAAGTGTGTGGTAATTTGGCTGCCACAGGAAACGGCATATTCTGAGTGTGGTTTGAGGTACTTCCATCTCTAGACACACGAAAGGAGAGCTCTGTCCACTTCTACAGCTGAACAGTTTGATCATGACAAATTCCCAATCATGGAATCCAAGATGCTTGGAATGAAGGCCCAAGTTCTTGGGCTATAAGATACAAGGAGTAAGTGGGTGGCAGTCAGGGCCTACCAAATGGCCTGTAATTGGAAGGAAAATCTTGGTAAGCATGAATGTAAGAATCCTAACTAGGAATCAATACTATACCAGAGGCATTAGCCTATAAACATGAGGACTTCAGCTAAGCTTCAATTAGGAGAATTTATCCTGCCTTTAACTTCATCTGAAGCTGCAGGATGTGGGGAAATGGGCGTGAACTTTAGTCTAAAAACCTTGCATTTGAATTTTGGCACTGTCCAAAGTCACACAGTCATTGAGCTGACAGGACTAGAAAGTTTCTGTTTCCTTATCTGAGAAGTTGAGACAATGGCAGGAACTGTCTCATTGAGATGTCAGGACTAAATTAAGTATTACAAGTTTACATGTAATATCACACAAAATAAGTGCTCACTAAATGGCAGTTGTTCTGTCCAGTCATGAAACCTGAGACTGCAGCTCTATTATTGCCATTGTTTCCTTGAGCTGGCTCAGGAGCCAGGGGCAGGCTGTATTCTCATGCTCAATGCTGCAACCTAAGGGGTAGACAGCTCAGGGCAACAGCCTCCTCTTCACAGATCCAGTTCTCAAGGTGGAACAGTGGCGAAATCCCATGGATTTCATAGCTCGGAAAAGAGATGATGGTTTCTCACTTTATCTGCTAATTGTACCATAGCTCTTACAACAAAATTGCTTGGGTGAATGATACAACTATTTCCAACCATTATTTTTTTGTAACTTAAGATAAAATTTAGTACGCTTATAAAATAAATGACTCATAGGGATTAATTTTTTTTAAAAAATGAAGTCAACAAAACAATACAAGCTGCCATCACAGCTAATGGGCTAGATTCTGTCATGATATTCAGTGATAGTATCCACTTGAGTGGCTGGAAAGATTGGATGACACAAGGGACATGGCATTTGAAATGAGTATTTTCTATGAAGTCACACTTCATTTGCATTGTGACATCAAATGACTCAATTCCTTTTCATCTGTTATGCTCAGTTCACAGACCTTACCTGCAGTCTAATCTGTCAGATCCTTTCAGAAGTGTTACAAGTAAGATCTGTCAGCACGACAGGTAGTTTTTTTTTATTCCTACTCTTCAGTGTTCTTTCATTCTGGGATTCTGACAACTGAGAAAACTCCTATAACTTTCTATGGAATCTTGGGGAAGCTCAAAGGTGAGGAAACCGACCTATGATCCCAAAGGCAACAGTTCTGCTTTAAAATATTCTCCAGGGAAAGGATGAAGTGAACAAAATTTGGTGTATTTTTTACAGTCTCTATTACTGTTACCAAGTCACAGGTTAACTCCTGTTCTAGAATGTCAGTCCTTTAAAAGAGAAAAATAAACCAGAATTATAAATAACTGCAGCCAGGAATAATAGGACTCATGTTTTTGTCCTTGACTAGAGAGTTATTTTGACATTTTGTACTGTACCTGACATGGTAGAGTTTCCCCACAGAAGTACACAAGAAGTCAAACTCAGACAATCCAAGCAAGGTTTTATTCACTCTGTTGGGAGTTCTCTTTACAACTACAAACATCGGGTATCATAAGGGTCAAGTTATTCCCTCAAGAAGCTAAGCTGTAGGTGGAATGGAGCCAAATTAATTAACTCCTACATAGGCTTAAGTTATTTATAAACTTGAGAAATAAGCACAGCCTGGATTTCCAAGTGCCTCTAGCTAACACACGTAACTCTTTATCGACCAGTTTAAAATATTCAGATACTCACTTCCACACTGGAGAAATGTTGGTTTAGCCAAGTCAGTTCTGCCATCTTCACTTAATTCTTCATATGATATGATTTGTCAAAGATGCCTACAGTCCTAAAATAAAGACAATAAATCTAGGCTAGGTTCTAGCATGAGCTATTCCTGTGAGTAAGTGACTCAGACTCTGAGTCATCAAGATCAATCAACATTGAATGGTCGTCATGGATTCTTGACAGATAACACATGAAAAGCAAGTCTGGGCAGGTGAGCCTCGGAGCTTCTATGTTGCAAGACATGTTACACGTGTTGTAGGACACATGTTTGGAAACACACAATCCACACTGTAAAGACAACGATTTCAGAAATAATTCCTTTCATTGGCAGCATAGCAAACATAATGGTTACATTCCAGTAGAGTTCAGAAAGCCCTCGTATAGGCAAAGAGAATTATAGGACTGGACTAGGCCAGATGAGTCTGGAGAAGTGATCCATATATAATAAACATAATTTGCTGTCCAAATCAGGACACTTTTTGAGGATGAAATGAGAAACTATTAATAATTATATCAAGACTTGACTATAAGGCAGGAGAGGGCACTGCTAATATTATAACTCATACTGGCAGCAAAAAGATAACATCTTTCACAATGCCTGGCAGACAGTAAAGTTCAATAAAGGTTTGTTGAATGAATAAAATAATACAGTAAAAGTTGTATGTATTGCTTTCCTTCTCCAAAGTCTTTCAGTCATTGATCACTGGGATTGGTATAACATTATTAAGGACTTGGTGGTGGTGATGGTCTAAATTCACTTGTTTTATAATAAAGGGAAATAACAGAGTTCCAATCATCAAATCCAATTGCTTTGTCTCAGCTCGGCCCTTTTTGATCTTTTGAAGTATCTGATATTATTGGCCAACCTCTCTCTTACCTTTGTTTCCATGACATTCTGCTGTCCTGGTTGTTCTTACTTTTCTGACAACTGCTCCCTGACTCCTTTTAATAGTTTCTCTTTATCTTTTTGCCCTTCTGTGCTAAAACCAGGCTTTCACATGGGATTCATCCTTGACTTAGTGCTCTCTGTTTCTGCATGTGCCTCCTTAGTGGTCTCATCTAACTCCAGTGTACTACTCACACAATTATCAAATTTTGCCTCCTTCCAAAGCATCAATTCTATAATGCAATGTTCCATCTCCACCCCAGAGTCATAATATGTGAAATAAAACTCAACATCTTAAACCAACTCTTCCTTCTAATTTCTTTTTGTGAAGGGCACCTCCATTTCTCAAGGGACCAAGGCTCGAAACCCCAGGCTTATAATTTTTTTCTTCCCTCTCACTGGGACACATAGTGGACAACATCAAGTTTTCTTGGACCATTTTACCCAATCACTCCTACATTTGTCCAACTCTAATGGCAACCATCTTGGTTCAAGCCACCATCTCATTCTTGATATAGTATACATCTACCTGCTGATTAGCCTTTCTCTCTTCATTTCTACCTTCCCAATTCAACCCATGTCTATATGTCCAATTAATATATGACAAAGGAGGCAAGAACATACAATAAGGTAAAGACAGTGTACTAAATAAATGGTGTTGGGAAAATTGGACAGGTACATGGGGGAAAAAAAAAAGAAACTAGACCACCAACTTACACTATACTCAAGAATAAGCTCAAAATGGATAAAAGACTTGAATGTAAATCACAAAACCATAAAAATTGTAGAAGAAAACATAGGCAGTAAAATCTCAGACGTCTCTGGTAGCAGTACATTGATATATCCCCTAGAGCAAGGGAAACAAAGGAAAAAAACTGTACAAATGGGACTACAACAAACTGAAAAGTTTCTGTGCGGCAAAAGAAACAACAGAGATTGAAGAGGGCGGCGGACTGAGTGGAAGCTACACTGCCACTCTCCCAGGACCCAAGTGAAATTACAACTAAAACATAGAAAAAACATCCTGAATATCAACTGCAACTGAGGACTAGCTGGAGAGCACCCTCATAACCAAGGAGGAAAAGAGGAGACCCCATAGAGACTGGGAGGAAATGCAGATGCGAGAGGCCTGGCTGGGCCCCCACAGGCAGCAGCTGAAGGTCCGGAGGGAGAGCTCAGCTGTGGGGTTCCCACTGAGGACGCTGGGGCCTGAACCCCAGCATGGGCTCCCCAGCCCAGAGCACCAGAACTGAGACAGGGGCCACATAACGCCTGGCCCTGAAAAGCAGCTGGGTTTCTGTCTGCCAGGGAGAGACGGCTGGAAATGCAGGCCCCTCTTCAAGAGCCAACGCACACAAGTTTCCTGTGCAGCCACTCACCTTGGGCTCCGGCAGAGGGAGGGCGGCGTGGACAGGAGCTGTGTGGGGAGAATTCAGGCTTTCGGGCTCTGGAGAGAGAGTTCAGAGGGCACCCCTCTGGATTCCAGTGCAAGTCATTCCCCCAGACTGCAGAGGACATCATTTTCAGGCAGACTTTGACCTTCCAAGCTGCTTTTGCCTGAGGGGGAAGCAGTTGCCCCACCCTGATGGAAAACCTCTTACCTAGTGGAGTTTCTACAGCCTGAGGCTCATTGAGAGACTGCTAACAATCAGCCATCCCACCCTGTGGAGTTTCTACAGCCTGAGACTGATTAAGAGTCAGGGCACCCTAGAGCACTGTTGATGGGAATGCAGACTGGTGCAGCTACTGTGGAAAGCACTATGGAGTTTCCTCAAAAAATTAAAAATGGAGCTGCCATGTGACCCAGCATTCCCATTTCTGGGAATATATCCTAACAATCCTGAAACACCAATCAGAATGAATATGTGCATCCCTATGTTCATAGCAGCACTATTTAGAATAGCTAAGATCTGGAAACTTCCCAAGTGCCCATCAGTAGATGAGTGGATAAAAAGCTGTGGGACAGTCACACCATGGAATACTATGCAGCTGTAAAATAGAAGGAAATCTTACCATTTGTGATGTCATGGAGGGACCTAGAAATTATTATGCTAAGTGAAATAAGCCAGTCAGAGAAAAGATAAATACCATATGATCTCACTTATATGTATAATCTAATGAACAAAATAAACTGATGAACAAAATAAACCCAGAGGCATAAATACATGGAACAGACTGACAGCTGTCAGGGAGGAGGCAGAAGTGGGTACTGGATGAAAGAAGGTGAATAAATTAGCCAAAGAACATCTATGCAGAGCCCATGGACACAGACAACAGTGTGGTGATGGCCAGATGAAGGGTGAGGGTGGAGGCTGGGTGGAGGTGGGTAAAGGGGGAGAAACTGGGGACATATGTAATAGTGTCAACAATAGAAAAATCACTAGGATTTGAAATTGCCTCTACTTGGATGTCATCACACCACCTATCTTAGCTGCATAATTGCTACCCCTGGGTGGGGGTGTCCAGTGATTCAGAGGCCATCCAAGCACTAGGTAAAGGATTTGAGTAGAAATCTATACAATCCCTTGAAATAAGTAGCAGGGCAAGTAGGAGATAGGGGCCTGGAAAGAGAGCACTGAGACTGCTGGGGTGGGGGCTGCCTCATATTCACTGGAGCCCATTTTGTTCATCTCTAATGTGGGCTAGTCTCTTGAACATTGCTGTTGTCCTGGGTGAAGGTCCTGGCAGTTCAGACTGAACCTTCAGGATTTCCACTCCCACAGCCTACTGAGTGAGACTCAAATGAGCAGCACCTATAGAATCTCTTTTGGAGGCCAACTTTATGCATGGTACTTGATCCCCAGAATGTGATTTTTAGGCTCTTTATGAAACTGGTAAGATAGTGCCTCAGTTATCTAAAGATCCACTGTTGGGAATCTCCGGCCACTATAGTCATCTACTTGCATATCCTTTCTGACTGTTTGATGATGTTTTGGTCTAGAGTCCCGGTAAAGCTTCCTCTCATCCTCACAATCCCACAGAGTTTCAGAAAACTAGCAACAGCAGAGTTGTCACAGAAGCACAGCTTTGCAGCTACATTTGCTTCCTGTGCAGCATAGTTGGTCTTTTGATTTGATCCCAGATGGGGTGACAGCACTGAGCTGAGTTTCGGACTGAGAAGCAAATGAAGGACACCAAAGCCATACTCTGAAAAACAGTGCCCACACTGGTGCAGTCAGCGGCACCATTTCTGCCTGAGTTCCAGAAAGGAGTCAGTTCTCCGGTGACCCTCCGAAGAGAGGCATATGTCACCACATTCAGACTTAATGTGATTTATAAAACCTGACACACTCTGCTCCCACAGAATTTAAAATTTCCTCTTTATTCATTTAAAAGATCCTTAGCTCCCTAAAAAGGAGAAAGAGGTGAAACTAAATGGTAAGCACTCTGCTTCTTATTTATCCTCTCAACCCCCTTTGGTTGGCTTATTAGAACCATTCACTTTACTGTCATGGACAGCTAGATTCTTCAAATGTGGCATTTCATTTTCTCAAAAAGCTTTCTAGTTCACTGTCACAGCTCCTCCTACCACCATCCTTACCTGTCATATGTCACCTGTGCCTGACTGGTGAAATGGACTGTGCACCTCAAAGTATCACACAGAAACTCAGATACTTATTTTCAGTATGCACCTATATGCACAATCATTATTTGGAGCTAATAACACTTGCCCAATGATGCTTTTTGCCATGATTCTTGATCACTAATTAGCTCAAAATTATTTATGTGCCTGTGGGATTTGTGTACACACACACACACACACACACACACACGCACACACGCACGCACGCACGCACTTGAGACCATATACATTATCAAGATGTTCCTGGTTCATAAAAGAAGAATCATTGACACAATATATCGAATCTATACACTTCATGTCCTTTTCTGCATTGTCAATTTGACTTTGGTTCTCTTTGTATACAAACATCTTATTTTTAAAAGGATTCTTAGCAATTCAACCCTACGTTGTGTAAGTATATCAGAAGACACAGTTCAATTCATTCTTGCTTTGTGCTACATTGTGGTAAGTTTTGAAAAAAATGATATTCAATTTTTGAGACTGTCTTCTCCAGTGAACTAATTCAATTAATTTTATCCCTGAAAACAGATTATCTACACTCTTATAACCTCATTTCAGACTGTGGTATCTAAAAGACCCCACATTACTTTTGAAGAAATATTGAAATATCAACATAATAGTAGGGCGAAGGTTAACAATATTATTTCATACTACCTAATGTCATCGTAATTCATTTGAGATTAAAAAGAAAGACTCATAACAATTTTTTATTGATACTAATCAAATGGAAAGGCAGATTTTTCAAGTAGGTGCAAAATTAATGTCTGATGTCAAATTGACATGGGTTTATATATGTTATATAAATAGAAATTAATATATGTAGCACCTCCTATACATTCAACTTTAAATAAATATACTTGGATATAAATAACAGAAACTATCTATATAGGGTGACTTTGAAGAAATAAATATACTAGGCAAGAGCAAATGCCAAGTTATTTTCAGATACTGGTGTCTGAGGAAACCTCTTTGCTTCCTGTCCTAAAAATCTTTGAAATTCCTCTGCTGTATTTTCAGATACTTGATACATTACACATGAAATAAAGTAAATTAAAATAATGGCATAAAATATGTACTAAACATAAACACACACATACACTGAGGGAAGAATCTAAATATTAAAATGGCATTTGCTCTTATTAAATTGACTGGATGGACTGTATTTTTTAAATGTAATATTTGATTGGACCTGTACTCCAGCCATCTAAAGTGGGGGTGGTGGGGCAAGAGTGGAGGAATCTTTTAGGTCTACAATCTAATGAATCCTCTGCTGAGTGGCTAGAATAAATAAAGATTAAAATTTCATGATTCAAAAATGTATAGGGCCAGTTGAATACTATAAATGTGAGGACCTAACTACTTTTAACCCTAGAGGGAAAGGGGGAATTTGGGGGCACTATTAAAAATCAGAACTGCAGCCTTGGCTGGTGTGGCTCAGTTGGTTGGAGCATCATCCTGTGCACCAAAAAGTGGCGGGTTTGATTCCCGGTCAGGGCACATACCCAGGTTGTGGGTTCAATCCCAGTTGGGGCACATGCAGGAGACAACCGATCGATGTTTCTTTCTCCTCTCTCTCTCTCTCTCTCTCTCTCTCTCTCTCTCTCCCCCCTCTCTCTCTTTCCCTCCCTTTCTCTCTGTAAAATCAATTTTAAAAGATCTGGAGTGGCCACTTTTTAATAAAAAAGTCTATAAGCTCTGTCTATCTTTGTGGCTCCAGGATGGAACTTCGATAGCTGTTAATGAATGAATAGATTAAAGAAAAAAGATATTTAAATACCAACATTGATGTCCAAAATACTCTTTTAATTATTTACTTCTAAAGCAAATGTTGTATATACACTTCTCTGTGTCCATGTTACTCTAGTCTCTTTTGTTGTTATTTGCTGAAGGCTTTAAATTTTCTTAAAACTCATATTTTTCTTGCTAAATGACTTAATAATTATAATAAACATGTTCTTATGTTGACCAGCAATAAGAAAATAATTCTAAAAGAAAATCCCAATTTAACAAAATAACCTAGTCAAATTGGAAGTTTGAATCTATTATGTATACTTTTTATAACAATGAATCTCAAACTTTATGTAAATGAAACCATATGTAGAACTCAAAACAACAACAACAACAACGAACCAACAATCGAAAACAGAGCTGATCTGCACGGGGAGGTGGCCTTCAGTCCATCCCTGAACATGTCTGTCCTCTAACTTCAGCATCTCTCCCCCAGTACGCCACAACTCAGGAACCCGAGGGCTCCCAGAAGCTGTTTGAAAACTACTGCTCTAGGAACTCTATACACTTCAGCAAGGCTGGAGAAGGGAAGCCGGGTTCTCTCTTGGTGGGAATGTGAGGACATGAATTTGGCGCTGGACAACGTGGACTTGAAAGAATGTATCACAAGATAAAATGAGCAAGGGCTACAATCAGATTTGGTGGCTTCCGAGAATAGCACAGCCCGTACTCCTGTTGGTGGCAGCTGCCTTAGCAGAAACACACAGCCTGCTGTCTATATTCAGGCTGCACTCTCAACACTTCCAAGCGCAGGAAGTGCTTTTCTCCCCATGTACCCTCCCACCTGCAGATCTGGATTTCCTTCCATAGCTTCTCCACCTGAGAAACTGAGTTAGAGCTACTCTGAGAAAACCACTCTGCGTCCTGGTCCAAGCCGAGGGTGTAGTACCAGGAGGAGGTCATTATCTCTGGTGCTAGAGAGAGACCTTACAGGGCACAAATGTTTCAGAGTCCTCGAAAGTCATGTGCCCTGCAGCACCCTACTATCCACATCCCATAACCATGTACAAACACTATGACAAAACTGGGGCATTTCCACCCCAAAGCAAAGTGGAGCACGGCACCCAAGGCACTCTCAGGAAACGTCAAAGTCATCAGGTCAAGCCATACTGAAGCACACTCTCACAAAGAGCTAAGGCCACACCGTATTTTTTCAGAGCTTTGACTGCTCACAGCCTTCCTCCCTCCCTGGGCATAGCCTTTAAGGCCCAGAACAAATGCTACCTCATGCACAAAGCCTCTACTTCAGTCTTCAATGATCTCTCTCTTCTCAGGTCTTCATTTGCACTTATCATTTCTACCACATCTCTTTTTAATTGCTTACTTTTGCTTTTTGAATTGTTCTAAAATGGTTTTCTATCTCCTAAACCAGACTAGACACTCCTTTAGGATAGATACTGTATAAAACATCATAATGAACCACTTAGTTCCAGATCAGACTACTGAAAATCAATCATATAAGCAAGAGCTGTGAACAATTAATACTTCAGTATTGACTTGTCTCTATATTTCCACATTCATGAAGCCAACTGCATGCCGAATATCTTCACTTCAATGTTTAATAGACATCTCAAAATTGACGTGATCATGAAAGGACTCCAGATTTCCAATCCCACCACTAGTGCATCCTGACTTCCCCTCAATATTTCCTTTCTCAGTAAATGGTACCACCATCTTCCAAACTGTTCAACCCCAAAACTAAAGTTTATCTTTCATTGTTGGCTCTCCCTCATCTCTTACCTCCAATCCTTTAACAAATCTCATTAATTCTACCTATAAAATGTATTCTAAATCTAACCACCTTTCATCATCCCCATTATCACTCTAGAGTTTAGAACAAATCACCACTGTCTTCGGCCTACACTGTGCCAATATGCTCCTGAGTTCTCTGCTTCTGCTGTTGCCCCATTAAAGTCCATTTTCTTTCTCATTTCCATTCTCTCTCCATACTCCCTTGCTCCACTCGCCCCTCCCCGTCCACAAACTCTTTGGTCAACTGGAACTTTACTAGGAAATCGAAGAAGAACCAAGAGCTGCCCCCTTTTTGCTTTCCTGTTCCTTCCTGACTAGTATTGCTGAGATCCTGAGACCTATGTATCAAGAGATATGAGCTCCACGTTTTCCCTTCCTTTTCTCCAATACCTCCAGCTCTTTAAACAATTCCTCACATCAGATGCTTTCTTGACCCCTTGGCATCTCTGGGTGCTCTCCTCCAGATTCTCCCTAGTTTGTCCATGTTTCCCTTAATTTATGATGCTTCATTACAAATGAAGAGAATGGTACCTACAAGTTGCTCCAAAGCAGTGCACTGCTTGCCTTGATCTGGTCACCACAACTGTTTTAACTAAGCTTGGATGAATATATTATTTTAACAGCTGCTAACTAGAAAGTATGGGCTCCCGTTAAGTGTATGGGCCAATCTAGATACTTCCTCTAGCTATCAAAAGCACTGCGCCTGAAGCAGTTTTCTCCTGACTTTTACCTATGCAATTCAACTTTTGAACCTCAGTATAGACTTTTCTTCACTTGTTGAGTTTGTGCTGATAATTCTAGACTATTAAAATATTTTATATATATATATTTTTAATATATCTTTATTGATTTCAGAGAAAGGAAAGGAGAGGGATAGAGAGAGATAGAAACATCAATGATGAGAGAGTCACTGATCGAGCCCACAACCCGGGCGTGTGCCCTGACTGGGAATCGAACCCCGATCGCCTGGATCCCAGGTTGACGGTCAACCGCTGAGCCACACCGGCCGGGCAATATTTTTTTTTTTCTTGATTATCATCAGTCAGGACAGTCATCCCTTCCAGCTATTCTCTTTGGCTTTGATAACCTGCTCTCTGCCTTCAGTGAAGTCCGTGATGAGACTGACTGAATGAATAAGTAAATGGTGGACTAGGACATTTCCATCTTGGAGTATAATTGGAACAAATCTATCCTACTTGTTATATATGTAAATGAAGTGGGCATTAATTATATTTCTCATGTTCTGAATAACTTCAATAGTCCAAAGAAAAATCTACCTCTCTTAATTTAAATTGTTCTACTCGTAAAAGACACAGAAGTAGCCTTGAAGAAATGGAAAGACATTCCTTGTTCTTTGATAGGGTGAATCAACAGTTTAAATAGGTCACTTCGTTTATAAATTTAATTTATCAAGTTTACTTATAGTTAATTTATAAATTTACTCACTGAAGTTAATATATAAATTTATATAATCCCAATAAAAATGTCAACAAAAATTTTATAGAGTTAGACAAGTTGTCACTGAGCCTCATGTGAAAAAATAGAGTAGCCATCCATGGAAACACAAAAAATGAAGAACTGTGAATAGGTACTAGCCCTATTTGACAATAAAACATTACTACAAAGCCTCTATAATTGAATAGGTGTGGTACCAGCACATCAATAGAAACCAGTGAAAAAAGGACACAAAGTTAAAAAATAGACCCAAGTGAATATGGAACTTTAGTAGATACCTTGAATAACTAAAGCAAAAATAGATATTTTTGATAGATGGAGATGGGACAAAGGTTAGCCATCGGGAAAGAGATAAATTAGATCTGCAGCTCACACTTTATATAAGAAAAAGTTCCAAATGGATCAAGGATCTAAATATAAAGTGAAACCACCATACAAGCACTAGAACAGAATATGGGTGAACTACTCTTTAAGCCGGGTGTAGTAAGAGGTCTTCTAACTAGAACTCTAAATCAAGATACAATAAAACAAATGATTGGTGCCCTGGCCGGTGTGGCTCAGGGGCTAAAGTGTCAGCCCGCAGACTGACGGGTCCCTGGTTTGAATGTGACCAAGGGCATGTGCCTCAGTTGCAGGCTCCCTCCCAGGGCCAGGTCGGGGCGTGTGCGGGAGGCAGCCAATGGATCTCTCCCCCTCTCTCACTCACTCTCTCTCTCTCTCCCCCCACCCTTCCACTTTCTCTAAAAAGCAATAAAAAAATATCCTTGGGTAGGATTTAAAAACAAATCAACAAAACCACAAATGATTGTTAAATCTCACTACATAACAATAATTTAAAAAACAATGCATGTCAATAAATACCATAAACAAAAAGATAACTGACAATCCAGGACAAATATCCACAACATGTATGGAAGATAAATGGCTATCTCTAATATATAAATAATTCTTAAAATTTGAAGGAAACAAGTCCCAGATAGAAAAATGGCCAAAAATATGAATAGATAACTCACAGACAAAAAAGATTAAAATGACCTTTAAGCTTATGAAAAAAGCATCCTCACTCATAATAAAAGATATGCAAGTTGAAACTACATTAAGAATCTATATTTTACTGATAAGATTGGCAAAAATTTTAAAGTGTATTACTGTGTAGATGAGGCTTTGGAGAAACAGGCACTCTCATATATTGCTGAGAATACAAATTGGTACAACACTTCTGAAGGGACTTTTGCAATATTAACCAAATTACATATGTACTTAACTTTTGACTCATCAATCCTACTTATCAGGATTTACCCTGACCATGTATCTCCAACAACATGAAAATACATAAGCATAAGGATATTTATTCCAGCATTATAATTACAAAAATATAGGAAACAGTGTGTTCTGTAGTATACTGCCCTTGTGACTTTCCTGGAAGTCTGAAATCATGTCAAAATTAAAAGTAAAAGAATGATTTTTTTCCCCCTCCAAGGATACATTCATGAGTTCATCGGAATTTTTAGGACTGCCATTGTCAAAGTATCTATCTCATATAGCATTTTAAAAATAATTATAGAATCAAGGCTTTAAAAGTATAAGTGAACAAAATATTCAACAAAATCACTCATCACATTGTTGTAGTGCTCTCCAGACTGACAATAAATTCTAGAAGAAGTAAGTCAATCAGTGAACACATTTAGCCTGAAAATTCCTAGTGTGCAGAGAGTACCCCGGGAGGTCCTGCGTGATATTATGGTAAAAGTGATGAAGGTGGTTCTGCTTATTCTTCCCTGTCTCCCTAAAATTAGTTATTGAGTACCTTTGTGTCCTGTTTTCTGGACTTAGGCATACTCCAGGGTGGTAAAAGCATGGCTGTGGACCATGAACTTTTATCCTTCTGAGCGGGAAGGAGGACAGGCCCCAAGCTTTGAATTCCTCAAGTTTTCTATGGATCAATGTCATTAGTATCGGCCAGATAAAGAGTCAGAACTTGCTTCATTTGAAATTCAAAGAGTACCATGAAGATCAGTGTGGTTCTTAATCCCCTTTAAAATGCAAAGGACACTTATGGATCTCTCACACTTATTCTGCATAAATTGGCAGGCTAAATTTTATAAAATTTTGCCACTTCTCTGTAGGGAGCATGCATGCTTCTCTTTTTAAAGAAATATCAGTGTATCAGAGATGCTGTAGAGACAATATGTAGAGGGATACATGAAAAATTAGGACAGTTTTAACTGCTAAGGTCTCTTCCCACTCAAAGATGGCATGATTATGTGGTTTAATCACTCTGAAAATTTTCTGACCCCTCTTCAAGAAGAAGTAATTTTAAGTGCTGATTTTCTGCCTCCTCCAGTCTTGTACTTAGGCCACTGGAGTGAAGTTAAAGATGTACAAGCTTGTCTACAACAAGGGTTGGCAAACTTTTGCTATAAAAAAATCACAGTATATATTTTAGGCTTTGAGGGCCATATGGTCTTTGGTGCAACTACTCAGTTCTGCTGTAGTAGTGCAAAATTAGCCATAGACAACATGAAATTGAATGGGTGTGGCTGCATTCCCGTAACACTTTATTTAGAAAAAGAGTTCATGGGTGGGCTTTAGCCTGAGGGCTATAATTTGCTGACCCCTTGTCTACAGCATTCAGGACAGAGGCCCTGTCCTAAGTTGTTAGGCGTCCAGTTCTAGCACAGGACCTGGAATCCTCAAAGATACTCAGTAACCAGTTGTTGAATGAGTCCATCTTTAACCACAGGGTCCAGTCGTGTAGTTATGCCTGGAAATTTCAACATATGTCATTTTTCAAAGTGTGAAGTATAGAAACAATCTTAATCATAATTATAATTCAATTATTAATATCCGAACAACGTCTACAATATTCCCACCAAGTTGCTGTCCATTTCTGCTTGAATAGAAATTCAACAATTCCATCCTCCAAACAGAACATTTTTACTAGTGGAGGCGAACTGTAAGCAATATTTAAAACTAGTGCCTATACTGCTTTTATCTCCATTCTCTAGAGGAATAATCCCTGCTTTTATTTTAGGAAAAGCTATGTTATGTTAATAAGACTCATTACAGAACTGCATATTGTATTCACACACATTTAAAGCAATAACTCGAAGGTGGGATATTGTAATTTGCCCTAAAGAATAAAAAAAATCACACTAACAAGTTAGGTCAAGTGTCTCATCCAAAGTAACCATTTAGGCCAAGGATCAGGCCAGGACTTTAATTCACAGCTTCTGCAACTTCTATGTGTTGGAGGCACTCAAGTTCTCAGGATTTAATCAGTTTGTGTCCTTGGGAAACAAGTAAAATCAAACAGAAATAAAGTGCAAATGGTAGGTAGTACATAGTATTAAGGAAAGAATGAAGGTGGTAAAAGAAAATTGTTTTATTGAAGCAGTTATCAAGTGACAATAAGATATAAAGAATTCTAAAGAGGAGCAAAGAGTATTATCTGTCCTCAAAAATAAATGACAGACAAAAGCATCAACTTTCATTCAAATAATCAATCCAATTTTATTTCATCTACATTGTTCAAGTCCACAAATATTTAGAGATAACTTGCCATGTACCTGGTGCTGTGCCAGTCACTCCAGATGAATAGGACAGAACCCCCATCCCCTATGACAGAGGTAGGCAAACCTTTCCTGTAAAAGGCCAGATAATTAATATCTTAGCCTTTGTGGGTCATTTAGTCTCTGCTGCAACTATTTATCTCTGCTACCGGAGCATAAACAGTGCAATAGAAAATATGCAGATGAATCAGTGTGGCTGTGTTCCAGTAAGTTGTTATTTAATAAGACATACAATTTGGCTCAGGGTCTGCAGTCTGATGACCCCTGCTCTGAGCTTCCAGATGAGTTCATGAGCCAGATCAACTCACATCTGAAGGTAATAAAATGGAAAAAGTGT
The DNA here is from genome assembly GCF_964146895.1 of Miniopterus schreibersii. Taxonomy (NCBI): domain Eukaryota; kingdom Metazoa; phylum Chordata; class Mammalia; order Chiroptera; family Miniopteridae; genus Miniopterus; species Miniopterus schreibersii. Next base: position 4,943,946 of record NC_138104.1, on the reverse strand, counting down.
ACTATTTGAGATGTAAATGGGGACATTAATGTTACCTGGCAGCAGGGTTAGTGGAAGGCTTCTTATAGGAAATGACATTCAATTTAGGCCATGAAAGAGTAGAGTAGGGTTTGGGTGAACTTAATGCGCATGAATTTGTGGAGAGTTGTTTGTGCATGACGCTCTTTGAGAATGAGGAATAGGCCAGTGTCTCTGAAACAGAGGGCAGGCAAAAGAGGACGGGGAGGTTGATGGGGACCAGGTCAGGGAGGGCTTAGTGGGCCATATTAAACACTGGCTTTATCCTGCAGTCCACAGTGGGCACTGAAGAATCCTCAAGCAGCGAAATGATGTGATCAGATATGGGTTACACCAAAATCCTTTAGGATTCAGCGAGGGCAATGGACTTGGGTGAGGGGGATATTAAAGACAAAGAGGTTGGATGGAACCTCTTTGGGAAAGCTTTCAGCTAAGGCTGAAATAGTGAGGTGAGAAAAGATGTATTCTGAGATAATTTAGACCTGTATGGTCCAATATGGCATCTACTAGCACTTGACATGTGGTAATGCAACTAAGCAACTGAATGCATCATTTATTTAAAATTTTGATTAATTTAAATTTAAATATAAAAACTAGTATTCAATGCAGTTATTGCAAAATTTTCAAGTACATTTGCAACAGTTTGGGTAATATACTTCTAGTTTTTCTTTTTTAAAATATATTTTTATTGACTTTAGGGAGAGAGGAAGGGAGAGGGAGAGAGAAACATCGATTGGTTGTCTCCTGTCCATACCCTGACTGGGGATTGAACCCGAAACTGGGACATGTGCCTTGACCAGGAATCAAACCAGCGACCCTTCTGCGCACTGGACAATACTCAACCACCTGAGTCACACTGGCCAGGGCACATCTACTCTTTCAGTAGTAAATTTGATAAAATCAAAATATAGGCTAAATATCTCCAATGAATATTTGGTATATACTTTCAGATATGCTGTAAGTATAAAATGTACAGATTTGAAGAATTTAGTGTTTAAAAAGTACAGTATTTCACTCAAACTTTTATATTGATTAAATATTGAAATGAAAATATTTTGGATGTATTGGATTAAATAAAATATATTATTAAAATTAAGTTTACCTGTTTCTTTTGAATGTGGCTGCAACAAAGTATAAAATTATACATGAGGCTCACATTATGTTGCTATTGGACAGTGCTGCTTTAGAGGGGGAATTTCTATGATTTGGTGACTACATGGAACAGAGTCAGTGGACTAATGGTTATCAGATTGAAAGATATGAGGAAGAGTATAAAAGTAAGATGATTTCAACACTTTCAAAAAGAAAGAAAAATCAACTTATTTTTCCATAGGCTACATGCCCAGCCCAGCTTATCCAATCTGAGAGAAAGGGTCAAGGCTCATCCACTCTGTACCCCTGTACCCAGCACGGAGTTCAGGTCATCATATGAGGCACAGATATCTGTTGGCTATTACTTATGATAAAGATGACATGATCATGAACACACACTGAACCTCAAGGTGAGATCAAGTCAAGAGTACGACAGTTGCTATGTCTAGGATTTCTGTGCTTGGTTAGAACCCTTCTAAAGCAAAGACAAAGAAATCCTCCTTTATCCCTTCCTGCAGAAATGAGGACAGTATAACCACCATATTCTTCACATTAAAAGAGTCAAAACAATCCCTTACCTTCACTTTGCTGCACATAGTAATGCCAAGGTCAACAGCTCTCCTGGACCAGAGTTCAATGTGAGAAATTTGCAAGGTACCTCAGGGGCAGGAAATAAGTTACCTGATGGAAACAAGTTACCAAAAACTACATGGGCTTAGAGAAGGATCGCCTCGTATGGACAGCTTCCTGGAAGGAAACAGGTGGCACTTGCAAGGGAGTAACTGAATAGTGTTTAACAAAGGGACCATTTACAGAAACAAGGGCGGCTTTCGGGGAACCCTTATGGAATGGTGAAGCTCCCAGGGATGAAGAAGAGTAGGAATTTGATATCCCACTTAAAACTGCAGGGGCAAGGGGAGACATTATTTGAAGCTAGAGAAAGCTGCAGCCTTAGAAGAAGGGCCACCTGAAAGAAACTGTGGCCAAAGATAGAATAATCCCAACCATTCTCTCCTCCTTTCCTCCAATCCCTTGCCAGTGCTCCCCACTGGTGTGCTCCAGTGTGAACCAACTTGAAGCCAGAGGGCGAAGGACTCTATGTGATTCACTCAGCCCACACCCTATGGCCACAGCAGGTCCCCCCAAAGGTACAGAATGAATCTAGAGGGACGAATGGGGTATATCTACCTTCAAAATTCATTCTTCAGCCTAGTTGTGTAATCTATGAATCAACAGTAGAAATTAAAATATAGGCATAACCTATGTCCAGATGATGAGGAAACCAATTAATAGGAATAAAAGTAAAATACACAATTCCTTACACTAGATAAACACTACAAAAATACGGGGTGGAGAGGCTCAATGGGGGAAAAAGGGGGACATCTGTAATACTTTCAACAATAAAGATAAATTTTTTAAAAAAGAAAAAAATATCTGGAAATTGAGCTGGGATGACCCATATCACTCCTTGGAGATAAATCTGCCTTGGGCCATCATTTTTTTCTATTTTCCTTCCTAAAACAGAGACTTCTCATTTTCTGGCATTGAAGCTTCCAAAGGGACAAAGTGCATTAAATCAGTGATTCTCAACTGGGAGTGTTTTTGCCACCCCCCAGGGTATATCTGGCATTCTAGAGACATTTTTGTCTGTCATAATTTGAGAACAGGGCTGCTGTGCTACTTGTATGTCAAGGGTAAAAGACCAAGGATACTGTTATACATTCTACAATAAAAAGGACAATGCCCCATAACAAAGTGATCTGTCCCAAAATGTCAGTAATGTATAGAAGCCTTGTTTTATTTTATTTTTATATGTTTTTATTGATTTCAGAGAGAGGAAGGTATAAAAACATCAATGATGAGAGAGAATCATCAATCATCTGCCTCCTGCATGCCCTCACCTGGAGATCAAGCTGCAACCTGGTCATGTGCCCCAACCAAGAATCAAATCATGACCTCCTGGTTCATGGGTCCATGCTCACCCACTGAGCCACACCAACCAGGCTAGAAACCTTGTTTTAAAACCAAGTGTTATAGTTGATTTAAGAAAGTGAGAATATGAAAAAAGAAAATAAATAATTCAGAGATTTGGTACGCCACAACAAAAGAACCTTTTAAAAATTGCTATTTTAGCCTTCAAATAGCAAATGTATTTTCTCTGAGATAATTTTTTCTGCAACACAAAATAAAAGTAGGCCCTGAAATTAAAGTGTCTTTCTTAGAATGTTCAGATGACCACTTTGAAGCCAGGCCTTAGTCTGTCAGATTGCTCACTGATTAAGTTTACTTATATATAAGAATTTTCAGATAACTGATAACAATGTACATTATCTTTCACCCTAATTTCTTCTGATTGAATCCTGGCATTCAGATTATTAAAAGAAAGAGTGACCAACTTGAGGTAATGGCCATAGATGAAGCTTCTTCACTGAGACTCTTGAGGACATTAATGTTTTCACATATCTGCAGGATCCCACAGCAGGGGGTAGGAGTGGGAGGAAAAAATAAAATCAATTCATAATAATAAAATTCAACTTTCCCTCTGTACTCTCCATTGAATATTCACAATTATCCCAATAGGTAGGTACTAATATTATGATTGTGTTACATATATGAAAACTAAGGTTCAGAGAGGTTAAATACCATGCTCTAGGTCAATTATCTGGTTAGTAGATAAGTTGGAGATCTTAACCACTATGCTCAAGATAGAGGTATGGGCAGTAATGAAAAGATTCAAGCAAGAATTAACAAAGACATTTGGATAAATTCACCTTTTAGGTCAGTTTTACCTGTGGTTGCCAACAAGTGAAGAACTAAGTAGAAAATCCAATTTTGGAAGAAAAGGTGTGATTTCCTTGCAGGGAAAGGAAGGTAAGGTCTTTAGGATATTTGTAGCCAGTGACTAAGATGTAAACAAACTATTAGGCGACACAAGGTTGCCACCTCAAAGGTAAGCAACAGTCCAGTCCTTTGGCCCTGGGAGCCCGGAATGTTTCATCCCTCCTCCATCAGTTTCCTGCCTACCGGCATCACACCCCTGCCCCTGTCAATGCTGTTGAAGCTGAGCCTATGGGTTCTTTTCTGGTCTGCAACTGTTTGCTAAATGCTGAAACCCTGCTTTGCATCTTGGATGAAAGAGTAAATTGATGATAATTACTGCCTACAAGTTTGCTAAGTGGCCTCATATACATTGAACAGGGAAGAATCCATAGTTCTTTCATATTGATGAGAAATCATTAAAATCATTCACACCCTCACAGAGAGGTGAGAAAAGAGTGGCCGAGAAGGGATTGTGCTTATTGGAGTCAATTATTTTTAAGAGGCTACTTCCTGCTTGTAATCAAGAAGCTAAACGGTTTGATTTCTTAGCATCAATTGGAAGAGAAAGGAGAGGACTAAAGATTATATTAATTCCCATTTTAAGAGTGCTTAAGAAAGGAACATTGCCATTTAACAGCTTTGAAAGTGGGGAAATAAAGAATCTCCAATAACGTGATATAAAATTTGTTTGAAGTGGCCAAGCAGTTCCTAAACTGGTGGCAATGTCACGAGGCCATACCCATCGATCGTTACCATCGTCATGAAGCTTTTACTCAGTTCCCAGGCACTGGAGATACCAAGCTTATCTCGTCTTATTCCTCCAGGAGTTCCAAGTGCAGCAGATGGAAACACAAGTCAATGAACATAAATGTGGGGCAACACGTATAAAGGCTACAGGATCACCAGCTCTAATCAGAGTGACACTGGGAGGAGGAAAACATCACTGATGCAGAGGCATCATTCTAGATCTGGTGGAGAAGGGGACAGGCAGGAAGAGCGGAGTGAACAGCACGAACAGTCCTGAGCCATGGAAATCCACAGCATGATCGGGGAGTGGCAGGTGGCTTGGTATGTCTGGAAAAGAGTGACTTTGAGGAGACGAAATAGGGAGAAATTTTAGATACAGTTATAAGGTATTAAACACTGTGACAAAGGATTGGACAGAGGATTGTGGGACCCAAACTTATACTTGAAGTAAAGGATAACTTGAAGATATTACAGTTCAATGTCCCCATATAAGTATTTCCACTACTACTATAAGTACTATAAATAATACCATGACCACAACTATCATCATTTTTGAGCATGTACTAGGTTCTAAATTCTATGTTTGGTGATACACACTGTTCAGTGATATGTATTATTGCATTCAATCCTCAAAAGAACCCTATCGTGTCCATATCATTATACTCACTTAAGAGATCAGAACATTTCACCAATGGGTTATTTTTATATAGAGGATAGTTGAAGCATGGAAGTGAACCTGAAACTCATTTTCCTGTATACTCTACTCCTGCCAATTAGCACCAAAAGACATCTAATCTCCAGAGCTCCTTTACCTGAGCATATTTATATTGCAAATGCTAGCGTAGCCATCAGGAAGGAAAAAGCTAGAAATTAAGGGAAAGAGAAGGACTGATTGAGATCAAGGTCATCAAAATGGCAGGAAGAAGGCCTATCGCAGCACATGCAGAAAGGCGGATTAATTTTGAGCAGGAAGGGAGCCACATCCTGTGAGATACGGAATGGAACAGAGGGCGACTGCAAATGCTGGTGAGTTTGAAGGTCCAGAAGAGGGAAGCTGAGAAAGTTCACCTGGACTTTTCTCTGTAACACTGGGAGTTCACCTGCTGAGTAGTTGTGATGATTAATTTTATCTGTCATCTTGATTGGGTTAAGAGATTCCCAGATTGCTGGTAAAACATTATTTCTGAGTGTCTCTGTGAGGGTATTTCCAGAAGAGATAAGTATTGGAATCAATAGACTGAGTAAGAATATCCCCCTCCCCAATGTCAGTGGGCACCATACAATCTCCTGAGGGGCTAAATAGAGTAAAAAGGCAGGTGAAGAGTAAATTTGCTCTCTGTGTGGGCCAGCCATCCATGTTCTCCTGGCCTCTTATATTGGTGCTCCTGGCTCTTAGGCCTTCTGCTTGGACTGAATTACAACATCACCTCCTCTGGTTCTCCAGCTTGCAGATGGCAGATTAAAGTTTAGGACATCTGCTGTGGGAGATGAAAGAGGGAACTAATAGGATACATGATAGACCCAGTGACTTAGTGGCAAGGCTGTATAAACTATGTGTACTTTCCAGTGTAAAGGAGCAATATGTGAAATTCTTCTTTTGTTATGTCCCAAAGTATAAATAAGCTAAAAACCAGAACAAAACCAAATATAATACTTTTTGTAAAAAGTGAATTTTTGGAGATTAAAGTTAAGGATAACTAAAGATACATAATAATAATGTCTTATTCTTAGTGATACAAAGTACATCTTAAAAGTGGAGCTGTGTCAAAGATCTTGGCCATAAATACAGGCCAAGTTTCATGAAATTCTGCCAACATTCTGTCTAAACATATCCAAAGAGACCATAATACGATAACATTTGGTCTTGAAAGGGAAGGAGTCAGAAGTGGTTAGGATTTTCTGCGTCAAAAGGCCTCTACCTCACATGCCTTCCTTCACTTATCCCATAGTTTCACAACCCCTAAGGAAAGGGAATGTTGTCTTTCTGCTTCAGTGAGCAGACTATTACATCTTGCTGCAAGGGAATTATATATGTCCTACTCTATTTGTGCTTAAGAACAATATTCCTGCTCAAACATTTTCTCCTTGGGGCATTTCCTCCACCACACAGGTAGATACCAATCCATTTCTAATGCAGACAGGACCATTAACCCAAGAAGTTGAGCAAAGCATTCCTTTAAAGAGGATGATTCTAGGCCCATTGAAAAGACCATGGAAAGATTGGACTGGACTGTCATTTCACTTATCTTCTTATCTCTTAGCTATCACGGCAGTATCTCGGTTTGTGAGTGATAAATGTGGTGGTCAAAATTCTTCTGAGTTGCTCATTGGGGCAATATATACATAGTAGTTAAAGAACATAGTCTTTGGAGGCAGGCATATCTGGTTTCAAATCCCAACAGAACAATTTACTGCCTAGTAGGGCTTGGCCAAGTGAATTCAAATTAATACTCCAATTCTCCATTTTCTCATCTTGAAATTGGGGGCAAATAATAAGATAAAACTCTACTATTTGGAAGATTACAAAAAATAATGCATGTACATTCTCAACCTGGTACCTAGCACATAGTGGTGCTCCATAATTTGCAGTCAAATAAAAATAATTCAGCACTTTCTCTTGCCTTTGCTTTAAAGGGAAAAGTAACTCGTGCTTTACCTCTTCAGGTCCCCATGATAAGCATGAAAACCCTTTCAAAATGGACTGCTGTGGTTAAGAACTTGACCTCTGGACTCTGATTGCCCAAGTTTGAGTCCCTTCTCTGCTACTTACAAGCTGTGTGACATCAGGCAAGTTATCTTTTAAAGCCCCGTTTTCTCATATGCAAAATAGGAATGAAGTGAAATCATGTCTGTAAAACACAGTGTTTGGCATATAGTATACACTAAAAATGTAGGCAACTGATACTATTGAGTAGGCTCACATTTAGCTGAAAATAAGATGAAGATAAGATGACATTTTCCAGAGGCAGTCTGATGAAAATGGGACTCTAGGTTTCCGAACAATATTGCCAAAGCTGTATACTATACTTGTTTCCCTGGTGGCAGCCACACTCACACCAGTGTGGATGTCTGGATTCTTAAACAGGGTCTTCCTAATTCCTTTGGGAATGAAGAAATAGTTCAGCTCCACTGAGCTAACATGTGAGGCTTCTAGAAAATGTGACCCCACCCCCCCCACCCCCAAATGATGGTTCTCACGGTTCAGGTGAGGGTATTTACGAAAATAACATCTAACAAAAAGCTTTTCCTGAGAAAATCAATCTGTCCTCTCAGTCCCCATCAGTTTGCTTTCTGATTTATAAAGACCCTTTCTAGAAGATCATTATATTTGTCCTTTCTGAAATATTTCCCACAGGAACTTAGTGTTATAACTGTTCAGTTTCAGGATGATTCATTCACCTAATGCATTAGGTGCTTTCAGGGATGAGTTTGCTATTTCTGAAAACCTCTTATCCTTTTTAGGCTAAATGAATACCATTAGGCAACATATGTCTACAATGTACTAATGAAATCCAGGTGGTCGAAAAGTTGGCACACCCCTTAAATGCTTAATTCATTTCCATACAAGTCATTCATAGTGCTCAAACAAAATCTATCCAAAACAAAACCGAAGAATCCACAGAATATAAAATATAAAACGACAGGTCTAAAGTACAAATTTCTCAAGTGGTAAAATAAGAGACCTGAATGGTAATATTTCAAAAATAGTCTAGTCATAAAGGCCTCTTCATGACCTGCACACTATGCAGAAATCAAAACAAACAAAAAAAAACAGATTCAAATAATCCTGCTAGGGGAAGGAATCAAACCACACAGGGGTGGGGAACATCCGGCCCTGCCAAGGCAACCAACCACAGGCACGAGTCTAAATTCGATAAATCTAGGAGCTTTTTTCATAGCTAATTTTTAAGTTGATAATTTTGTATGGCCCGAGAATGATATAAATATCCAAATGGCCCTTGGAGGAAAAAAGGTTCCCCACCCCTGATAGCCCAAGGCCACTATCCCTGACTTTAACTAATAAAACAGTTTTATCTTTGAAAGTTATGTATAAATCAACAATTATTTAAATATCCTAGTTTGGAAAGGCCTTATAAACCAATGTTGCAGTGAATCCATAAGTAAAATTAATAATGACTCACATTTACATCTTTCGTAAATTGAAATGCTCAAATAGTAATACTTAAAGTGGGATTTACTTTTGACCCAAGAGACCCTAGCACAGTAGCTAAATACCGTAAGCAACTTTTATTCCAAGATGGGCATTATGGCACTACACTGGTACACTGGCATATTAATGCACAGTAGACGGAAAGACAAGCCGTAAAGCTTGTGGCACATGGAACTGTAGCATGGGGGTCCATATGAGATTACACTCCCTATCCCATTGGCTATACTTTAAAACTCAGCTGATATCAAAGGGAAAGTCTGCCAGCTGTTGAAGTATGTTGTGATGCTGGGGAAACTTGTATACAAGCTAGAAAATGGCATTGACTACCAACAACCTTGAAACTTCTAATGAACAGATTGGCACGTTCTCTGGTCCTGGCGGCCTGATCACAGCGACAGCAACTTCATAGCCCTATTAAAGGGCTCTCCTGAAGTGGGTGCAGCGAAAGAATGATAAGGGTCATGGGTATTAAAGTGAAGACAGCAAAAACAGATGAGCTTTCATAGGGGGGAGGTACTTTGTAATTGCAAGAACAATCTTATCTGCATAAAATAAGAATGAGACAGAGCTCCTCAGAGTCTTTAATATTCTAACATGCAGTGCAAACCTCCAGGGCAGGGAGATGGCCAGCAGCTGTTTCTCGGGCAGTTTTTACTCTCAGGACCTTTCCTGTGGGAGCATTTCATTTGGGTAACATATTTGGAAATGCTGCTCTGAAGACAATTTTAACAACAATGAGAATAAGTAGCATTTATTAAACTCCAGGGACAGAGCTTACTGTGAAACTCCGGAATCAGTTTGGAAGCACAGTGCAATATGGGTCCCATTAAGTAGTTTGGAATTGTGGCTGAAAACTTTACATGACAATGGCTGAATCGGCTTAAGGGTGACCCAGTGAGATAAAAGACTCACTCAGAGCTCAGTGTTTACTATCATTATCAATTATAACAATAAAAATAGTTCCGCTTTATCGATCATTTGCTGTTTCAGGCACTGTGGTCAATCAATCCTCAAGACAGCCCTGTAATTTCGATCCTATTATTGTCTCGATTTTACTCTCATTTATCCCACTAACCGAGCACGTGTTAGAGGTGGGATTGAAATCCAGGCTTGTTTCACAATGAGTTCTGTGTTCTTACCATTCCACTACATCTGTCTCTCATGAACGCATGAGTGAAGACAAATCCTGCAGAACATCACGTGTAGCAGTTTATGCTATATTTAATTACACTCAACAGAAGACACTAAGATAAAATAATATATACAAATGAATTCTCACAGATCAGAACTCGAAATACAGAAAAATATAATCAGCAACCGAAATGATTTTAACCTGAAGTAACCTGCAAGCAAATTCTATGTGGAGGCTAATTGCCTTGATAAAGTAATGAATCTATTGTTTGCTCAACATTTTAAAATTTCCATTAAGGTGAAAACAGCACTCAAGAGACGGACCTTATTGTGCTACACATTCTGTGAAAGCCATTTACTAGTAAGACAAACATGCCCTTCACAGAGATGTGTAACACGCAGTATTTTCCAATTCTGAGAAGTATTATTTTGTGCATTAAGAGAACAAGGGGAGTTCTAATTACTTAATATGCCACCATAGCTCATTTCTAAAGCAGCAGCATTGTGGTCTTCAACGGAGAAGCCTGTACTGGGTGCCCACTATGTGCCAGGAGGAAGACGTGGGTCCTGCCCTCTATGGGAAGACAAAATCCCTTAATCTTAGGCAAGTGGTGAAAATACCTAAAATGAAGGGGCTCAGTGAAGCGCTAAGATATCGACAAAGAGGGACTTATTCCAAGAGGGTCTCGAGAGGAATGTTGGGAATAAATCTGAGAAAGCAAAAGCTGAGCTTGCTTTTGAGCTAGGCTTTTAAGAGTTTCGCACCTGACCAACTTTTGCATTTACAGGGATGAGCTGTGTTGTCCACAGTAAAAGAAAAGTGAAAAGACCCCAAGTTTTTTTTTAAAGGCTCAGGAATGAAGATACCCAATAGGCCTTCTATTTATAGACAAACAGATTGGAATGGATATTTATGCAGCTACTATCTTATAGCCACCAAGAGATTTACCATGGCAATGTCTTATGTGTCTAGTGTACCTATTACTCTAGAATAAATTATTATTATTATTATTATTTTATTGATCATAGAGAGGGAGGAATGGACGGGGGGGGGGAACATTGATGTGAGACAAACACATCAATTGGTTGTTTCCTGCATGTGCCCTGACTGGGAATTGAACCCATGACCTTCTAGTACATGAAACAATGCTCCAACCAACTGAACCACACTGGCCAGGGCTAGAATAAATTATATTTTGTAAATAAAATAGAAATTTAGTCACATTTTAAGCAACAGTTCAAGTCACCAGTGCAGGTGATATCCTGGATGAGAAGTCAATATATTAAAAGATTGGTTTAAATAACTTACAGTTCAAAATTCAAGTCAAATTTTTTAAAACACATACTGTATTTTCATGTTCTGCCTAATCTAAACCCTCTGAGCCTCAGCTACCTGAGGTATGAAATTGGGATAAAATAACTACATTACAGAATTTACAGAGAAATTAGGGAAGCTTGATATACTTGGCCTTGGCTAATTTGATGACAGTCAAGTGCTCAGAAAATGTTTTCCTCTCGCCATGTCCACCTCAGCCCATGCCTAAACTTTACTCTTCTCAAAGCTGCCCAGAATCAAGATCACCAGTGTCAGCAGGAGTCTGAAAAAGGAGAAGCCCGTGGTCATCACCACATGCCCATGAAGTCCCTCTAGCTTTTGAACATTAAACCGCCCAGTTGAAGGCAGCAAAAACTTGAAACTTATCAAGTCAGGATTCAGCAATATCTATTAGTCCAATTTCCATTCAAACTGTCATAAAGTTATAAGGAAACCTAGCAAAAATTTGAGTCTTATTTTGAACCATTCTGAGATAGAGAATGGTCCAAAACAAGAAGAGAATTCAGTACCCATTCAATCCTCTTTTTTTTTTTTCCATTTTACAGAGAAATATATGCAGACCCAAGGAAGGAATGGACCTTATCCAAAGTTACATAGCTCACTGGGAGTTCTTTACTATGATAAGGAAATAAAAGCAGAGCTAAAAACCGAAACCCAGATAAACTGCAATTGCTTTTGAAAAAAATATATCAAAATAAATTAAATTAGCTGAGAGGCATATTTCACTCTACTCTTTGATAATCCTTCAGAGTATTAATTTCTCGGAATTTTGATGAGTTTAATTTCTGTCCGTCACCTGATACATTTTGCAAGGCTTCACAAAACTCCCTTTTTCCTGATCTCATGTACTTGTTGGTATAAAGGAACCAAGAGGACAGGGAAAAATGATGGTACATTTTTAGGATTGTTTTAAGGACTCAGAGGGAAGCAACTGGCCAAGTGCCGTCAATATTAGTTGGGTCTCAATGGTTAGATTTAATGTTCTAAGCTTTTGAATTTTTAAAAAATATGTCTTTATTGATTTTAGAAAGAGAGGAAGGGAGAAGGAAAGAGACATAAAAACATCGATGGGAAAGAATGAACAATTGGCCGCCTCCTGCACGCCCCTCACTGGGGATCGAGTCCGCGGCCCGGGCGCCCGCCCCTGGAGGCCTCTCGGTGCCTGGGCCTCCGCTCAACCACTGAGCCACACCATCTGGGCTAAGCTGTTGAATTTTGACTTAGATAGGAAAACCTGCAAAAGCAAATACTGTGGAAGGCTTTTACCTTTGCTCCTCAACTCTGCTGAAAATATAGAGCGGACTTAGCAAGAGGCTTTCTAAAAATACTGCAACGAAAAGACCTTCCTGCATGAGGTTGTATTTGATCCTGGGCCCTTGACACAAACTTATATTACTTCTCATATGTGAGAGCTTGACTCTTAAGCTCCTAGAAGGCAGGAGCTCTGTCATACTGTTCCAGATCTCCTATAATAGACACAAGGAAAAACAAAGTAGGTACTCATTAAATGACTGTGAAATGACTAATTTAACCAGAGGACTAAGTTTTCTTATAACAAGTCACTGCACTGAGTTCTACTGGAAAGTTTCATAGTTTAGATAAAAGTTAAAAGGCTTTTGGATGGGTCAGGGAAGGATTGGAAGGGTAATGCAGAATTTGGATTAAGTTGAAACTATTAGTACCCAAGGAAGGATGACATTGGTTGTGATTAAACAGAAGCATTTTGACTGGCTCTTGGGGAAAAAAGGGTAATTTTCAGACCATATCTTTCTTATTTGCATAGTTATTATATAGTCAAGTGTCTCTCCTCATGGGACGTTTGGCGATGTCTAAGACATTATTTTTGTTGTCACAAATTTGGGGTGGGCAGGAGCATATATAGAGTCTACGGATGCTGCTCAACATCCCACAATGTACAGGATGGTCCCTGAGAACAAAGAATTAGCTGACCCCAAAGGTAAATAGTGCCACGGGTGAGAAACCCTGGTCTAGTTCATCATAGGGCCTGGAATTAATTGAAGGGAAAAAATAGTCATGTCAACTAATTTTTACAAGAAAGAAGAATTAACAAATATGCTCACTGGGTTTTAGTTTTCACTTGTGTTTCCAATGTTAATTTGGTATTATTTTTAACCCAGTGTTATTTGTTATCAAGAATTGGAATGTGTTGGTTGATTTGTTTAGATCTTTTATATAGGAAAAAATAGGCAACAATGCACAGAGATGATAAATACTACCACTTGGAGCACTCTAGAGGCGCAGATCCATCCACTTCTGATTTTTCCAGTGTCCATTGTTACTGCGAGCAGAAACAGGACTAAGCAGGAGAGCAGACAAAGTTCAGATTGTGTGTTAAATCTAACCTTCTTCCCCCTGCCTACAGAGATATTTCTCCTTCCTCCTCAAAGCCCTTTCTCAGGGCCAGTCGACAGATGAGAAAAGGATGGCAGGTTATCAAATGGCTCAGCTACCATGTTCTACTATGGAGAAGCCAACCTACATTTTAGGTACAGGACACTGCCTCAGCACAGATTTAATTAAGACACAATCAGGGGGAAAAGGAGCATTGGATGGGCTAAGAAAAAACTGAATGTTGAAAAGGATGGGTGCACGAATGCAGAGTTTTCTACAATGTCATTTTCCTGTCTTGGTAAGAAGGGCACAGGGCAGAAGGGTCTCGCAGCTGCAGCCTCTGTCTGAGAAATGCGTAGCAGCCTAATGCAATCTTAATTAAGGGCTGATCCAAGTACAAGGCTTTATTCAAAACTAATTTTCGCCAAAACCCTCTGGACCTACTTACATTATGGAAAAAGTTAATTAATTTAATTTTTTATATTCTCATTCTGAAAACACAAAGCTTCTTTCCTCTCTTGAGACCACTAAGGAAGAATTATTTTACCCTGGACAAGGGGGCACCCGGTTCAGAAAACTTTCATCCAATTTTGCATGGGAAGTTAACATTTCCATGGGATCCAATCTGTAAGTACTAGATGAAAACTCAGCTCCGTTATACAGACTCTATATTATATTGTCAACTCAACAGCTCTTCACCAAAAAAACTGTGTATTTGTCCTTTTGAAACACTAGCTCTTTGGCCCAGCTGGCGTGGCTCAGCGGTTGAGCATCCATCTAGGATTCAGGAGATCGAGGTTCGATTCCCAGTCAGGGCACAGGCCCGGGTTGCGAGCTCGGTCCCCAGTAGGGGGCGTGCGGGTGGCAGCCAATCAATGACTCTCATCATTGATGTTTCTCTCTCTCTCCTCCTCCCTTCCTCTCTCTGAAATCAATACAACCATATTTTAAAAAAATTAAAAATAAATACTAGTTCTTTGATTTGGCAAGAAGCATTCATTGCTAGACAAGGAATCAATTTCTATAGTCTAGTAAGAGTGCATATGTTTATAGAGTTGGCAGAAAACTTGCTTTATTGGAAATTCACATCATGTCAACCTTGATTGTAGCATATTAATAAAACTCTAAAATATGTTAGTTCTAAAATCCTGAACTCAAGTGGCACTTTACTTTAAATTTGAATTCCCAGTGGTCCAATATATTTAAGCTATTAAAAAATACTGAGCAGGCTTAACTACTTTAAAAAGGACAAATAACAAAAGAATAATTTAGTCTTGGCAAAAACTTAAACGTCAGATGCATTATGGAAAGGAAAAATCAATGACATCTTTAACAAAGACCTACTGCTAAAGAAATAACAGTTGGGCTGTATATGATTCCTCATCCCTCCATCTATCAAAGGTCATTCTAAACAAACCCAATTCAATGATTTATGCTAGTTATTTACAAGGGTGTGAGAAGTGGAGAGACATGTTCTATACAGTCGTGTGCTGCTTAACGACAGGGATAGGTTACGAGAGATGCGTCATTAGGCGATTTCATCATCATGCGAACATCGCCGAGTGCACTTACACAAACCTGATGGTATAGCCTACCGCAAACCGAGGCCATACCGTGTAGCCTCTTGCTCCTAGCTGCAGGCCTGGACAGCCTGTTACTGTACAAAACAACTTGAGATCAAATCAAGCACAAGAGAAAATGATGAGATGAAGAGATGTGGTAAACACGAGATAAATGAGGCTGCTGCTAGCTGAACACAACATACTGTTTTATAGCAAACTTTTTAATAAGTAGAAAGAGTACAATCTAAAATAACAATAAAAGTTATGGCATAGTAAATATATGGACAAGTGACATAGTGTTTATTATGATTATCAAGTATTATGTACTGTACATAATATATGTGCTGTACTTGTATACAACTGGTAGCTCAGTAGGTCTGTTTGCACAGATCACCACAGACATGTGAGTAATGTGCTGTGTGTGCTATGACACTAGGATGGCTATGTCACTAGGCCACAGGAATTTTTCAGCCCTAATGTAATTTTATGAGACTACCATCGTATATGCATTCTGTCCTTCATGGAAATGTTACGCAGCACAAGACTATTGAAACAAATTGGGCTACAAAGCCTAGATGTTAAAGGGAATACAGAGTGGGGCAAAAGTAGGTTCATAGTTGTGAGTATGCAAAACAGTTTATTCTTGTATTATTATTTATTAATTATTGTATTATTTTCCATACAAACAACTGTAAACTTACTTTTGCCATACCCTGTATATGAGAAGCTTGAATTAAATTACCACCTCTTTACTGCATTCTGTTCTACTGACCGATCCCTACTTTCTAGAGGTCAGCTCTTCCCTGGCTTTCTGAGCACCACATTCTCCCAGTTTTCCGTCTTTCACTTCTGAGGAGTCCTTTCTTTTCTATACCACCTTAAAATATTGGTGTGCCTCAGGGCTCACTTCTCTACACACTCTTTCTCCTTAGGAGATCTCCTTGACTCTCATGGTTTCTCAACAGGTCGAAAAGTGTTGTATATCTGCCAGGAGCACAGAACTCATTCCTGAACAATTTGAAGGGTAGGCCATGTAGTGTCTGACACTCAGCAAAGTTAATTAGTAAGTGTTAAATGAATAAATGAATGAAATATAAAAATGGATTCATGGTTCTACTGTTCACTTTTTCACACTTTAAGAACCTTTCAGCATGGAACAAATGTCTATGTGGCTGTTTTGGGAAAGGAGCAAATATCAAGGACCTTTTGGCATGGACCAAATATCTCTGTAGACAGGACAAAACAGTGTGAACCAAATGTCTCCATGGGTGTTTTACACAGGACCATATGATAATCATAGACTACCTATGGCAGACCTGTCCAACCTACAGACTACGAGAAAAAATAAAGTTGTTCCTATTTTAAGCTATTTTGTTTTAGGGTGACTTAAAATACAAGAGCTAACTGATAAACTAGTTTGAAGTCTGCTTTTCCTGCCAGTCTTCCCTCCTCAGGGCAGAGATGGTGCCTCTTGTCAATTCTGTGCCTAATAACCAGAATAATGCCTGGCTTATACAAGTCAATGAATAGCTATTGACAAATACATTAATTCTGTTAATGGTGACTGGGAGCACTGTCAGTCACTTGCTGCCTAGAATTAGTGCAAATGGCCGGTTGAACTCAGAATTTCAAAATTTGTTATTTGAAGAAGTTAATTGTAATGATAAATATGTATTGAGTATTTATTGTTGAAAGACACTGTGCTATGCCTCTGGTATCTATTTAATAAAGTTCTATTCACTGGGGGTGAAGTAAAGAATGTATGTTTAAATAGAGTTCTAATTGGAAAGGGAGATAGATCTCTTTTAAGATACCAGTTAACTACTCCCAAAGAAAAAGCTGCACTAGAATAAAAGGCTCCTGAACTATTCTGATTTGCTTTGGGGATTTTTTTCCTCCCACAGTAAATACTCTGGGTATATTGAACTAATTATCCACTAAGTGAACAGCTAACCATGCATATCAGTTAGAAATTTACTAAATCAGTTCATGCATCTTCTAACATGGATCCAAAATGCTATCTTCTCAGAGGAAAATCTAGTGATTACAGAGAGAAAATGGCTGAAGAAGGAACAAAAAAGAAAAGTTACTGGTTGGCTGTAGCTCTAAACCCTACTTTTTGCAATGCCCTTTGTTCCTTCCTTGTTGCATGCAAAGAAGTCGATTTTGTACACAGGCTAAGGCAGGCTGCTAGACAAATGTCCTCATTGTATGAATGGCCTCTTAAATCCACATTATCTTAGAGAGGGCTGTGATTAGGTGGGGTGTTGCTGGGCTGAAAGGGCTCTAGTAGAGGGATCATGTGAGCTCGACTGCTTCTCTGCTTGTGTTTTTCCTCAATCAACTATTTCAACTAGTGATGTGAGTGTGTTTGTGTGTGTGTATGTTCTCATTTTCTTTGAATACTAATTAAAGACCACATTTCATTTGCCCCAGTGTTTTGTGTTTTAGGAAGGGGTAAAGTCAACAGTGCCACCAATGGGGCAATGGGACATCTCTGGTAGAGCTCCTGCCCCAATGAGGTCCTCAGTCAAGGGTCTACACATAATCAAGGGGAAATCACTTGTGTTCACACTAAGAGAGAGGAACAGAAAGAGCAAAAAAACGCAGTATGGACGTGTTTGTCCCTTTAATCTCCCTGCATTTCAGGGAGACTACCCTAAAAGGCAGTTTAACCTTAAGTGCACAAGATTGCTCCACTCCAAGATGGGCACAAAAATCCAGAGCCAGAATGGAGCCTCTTCTCTCTCACTGGGAGGGACCAAAGCTGATGACGTAAAAATAGGCTTTCTCTATCTGTGGGAACCCTTCCCCCTCCTGGGGGAGGCAGTCCATGGCTGAACCAGTTAAGGCGATTTTAAAGTCTAGTGGTTCCATGAGGAAAACTATGGGCTTGAAGTATTACTCCATTTAAGGAGTCACTGCAAGAAAAATGACCTGCACTTAGTAGATGTTCATGTAGGGAACAAAGGAGAACATGTGACAAATCGCATGTTGCTTTGTTTAACCCCTTGTCTTCTGCTTATACCAACATTGAAACCAGGACGTGGAAAAATAAGAAAAATCTCGCAGTGGATGGACTGAGTAAGTGCACTTTGCAGAGAGGTAAGGCTCTCTCTCCGCAGCAGTGTGCAAGGCGGGGCTGGGCTCTCTTCTGCTTCCCACCTGAAGCGGGGAGTCGGGGCTTAGGGCATAGGATGAGCTGAGGCGGCACAGTGAGTGGAAGAGGCCTGTCTTGGAAGACTAGCTTTCAAATCCCAACCAAGTCACTTATTAGCTGTGTGACTTTAAACAAGTTCTTTCTTATCTCTACACTCTAGTTTCCCCATCACGTCCTTCAAGATTGATCACACCTACTTCATAGGTTGGGAAGATTAGCAATAATAAACCTGAGGTGCCTGGCACATAAAAGATGCAAAAAACCTGATAGCTAAGCATCCCACCAAAGCACAGTATATAGAATGCACTGCACAGAATGTATCACAAATTCCGGACACCTCCTTCTGCATGCTGCAGGAGGGAAACGGGCGATTCCACGCCACCTCACGCCTTGGGAAAGTCACACAGAACTCCTGACCATGTTCCATCTTGACCACGGCCCAGCCCAACTTGGCAGGACATTCTCCTCACGTGTGTCATATTAGCTCTCACTATGCGGTGAAAGTTCTGTCATTCAGGGACTTAGGTCAGCAGATACTTCGTGAGGCCAGGTTTGCAGGTGGAAGGTCAGTTGGCCCGAGGTGATTAAGAACTGGCCTGAAGCTGAATAAATGTACACTAACGCAGGGAATAAATCCCAATTCTGGCACTGCAGGTTGTAAAGCATTTTGACCATATCAAATAGGATGAGAATCTGTTCTGAAATCATATTAAAGTTAAACCTGGCTGTTTCTCTTTTCTCTGAAGAACAAGCCACCTTTTTAACCTATTGTTTTTTCTGACAGCAGGTACCAGGTCCCTCTACCTCTGCTTACTTAGTACACCTGGTGATGTCTCTCAATAAAATGACACTGGAGTAACTTGCTGTTTGTAGGGCCAGCCTTGTTATTACGGTCTCTTGTAATTGAGAGACCATGGAATTTGGAGGGAGATAGGCTACATTTGAGTATTGGCTCCATTTCCCAGTCTCATGGCCTTAAAGAAGGTATTTCACTGCTCTGAGACTGGGTTTCCTCATACATAAAATGTAGAGGGGGGAAAAAACCTACTTACCTCCAAGGATTGTGAGAATTAAGATAATGTTAGGTAAAGTACTTAGAACATAGTAAATTCTGCATAATTGCCAATTATCGTTTTCATTATTCACCTCAAGCTACAGAGTAGGGTTCCAACAAGTTGTAAAAGAGAATTGATTGCTAATATCCAGACCTGTATGTAATACCTAATCCTATGAAACTGTGGACATGCTCAGAGCAAGTCTTAACATTCCTCTAAGTGGTGGCAATTTTACTGAGCTGAGAAAAATGAAGCAGTAGAATCAGCTTCTTAATAATTAGAGATGAAATTTCCTCATTTCTACTATTATAGGTGAAGGACATGCCCTGGCTTAAAGAGAGGCAATTAGGCAAGTCAACAGTTTAGGCTGTGTGTTGTTTTTTGTTTGTTTGTTTGTTTTTAATATAGGGATAGTTCTATTACATTCAAATTGAATTTAGCTATTCACTAACCATTCTACTCTTTCTTTGTGTGTCCTGGAGGAAGTCATCACTTCCTTAAAGATAAGGTCATTTCATTTACTTTGTTCAAGTTCTGCACTCCACCTAACTACAGGCCCACAGAACTAGCAAGTACCTCCTGAGATCTTTCTGCTTATGGCAATTACTTGTCATAAAAAAGCTGAGAACGGAGTGTAGACACCATTTCATTCCTTTAAACCTAAGATGTCTTTTCTGCACTAAAATTGCTTTTGGACAACAAACTCACATATAGGGCAACAGGGGGAAGGCTGAGAATATGGAGAAGCCATGGAGGGGAAAGACCATGGGCTTTGGAGGCCAGAAAAACACAGGTTCAAATTGAATCCTGTCATTCATTTATCAAGAAAGTGATTTAACCTTTCCGTAACTTAGTGTGTGAAATTTCGGAAGCATCCCCTACCTGACAGGGTTTTTGTGCTCATGCCTGTAGGGGACTTTGCACAGTGCTCTCACTGCATGTCGAAGCAGCCCAGTGGAACCATGCTCTTTCCCTTCCTCTGTATAGAACTGGTCTTCCAGCCAGCGTACACTTGTTGCTTCCAAAGGTGGACAAGCTTGAAGGTTGAACTGGAGCTGTTCTGAGAATATATATCTTAAAATAGCTAGGGCTCATAAGCAGAAATATGCTAGCGCATAGGTGGAAGTGGACATGTGATTTTGATGTGCTGGAGTGAGTGTGGATATTGGCTGCGAAGCAAAACACGGAAGGGTAAGTGTTGATAAACTGCAGGATGTTATATCTCTCATTCCACACCTTCCTGAGGGTGTTATTCCAGCTGCATATTCTTAAGCAGGCTGACAAATGCTATAACATATAACACATAAAAACCTGAAGCAATGTAATATGCAATGTTCGGAATGATTTACAAACATGGATATCAATTAAAGTTTCTCAGTCATGTCAAAATCAGTTTTCACATCCATGCTGCTGTAATTTTATGCTGCAGTAACTGGTGATATTTGTAATGATAAAAAGGCAATGCTTCAACAATGACAGCCTGTGGCACAATTTGAGGATAGACACCCAGGTCATGAGCAGCTTGCGCCAACTTTTGCAATCTCACCCTAGAGCAGGAGCAGTAAAGTAAAAGCATAGTAGTAATTTTCTGGCATATGAATACTCTCTTCTCCTCCATCTTCTTCTTTAAGTTGGCTCAAACATGGTCCCTAGACCCTCTTCCACCCACATCTGCAAGCTGAGTCATAGTTTGAGAGCAGAGCAAGTGTTGCAACAATTACTTGCAAGAAAGAATGTTGGTCACAAGGTGGCAGATTACCATGCTCCTATGGAGAAGCCTGATTATCTTTTTTTAAAAAGCACAGAGTGGCAGGGGCAAGGGGACTTCAAAAAGGGGTGTGTGTGTGCACGTCTGTGTGTGTGGTGGGAAATATGGATGCCTTACATGGTCACAAGTTCTAAAGGTCATATAAGTGCTGCCTGTCCAGCAATGTCCCTTAATCACAAGGCACCTCCTAAAGAGGCCCATGCAATCAGCAAGATAAGAATTCTGAATTGACAGCTGACGTCACACAGCAGACCACATGCCAACGTGATACTTTTCTAAGGCAAAGGTTCCTGCCCTGTTAGCACATTAGAATCACCTGGGAAGCTTTTCAAAAAAAAGAAGCCATGCTGAGCCTCCACCACAAGAGATTTTGCTTGGAGAAGTTATTGATGAGTTGGTTGGTTTCGGTCTGATGTTGAGCTCAGGCAGGCATCAATATTATTTAAAAGGTCCTCAGGTGATCCGGGTGTTTAGCTACGGCTGAGAATCATTTAAGTACTCGAAGGCACTGGCATTCAAAGTATGGTGCACAGACTTAATGCTGATCTGTGGACTATGTCTCTAAGTATATTTTTTACTCAGTCAATACTTTCCTTTTTAAATTAATTTTAGAGAAAGAAGGGGAAGGAGAAAGGGAGGAAGAGAAAGAGAGAGAGAGAGAGACATCCATCGATCAGTTGCCTCCTGCACATGCCCGACTGGGGACCAAACACTCCAGCCAACCCAGCCGGTGCGCGGATTTACATTCGGGCACGAGCCCCTTATCTCACTGAGGACTGGTCAGCAATTGAAGGCCCAGCTCTCATCCACAGACCAGGCCGCGCAGCGCTTCCTTACAGACAGCGGGCGAGGGTTTGAGGGTTAGAGGGGAAGGCGGCAGCGGTCAGTTTCAGAAGTATGTTACCCCTCCAAGCTGGGCTTTGACGCAAATGCACTGCTCCGTGGGGCCGGCACGGCAGTTCCCAAAGCGAACTTGTGGGATGTTGAGTGTTTAGAATAAAAAGGGTCCCAGAGCTGGAAGATGTTGCCACTGAAGTGCCCAAAGTAGGAGAGATTCCTAATGTGCGAAACTCCTCAACACCTTTAATATATAGTCTTGTGCCCTGTGACTCGGGAAGAGTGGTGCAGAATTTGGGAAACACGTATTTGACCACAGAATCTGTCTTTTCACAAAGACATGATTGTGTTTCATGAAACATAATTTGAAATACTGGTCTGATAATTATTTAAGAACATGTGAAAGAGAGTAGGTTAATTCCTGCATTGTCTTCCTCCAGGCAAGCGTGTTCTCTTTTAAAACGAAAGGCAGAGCGAAAATTGGAGCTGAGAAAGCAGCACATCCCGGTGTCGGCCTTGATTTGAGAAAGCAGCTGAAAGTCACCCAGGCTCTGCCATGTTGGACGTGGGACAGAGTCTGCGTGGGTCATGCCACACTGGGTCAGAAAGGCAGATTTTGTTTAATTTTTTTTTTATTTAAATGATTTTATCAACTGGCTGTGAAGAGAAAAAAAAAAAAACAAGAGGAACTGTTGATAAACTGGACCCTCAGGAGCACATTTGCAATGTGCCCCGAAGGAATAGCTTTGATTGGGCAGAACTCATCCGGATGGATAATTTCCAGAGTTTTTTCAAATATAAGCACTTAGATTTTGACATTTTTAAAAAATCAAAATCACCACCATAACTCTGTCATCCATCCAATAGGCCTTTCAGAGCACTTTGCCAAAGCGATTTGATTTTAAGCATAATTACTTCAAACAGGTCATCAGTGTTGGCTTCACACAAGAAGAAATATCTGCCTCCAATATTAACTAAGGGGAACCTCGGTTGATGAGGGTTGTAAAGAAGAGACTTCTCAAGGCAACACCGCTACCACCTCAACAGGGACACCTAAGCTCAAGCGAGAAGGGAGACGTGTGGCTTTAAAAAGTGAATCTTCGAAGAATGAATGGTTGTTAGCTTCTACTGTAAAAGCCAGCTTGGAGATGGAGTTGAGATGCATATATCTAATAAGTGAATAGCAAATGCCCATGCTGGCCTGAAAATGAATTATTGGCTGGTTAAGTATACTTCCTTGATCAAATTATTAGTTTCTCCGGGAGTAGAATCAATCCCCAAAGTATGATTTAATTTTGCATTTGCTACAATAAGGTGTGGAAATAGGAGAGAAGAGAGAATGTGCTTCAGTGTCATTACTAGTTTCCTATTGTTATTAGGACATAACAAGTTGTCTTCTAAGAAGTAGCTGACATGCAACCAAGAAAAACACATTTAAACACTCTGTATGGAGAGGATGGTGTTTACTCATGGCCTTCAGATTTCTGGCTTTAGTTTGATTTTGATACAGACCAATTTTTTAAATATTTTTTGTGATTCTGCAATTATGCTGCCCTTTGCTTCAATGAGCAAAGAAAATTATCTGGTGTCATTTCTGTCACCCTCAGGTCATAAATCAAAGTCAGTGAGACCCTAAGTCATAGTTATTTTGAAATTAAAAGGTTAAGAATAATGAATTTGATCTATTCAGAGTCACCCAAACATATGCCCTTATGTTTTCCTAATAAAATAGAAATATCCCCTCAATTCTCCAGATACAGAAACCAGTTAGATTTTTTCTGGAAGTCAAGACATTTTCAGGTGTCAGGTATCAGCAGGTTGCTTCATTTCACTGAACCAGCTAATCATTCAAATAGTATCAGACCCATTTTTCTCCAAAGGTAAATTAGTATTAAAATGAGGAAGACACACAACTGGAAATGACAGTTGATGAAAAGGTAAGAATGAAAATAAAAACATTTTCCTCAGCATATTCCTTAATATTCTTATACCGTCTTCCTCTCGTACCATTTAGATAAGACTGATATGCATGGTGATATATTCTCTTTCTGGGATAAAGAAACCAAGGCATTATCACAGTAATAGTCATTGTGCTAGTTACAAATATGTCCCCTTAACATTTGGCACAGAAATTTGCTTTTTTCTGGTTGGTAAAAGCTGACATACCTCATCACCAGTCTAGAGCACAAATGTTCTTCTCCAACCAAAGTCACTATGGTTAGATGCGTCTCTGAATAAAAAAGGTTATGGATGTCCCAAGGGAGGTGGAGAGTGTGTGTGCGTGTGTGTGTGTGTGTGTGTTAAATAACATGAAAATAAGACTACAAAAGAGGCCAAAGACTTGATTAAAGAAAAAAAGAAAAAGATAGTGACAAATCTCTGAGCTCTGTAATATTTTCCTATATTATGTGAACTCCTACAAATTTACTATTGTAATCAGGATATTCAATCCTGAAAGCAAATGCTAGGAATCCATGCTTTAGTTTTCTTTATAGATTTTCAACAGTAACCACATGCAAGCATGCATATCTTGGTGTGATTCTTTTGCACAATCTTCAAACATAAGTAAAAGCCCAATGACTGGTGTTTAGCAGCAACTATGCTGGTAATATATTGGCTTTGACAAGTTACTCTAAATCAGTGATTTCATTTTGGCACACATGACAACGAAAGGAAAAAAAATGAACAAAAGAATGCAGCTATGATGATTATAGTTTCTCTTGCCAGAAGGCTCCTGGAACAATAAGAAAAAGATTTTGGTAATGATTTCCACTCTCCATGTGGCTTTCTCATAACAAAGAGAGTTGCTGGTACTGAGCCAAATTGGACTCTCAGACATTTATATGTGCTTCTTCAGCCAAATTCCAGTACTCACATAAGATTACATCATAAGTGGTTTTTATGAAAATAATCACATCACCGAAAATCACAAGTATTTGGAAAAGATTAAAGAATTTATTTTAGAATTGGCTGCTCAGAATAGAAACCTGTTTATGGCAAAGCGTTATTTGGCCTTAGTGTATCCTGAAAAGCCAGTGAGATATATCACTCATTCTATGTATTATTTTACATGAATTCTGAGGGCCCTGGGCATAACATAAAAATGTCTTTAAAAGGACAAATGACTGGGGACAATTGTAAATAAGTGTCTGTACCAAATCTCAGGTGATCATAAACTATGGAAGTAACCTGGCCCTTACAAAAAGTATCACCAACCAAAATAAACACCAAGATTTTGTCTACAATAATGCAAAAAAGTTGGTGGATTTATCAATTCAGTAAGTTAGAAGAAAATTAATTCCAGCTTTATCATAATACACATAAACCTCTTTTACCTAATCTAATCATTTCTAAGACTTATCCAACTCAAATGTCTATTTTCCTCCCAAATTTAAATATATTTTTCATTTTTCACAAGGGCTGTACAAACACAGCCTCATTAGAAGAGGTCATACTGACAGTGGCATGTACACAACAAACAATGGGTGGCTTCACCAGCCTGTCCACTGCCTTCACCTGCAGTGCAGTTGGTGGGCAGCCATTGACAAGGTCACTTAAGGTCTCATCTTTGGGCACAGAGACAATGAGAGGAACTCTCTCTTCAAAATGTTTCACATGATAATACAGTGTTTCAAGGGGTGGACATATAGAACTAAGATTCTACCCATTTTACTAATTATAATAAAACATTACAACAAGTGTAAGAAAGAACTGATCACTATTCCTTACAGCATTTAAAAACTGGTCTTGCAAAAATCTTCCAGGTCGACAGAATAGTCACTGAACCCTTTCAAACCCACAGCCACTTTACCTCCTAGTAATCACGAGCTTTGGTACCCTACATGAAGGAAGCATGTTGATTTCTTAGCAATGTTTCCTTCTTTATCCAAGGCCTCTTCCACAGAAAGTTTTCTTTTGCCCCCACCTAAGGTCTTCTGGATCCTGATAATTTGTACAGAGATCAAGTAGTTTCATTTTAAGGTCTGGGTTCACCATTACCTTCTGTGCCTTTGTTTGAAGGGGTTACGGTAAAATTGTAAATGTCATCCCAGAAAACCTCTAATAAATCCAATACTATTTACAAATAATTCAAAGTATTACAAGTGAAAGGATGATGGTCATTCAACTTGTGGATGAAACGATAGCTTAATAACTATCCAAAACTTGTATAAGAGAGTTTAACTGCTACCCATTCTCTAAAGAATTGTTTATATCTGAAAACATTCCTAACAGTATTCACAATACACTCAAGATAATATTTTGAAAATTAATAGATCCTGTCAAAATTATATGCAATAAGAAAAGGGAACTGATATTTAGTTATTCAACTGTTCTTTTTAAAATCTGAGTATTGTTAAAACAATTTGAAGTTTCTAACCAATTGCTTGACTGGATTTAACCGGCTGCTTCTTAAATGGCTTATTATTATTTTTTTTAATATATCTTTATTGATTTGAGAGAGAGGAAGGGAAAGGGAGAGAGAGATAGAAACATCAATGATGAGAGTCATGGATCGGCTGCCTCCTACATGCCCCCGACTGGGGATCGAGCCCACAACCAGGGCCTGTGCCCTGACCGGGAATCGAACCCCGATCACCTGGATCCTAGTTCGATGCTCAACCGCTACGCCCCGCCCAGCCGGGCTTAAATGGCTTATTTTTCTTACTCAAACCAAATTTTGCTTTTCAGGCTGATGTGCTAATAGAAAAACAGTATAGTATCTGCTATATAATTATATAATAAACAGTATATATCTATAATACAGATCCTGTTTTGTACTTGCAAATACACACACATATATAATTTTAGAGAAAAGAAAGCAGAGCAAATTGGAATGTATTATATACAGTAAAGTAATTGTCACTCATTAGTATCTTCTCTACTAAATCACCAAAAGATTCAATTTACTCACTATTAAAGGATCACCATTTTCATCTCCAGATAAGTAAGTGTTGACATCAGAACCCATATCCAAAATGGATAGCTTGGATATGAAAGTATAGGTAAAATAAAATAGAAATGTTCTATTCTATTGCTGAAATAAAATTAAACATGAAAAATATACACTTTTCATTTTCTGTGAATGAACATTTAAAATTTTATTTGGAAGGAAGGAGAAGGGGAGACTTTGAGATGTAAAACCTTGCTTTCAAAACTATGGAATAGAATCAATCTGGAGTAATTTCCTTACATAGCAAACTTTGAATAGCACCATGTAGCACTCTTTTCCATGTCAGAAAGACAGTTGTACTAAAGACACCCATAATGTTATAAAAGGACAACTTAAAATGGGAACAAGGTCGCTTTTAGAAATTGGATCACAACCATTTATGCCAAAGCCTACACCATAGGACAAGTGAAGTTAGTCACTTCCAGTGTTATTCACTGACAAACTGCTTAAACAGTGTTTGATGTGGGGGAACAGGCTATTTTACAACAAGCATTTAATTACCGTACACAGTACACATCTCAAATGTCATTTTGGAAGTTGAAATGTACACAGCTGGCAAAAAGTTTAACCACATTTTGTGATCTAAAAAATGTTCTTGTCTGATCTATTCAAAAAAAGTTGGAAAAAATGAATACTCTTTCTGGGGAGACGAGATCATTTTGAGATTTATTTGTAGCATAGATTGCAAGGAATACCACGACCTCAGTTTAAGTAACAGAGTTTTCCAAACCTGTGCTTGAGCTGAAAGGAAAAACAAGCTACTCATAGTTTCCTTGAAGCATGCATTTCGCTGTGGCAAGTACAACCGGGCGTGCATTACACGGCAAGTCCGGGCCGCTTCAGCGAACTAAGGGGCCCGCGAGCATTCCGAGCGCGGTGCAGAAGCTCTATGGCGTGGAGGCGCTAAGAAAGCCCCTGCTGCTCGGGAGCGCCGGGTGATGGGAGCTGACTGAGCCAGGTGCCGGCTCCAGAAGCAAGGGACTCAGCAGCCAAATGGGGCAATGGAATGGTACCGGCCGAAACCCTTTCAGCTGTGAGAAGCAGGGCACCGCGCTGTGCCAGGGGTGACTGTGTTATACAGTGTCCCATCTGAGACTGCAAAACACACTCGCCAGCGAGCCGGGGGCCTCCTCCCTATGTCAGGGGCTGAACAACACACAGCACACCAGAGGGCAAGACACAGTCGAGAAGAAAGGGAAAGAAAGGAGAGTGAGAGAAAACAAACAAAACATGCGTCCGTCGCGCACAAACCTTCGGGCTCTGTGTTTTCTTTGTGGTGTACTTGCTTCAGCGGGCAGCAGAAGATTTCGTGACACTTAGCACGAAAGGGGGACTCTTTTTTCTTTAATTCCGCAGATTGGATGGAATCTTGCCGTAACATAATGTATTCCTGTGTGCCAGGGGGGGCGTCATCCAGAACTGTGGTCACCACATAACAAAATGAACTCAAGTTAGAGCTTCATGAAAGCAGTGAACGTCTTAAATCAAATCTACTCCCAGGGGAGACTAAAGAAACAACATTCCCCCAAAAAATTCCAAAGAAAAGCATTTAATAACTTGTCAATTTTATTTTTAGAGGTTTTATTTAAAATACTAAAGGCTTGGAAATAGCTTACTCAACTGTAGATACCTCTACTGCTAGTCCAATGAGAATGTAACAGTGTTAAACTGTGCCTGTAGTGGGATAAAATATTTTAATACCAATAACCATACTGTATCTAAATAAACACCATACAAAACTCATATATTTTGATCTGAGATACAGTATAAATACAGGGGTGGACAAAAGTATATTTACAGTCATTCATATGGAAAATAATACAATAATAAATAACAATACAAGAATACATTCTTGTTTCACATACTGCAACTGTAAACCTACTTTTGCCCACCTCTGTATTTACAGGTGATACCGGCCATTGTCCATCAATTATCAGTTTATTTTTCTTTCCTTGGTCTGCTTCTGGCAATAACCTGACTTCCATGCAGTATATACTGAGTCTGATGGAAGAATCAACAGTGCTGCTCTTTACTCTTTGATTTCCAAAGAGAACTAGAGCTGTTGCAAATACTGAAAACCCTTAATGAAGATAAGAAATTCCAGTTGAGAGCCTAGTAATCAACACTCGATCAAAGATCTACCTTGTTGAATTGTGGAAGAGCATGGTCTGGTTCACTACTTTTGGCCAGAGATATACACCAAGTCCCTCTCAGCCCACATTTTCTTTCTAGGCCCTTGGTCAATTTCCTAGGCATGATTGTGAATTTTTAGCGTTTTTCCCCTACAAGAACAGATGTCTGCTTTTACAGGGTCCAGTGCACAACATTCTTTAGCCTGATAACCATCCACCAAAGGGGGTAAAAATTTGACCTGCATTTGCAGAAACAGGGAACTGACCATGGAACAAATTTTTTCTTTCGCACCCTTCCCAACAAGGGCATTCCATTTTGCCAAGAGTGAGTCAGTGCCTCCAAAGCTGTGCTCAGTGACATGCTGACTCATCCTATTCCCCCGAATGCACACACTTAATATGCATTTAGGAAGACTGGTACCACCAGCAAACTTCTTATGGAGAGAATAATGCTGTGGTGTTTGGAGCATATAAACGGCTTATGGCTGAAATTAGACAGGATCTGAAAGTTCTGTGTTTGGCATCCTCAGCCCATTGGCTGGGATCTTAATGGGCTTTAAGAACTTTCTTTCATATTGGAGTAAAAATGGTATAAAAACCTACATGACTTTTAAATTAGTATTATGAGTTTGGAACAAGTTCTAGATAGATAGTCAGTATGTGAAATTGTTGTCTTTCTTTATAAGTCATTAAATTATGCAAGAAGGTGATGCATATTTTAGTCAGTTCTCATTCTATTTTCCTCTAGTGTTCAGCAGCAGTAATCAAAAATTTTATATAGATACACCACCACAGCTTTTCTTGGCAGAGAGTTCCCTTCATCTACTAGGAATGTGACTATAACTTCTTATAATTGCTTTGAATGCATATCTTTGCTAGGAACAGCTGCTATTCAAAAACACTTGCTACTATTTCCTGCCATGAAGCAGATAGTTATGATAATATAGACACTTATCAAATTCCAGGATCACAGCCGAAGACAAATTCTGGTTTTACCACCCAAAATATTTAAAGAAAACTTCCCAAACTTGGAAATCTTTTTGAAAAGAAACACCCATGGTTATAAAGAAGCTGAGAGATTCCATTTTCATGCAGTGCATATAGGAAGCATATATTTAGATTAAAGGATGATTGGAGGGTGAAGAACAACTTTTGATAATACATAGGGAACTTGCCATTTGGAAGTAAATGGTGAACATAAGTCAACTGTCTCCAATTTTTATTTTTCAATACCTACAATGATGTCACAAATGGGTATTTCTGGAGATTAATGGCAGGCTGAAGCTAATAGCCTTTGGCTGATTCTCCAGCCATCAGCTTTTCCCAGCTGGTCATTAATTCCCAGAAAAAGGCCTTGCACTGCCATCATTATTGTTTAATTAGATACAACTGGTTATCTGTAACATACAACAAAATTCAAGTGAGTGGGATATGCTAACCGATACAAGAACCAGCCCAAAAAGTCATCATGATGGGGAAAGCACGAACATCACAAAAGTGCAGGATAAATGCTTTCCACAAAATTCTCTCTCTCCTCTTCTTTCTTCAAACTGAATTTGGCAAGTGCAAAAGGTGCCAAGATGAGAGCATTTAAGGAGCCATCTGAGTAATAACCGCAGACACAGAACATTTCTTTGGAAATCATGAACATCTGGGAGTTAATGGCTCAGTTTGGGTCTCAGGCTGTCTCTATTCAATGTCCCAAACATCAGTCAATTCAGGCAAAACAGTAGCTTGGTATCATGTTGACACAACAGCCAGAAACATTTTGGGCTTTTTAACCAGAAGTGACATTGTTTAGGCAACATCTCACTCAGGTCTAAAAAAATCTCCAAACTTGAGAATATTTTGGATAAAAAATTAAAATTGTTACGTCAAATGCATTTATTCCCAGGACTCCTTCAAGTGAAGACAGTGGCTGTATACGCAATCGACAGCAGCAGGGGTGACAGTGGACTTCCACAGCTCTAAGGCAGGTAGGTCCCTTAATTCTACCTCCCTAAGGGGCACTTGCTCTAGAAAAGGGAGAGTAGGCCTACAAAGAAGTCAGTGTATCAAAACGGGAAAAAAAGAATGGGATTCATTATTTACCTGACTTAGTCCAATATTTTCTAACATTTCCCCCCTTCTAGTGCGTTCCCTTCTTGCACATAATCTCTATCATCTGAAAACTACTCCTCCCTCTGTTCATTTCAACCATTTTTCCACATTTATTCAATGACTCCTGCTGCCCTTCCCAGCAAAAGATTTATCCAATCTTGGAGGTAGACCAAGGACTCCAGGGATTCGGGAGGCAGTGCATTTACACAAAGCCTCCTCCAGTTTCAGAGGTTCAGTCTGACTCTTCAAAGCACGTAAGAGTGGCTCATGGCTGATTTCTAAACTGTGTGGCCCCATGCTTTGGGAGAGGCTGCTGAGGCCCATGACAACAGCTGCCAGGGAGTAGGCCTTTGCCAGGAAATTGTGACCATGTACACAGTGCCCTTGGCCTTGATCACACAGGCCACCTACTCAGGATTCCAAAGTCCCGCAACAGTAGTAGAGGGCTGGAGGAGACAAGTGAACACATGCAAATCCACACATCCACAGACACACAGACACTGAAGGGTGGCGTACTCAGATGAGGAGGTGAAAAAATAAGTGACTTTTAGTGGCAGGATGATACTTATGACCACAATTTATGCAAGAGCTACTTCTTAGTATAAAAGGTATACTATTAACTCTCCATTAGATGAGCAAGCCTGCATCTAGAATTGGTTTCCCAGTAGCAGCTCTAGGCTGGCATTAGGCCATCTCCACTCTCCTCCAGGCTTCTCAGCAATCACCAAGATCAAGGTCAGGAGTGGGAGGCAGTCATGGAAATGAAAGAAAGTTTAAATCTAAGCCTGATGACTTGGATGAAGGTGCTCACGTTCACAGAAATGTAGTATGCCCATTTCAAATTAGACAAAAAGAAAGACCCAGTCTATAGCAAAACAATCATTGATAAACTACCCAATAATCACAATGTAATAGACCTTTTAAATGTATTTAAACTAAAGAAGTTAACAATCATTTATCCATCCTATGTTTAGAAAATTCAACTCTTGTTTTACTCCATAACTTTATCAATAAATATAATACCGGCTACATAAAATAGCTACCCAAATATTTAGTAGTACCACAAACACTACAATATAATCGTCCAAGTCATTCCAAACAAAATTTCTAGAGATAATACAAACTTTTGTCTTAAAACACAAGGAATATAAAGTTCAAGGACAGGAAGTAACTTTTATTGGAACAATTATTGGAAAAGCCCAGCCTAGAAGCCAGGATTCTAGTGTGTTTACCAGCAAGTCTAAAGTAAAACTGCTTAGTACAAAATTGATATATTAAATAGGAATCAGGTTCTTCAGTATTTTTTTAATCCTCACTCAAGGATATTTTTTGCATTGCTTTTCAGAGAGGATGGAAGGGGGGGGGGGAGAGAAAGAAAGAGAGAAGAAAAATAGATAGTTCCTGGAGGTAGACCAAGGACTCCAGTGAGAGAGACACATCAATTGATTGCCTTCTGCACAGGCCTGGACCAGGGCTGGGGATGGAACCTGCAACCAAGGTATGTGCCCTTGACCAGGAATCAAGCCCTCGACCCTTCAGTCTGAGGGCCAACGCTCTAACCATTGAGCTAACTGGCCAGGGCTCTTCAGTATTCTTTAGCTTCAAAGATTACACCTATCTCTGATGAATTTTTCTTTCTTTATTCAAAGACAGAAAAGCAAGTTTCTAGGAAACTATTTAGACAATGCTACAAAGGTACCTGCCCCTCACCAGAACCATGTAATTTTCGAGGTTTGCTGACTTCAAGCTGGAAGCTGTTAATAAGCCCTCAATGATTTGATGATGCTGGTTTTTGGTTTTAAATTAATTCATCACAAAGATGACTCAACATACTTAATGATACATGATTTTAAATCAAAGCAAATCGGATATCACCAGAGCTATGGAAATCAAGTACAGCCACGGGATTCTCAAAGTTATTAGTGACTTCAATAAGCAAATAGTTAAAACCATCTATGAAACAGAAAATATGACAAATACACAGATTATCAAATGACCTCCCATAATGAGAATGTGAGAAGAAAACAGAGTAATTAGAGTGATTACTCTTCCATGTCACTGAGCACCTACCATGCTGAAAAGTACATTCAAACACAGGATAACTTAGCTCAAGACCTCCGTTTTGCTTCACAGCTAACTATGCATCCACTTATCTAAGCATGATATTCAAGCTTTACTGCCACAGTGCACATTATCAAGATGGCAGGTTTAAATGTAAATGAGTAACTTAAATAAACAATACACAGAATGGAACTGATCAATACGAATGATCATTTCATTTGGCCAAGATAGAAACAACTTAAAAATACTTCTAGAAATGTCAATTACCTTCTCATTTTTTAAAATTTATCTTTATTGTTGAAAGTATTACAGGAGTCCCATCCCCCCCCCCCCAATTGACCCCCTCCACCTCGCTTCCTGGAGGGTGGAAGAGATTAACCAAAGAAGTTATATGCATATATGCATAACCCATGGATACCTTCTCATTTGTAATTTCCCCCATCTACATTCAGTTCCCCAAGCACTATTAGATTTTCCTCCAAATTCTGTTTGTTCACACTGTTTTGCTCTTTTCATGGTAGAATGAAACTCAAACTCCCTACTATAGCTGTCCCCCACCTCCTCAATTCCGTTGCTTACACTAGCTTTTCGTTAGTGTGCAGAATATGACAGGCTTTTCCTGCCATAAGGCCTTGCACTTGCTTTTTACTGTGATTCTCCTTTTATTTCCCTTCTGGCTCTAGTTAAATGCCACTTCCTCAAAGATGTCTTTTCAGGCACCTTAGGTACATTTGCACTTGTCACAATCTAATTATTGTATGTATGTATGTATGTATGTACTTGTCTCTTATCTGATTCTCCCCACAAAAATACAAGTTCTCTGAAACACAAACATTATTTTTCCCATTACCATTTAATATGTGGGTCCAGCACAGTGCCTTACTCATAATACGCACTCAAAAAATTCTCATTAATCAAATGAAGGATGCCCTCCTTCCTGTTTATTCAGCCTTCTCTCAAAGCCAAGGTAAAGAGCCCACTCTCTTAATTTCCATATAACATTTTAGGAAACTTATCTTCTTTTGTCTTGGGACAACTTTTTGGTTATTACCACAGGCTTTTATTGAAAAGTTAGACTGATAACTATTTTCATACATGTCTTTCCTCTGCAACTTGAATGTAAGTTCCTGGCAGATGAGAACAATATCTCTTTTGTTATCATCTTTGCTTTCCTAATGGCCTACAACTCTTTGCACATACTAGTTTTGCAGGCATAAAATGAGTCCCTTCTAGGGAAAGCCATGCCTACTTTGAAGGTATGTGCTAAGAAGACGGGAAACTAAATGGGAAGAGTTCAACACATTGCTTGGTATCTGCCATGGAGGAAATGCTGTCTGTGACAGAGAAAAGCCTGTTGAAAAATGCACTCTCGTGGCTTGGAAACCAGAATCCTCACCCTGAGTCGCTGCTGACTTTCTGGTGGCCTTTGGAATGCCATGTCACATTTCTGAACCTCAGTTTCCTCATTTCAAAAATAAGTGATTTGGATTAGGCCAGGGTTCCTGAACATTGCCACTTTTGATATTTGAGGCTAGATACTTCCTTGTTTTAAGAGGCTGTTCTATGCACTGCAGAATTTTTAATAGCATCCCTGGCCTCTACCCACTAGATTCTAGTAGTATGCTTCTCCAACTTGTGACAACCAAAAATATCTCCAGATATTACCAAATATCTCCCACAGTGGGATGAGGGCAAAAGTGCCTTAGTTGAGAATCACTGGACTTGAGATGGATAAAGCCCACCTCGTCTACAAGCCTCTTTGTAAAGAAGTAGTGCCAACCCTGCAAGTCCCTGTGTGACCCTTGGAGATGCTCAGCATCCTACAAGGGTTTAGCTATTCCACTGAGGGGAATTTGGCACCCCCAACCCAAACAAGAAAGAGAAAAAGGCACTAGTAGGCACGCCAATTGTCCAGGTCAGAGAAAGCTTCTGACTGGCAGGATGCAAAGCACTATTGCTACACGTTGGGGGGGGCTTTCCTCAGCCCAGGGCATAGGCTTTCTGCAGTGAGCGATGACACTGGGCGGCACCAGCAGCATTTCTGGACACCAGGTAAGTACCCTCAGGTACCTGCTGTGAATAACAGGTGGGGCCCAGCCAACTAAATACCTTCCTCAAGTGGGGATGAGAGGAAAGGAGAGGCAGGGAAATCTTCTCTGGCTTTATTAAAGTAAGAAGAATGACCCATGGGAGAAAGAAAAAAATTAAAAAGTTGGCTGTACTGCTCGTAGAGTAATATACTGAACGACAAATGGCATTGCTTCCAGAACGCCACCTGCAAGTTCTTGAAAATGTTTAATCATGAGCGGCTTCATTGGAAATTTTTTATTTATTCTCACTCGTTTTGTTTTTTAATGCAAAGTGCTTCTGGCCACTGTGTCCTAGGAACTGAAACATCTAGGCAGCCAGTGCAGATTACTTCCAGGCGGATTCCAGCTGTTGCCATTGCACCAAATTTCGCCCCTTCCTCCAGGCCTAATTAAGGACTTAGTACAGGCTATGGTTAGGTTCACAAAATGTCATAGGTTAAAAGAAACAAAAACAAACAAACAAAAAAACCAAAATGTCATAGTTACTCCTGGAAACTTTCTTGCCTGAAATCTTCTCAGCCTTTGGTCTTAAGACCTTACTTAGATTACCTCACAAGCTAAATTACTAAAGAAAGCCTGTTTTCTTCTATCGATATTTTCCATTTTGGGAGCATTAAATCTCAGAAGACGAGTATCCTCGCCAATATACTATAGAGGGCACTCTTAAGCATTACAGCCACGTGTTCCTGGAAAATGTGCTCATTGACACCATACTTCTTCACGTGTCATGCTAGAAGAGTCCTGCATGACCCATTATCACTATTTCCTTCATATTGTTATTTCAAGTTTCAGAAGCTGATCTCTGATCTGAATCCCATGATTGCTCCAAGTCCCTGGGATGTCTTGAAAGCTCAGGAAACCTCACCTCACAGGCTCTGTTGACAGAAATTCCTTGGTTCTAGTGATAGTGACTAGAAAATTATACTGTAATGTTGCTTTAAAATTATATGATTGGGAGAGTGATCAAGGCCATCATTCACCTCCCCCTCTACATATCCCCCCTGAAAAGGCATCTAAGTAGCAAACTCATTTTATTTTATTAGTCAGGAAACACTACCCTTACTGTTAAGCAATAAGCCTTCCCTTATTTTCCCTGCCTGCTAGTGTTCTGTGACCATATGGGCCTCTACCACCGATTGGTGCCTCCTTTTGTGGCATGGATGAAAGTTCACTCAAATACATTAGCAGCCCATCTTGACTAACCCTTTGGCAGGAACCATAAAGCAAATACCAATATATGAGCTGATCTATAAAAACCATTTCTCAAAAGCAACAAACGATGTATATATCATTGTGGTTCTGTGCTACCTGGCATTACACGTAATATGGTGAGATACCAGTGATTCCAGGTGCAGTAAAAAGACAAAAGAAAAAACAAAGATTTCAATTGAATAAGTCTTTTACTTTGCACTCATGCCTGCCAGTTTCCAACTCCCCATTCAGTAAAAAAGGAGTTGTGTGTGTGTGTGTGTGGGGGGGGGGGATCAGAAGAGATAAACCAAAGAACTTATATCCTTATAGGCACAGCCCATGGACACAGACAATAGGGTGGTGAAGGCCTGGGTGGGGATAGGGGCTGGGCAAAGAAGGGTAAAGGTGGAAAATGGAGGACATCTGTAATACTGTCAATAATTTAAAAAATTAAGATAAACATAAAAATCAATGAACATAAAAAATTAAAAAAATAAATTCAATTTATCCTGGGGCAAAAATACATACATACATACATACATACATCACATGAAATTAAAAAAAAAAAAAAAGTCGTTGTTTCTTCTGGGAGGAGGGTCTGTGGGGAAGGGCTGTCCCTGCAGGGATTTCAAATGGAAGAATATGTTGTGCCATATTAGAACCTACTCTCAACTTGAGAAGAATTTCAAAGCAAATGGCATTCGAATTTGTTTACTCTTGGTGTGTCAGAAGCATTTCTGTGTCAGAAAAAAAAAAAAAAGGCATTAGGATTATTTTAAAAGACTTGAGCCATCAAATTTCCTTAAAATAGCATTTAGTGATTTAGGTGTAAATGAATCATAAACACTTAGATTCAAATTCCCCCTCAATCCCTACAAACCCAGCTGATTTAAGTGGGGTTTTAGCAAAAGAGTACTTGGCCCCCTTTATCCTATTGAAGGTAAGATCTTCTGAGGTGGGCTCTAAGCTGGGTTTGGTGCTCACACTTAGAACATGAGGAATACTCACAGTATATCTTTAACAGGAGTAAAATCGAGTGTGTATTACCCACCTGCACATCCTTTCCAGTATTCACAACAACCTCATGAGGCATGTATCATTATTGTCCCCATTCGTCACACAGGAAACTGAATGTCAAAGCAGTTAAGGAACATGCCCAGAGTACCCCAGCCCCCAAGATGCAGAGCTGAGGTTCAAATCCAGGTGTTCATGCTTCCAGAACCTATACTCTTGCTCACTATACCATATATCATATTAGTTTGTATATCTGTGGTAGGTAGAATAAGGGCCCCTCAAAGATATGCACATCCTAATCACTGGAACCTGTAAATATGTTACCTTAAGGTTGCAACTGTAATAATTAAGGTTGCTAATCAGCTGACCTTTGGATGAAGGAGATTGCTTTGTATTAGCCAGGTAAGACCAAGGCAATTGTGAGCTCTTAAAATCAAAAGGAAGCATAAGAGTGGGTCAGAGAGATGAAAAAGAAGAAGAGGCAGGGCCAATTAAAAGTGTGAGAAGACTCAACTTGCTGTAGCTGGCTTTGAAGATGGAAGAAGGAGGCCATGAGTCAACAAATACACATAGCCTCTAGAAGCTGGAAACAGCCCTCATTTGACAGCAAGGAAACAAGGATCTCCAGCCTATCAGGAATTGAATTCTGCTAACAACCAAAATAAACAAGGAAACAGATCCTGCTCTAGAACCTCCAGAAAGGAACGTGGCCATGCCAATACCTTAGTTTTGTCCTAGTGAAATGTGTCTGACTTCTCACCTACAGAACTGTAAGATAATAATTTGTGTTTGTTTAAGCCTCAGTGAGAAGGTGACTTTGGAGCAGAAGCCTGAAGGAAGAGCAGAATGGAATAAACCACGGAGGTCTTTAGAAGAGTGGGCCCAGTAAAGGAATCAAACATGCAAATATCCAGAGGTAGTATGACTTTTTTTTTTTAGTAAATGAAGGAGGCCAATGTGGCTGGAACTGCGAGACTGAGAGGGAGAGTGGTAGGAGGTGAGGTCAGAAAAGTAACAGGAAGCCTGCTCGTGTGGGCCACTGAAATAACTCTGGCTTTAATTCTGAGGGGTGGAGAACCATCAAATGGTTTCAGGCAAAAGAGCGATGTGATCTGGCTTATGTGATCAGAAGTTCATATGTGCTGCTATGAGCAGACTTCAGGGCACAAGGGTAGAAGCACAGAGACTAGTAAGGAAGCTACTGCTATAGTCCAGACAACAAATGATAGTAGTTAGTACTGTGGAAAGAAGTGGCTGGATTTTGGGTACATACTCTAGGGATATAGACTTTTATAACAGAAGTTGTGTCTAACAATATGCAACATCTATTTAATATAGATCGCATTTGATAATGGTTATCCATGGAATATACACTTCTCAGAGGGAAAATACTTCCTGTGGGTTAGCTAATTCTACTCTTTAGGCACAGGAGGAGAGAAATCTCACATTTAACTCTCCCTTGCAGTCTCATTATACTAAATGCATCTATATAGAATATGATTAAGCAGGTACCCAGCAAACATTAACATTGCATGAGAACATTAATGGCAGTGATGTAGCCGATGATAGGCAGTTTGCAAAACAACATTCTTGAGAAATTGATTCTCTTGAGCTTTGTTTCCATTCAATAGGTCTAATTTCCTTCTATCGTTATGTCAAAGAGACCACCAAACAAATCTAACACTTCATGTGCTAGAGGAGAGGAATGACAGAGAAACCACCTTAGAGCTGAGGTGCGCGGCCTCGTAGCCCAGCCTCCGAGCCTACCCCTAACTATATGTGTCACCCAATCTGTGTGAGCCCAGATTTCCTCAAATGGAGCGGAGCAGATGATCGCTACAGCCGTTCCCGATACTTAATTTGTAGGGGAGAGTGGGTGTTCTTCCCTATCCTTTATATTTTCTTCACTATGAAGCTAACTAGCATAACACTGCTGGCTTCTCTTTGCCCCAACATTCACTATTTTCTGAATGGGGTACTAATGAGGTTTTAAAAGAGAAAATAGCATTTGTAGCCTAGCCCCTTCCTTTTCTCTTTCTCCTTGGGAGCCAGCTTACCACAAAAAGCATGTATTCTGCTCTTCTCCTCTATGCCTTAAGTTTTGCAGGTGGATGCCCTGTGCCAGGGCAGGATAGGAGAGTTCCAGAGATTCCTATGACTGAGTGGATACATCTGTCTAATTATGTGGTTCATTATTAGAATGTCCACCTTTACAAAGATCAAAGTCTCATCTCCTAGTATCAGCTTTATTAAGAATAAAGGTGATATTTTGTTGTTCATACACCTTTCTATTTTGACTTGTTTCTTATTTGTTTACAACCTGGACAGAGAGAGAAAGGGAGTATTGTTCCCCCACCAATATTCTCAATATTTATGAATGTTCAGAATCGTTGTTTCAGGGAGCTAGAAAAGTCCTAAAACTTCTATAGACTGTCAAGCTCTGCTGGCCAGTTTGGCTCATGGCAGATATTAGAGAAACTAGCAGTTATTTTTCATGGCCAAGATCATATCAGGGGACCTGCAATCAGAGGCCAGCATAAATAGGAGGCATAATTAGGAAAAGGAGACATAGAAGGGCGGGGAGACACGAGGGCCAATTTGCTCCTTCACAGATGGAAGGAGCAGGCTGCCACATTCATTTAAAAACCTTCTGCTGTCATACAAATTGTTACCTATTGATAATGTTCTTGTAATCCCACAGGAATCTCAGTAGGAAGTCCAATTTCAAAGCAGCAAGAAGGGGACGGACAGTGATAATTCAGGCCGCACATGGGAACAGGGACATTAATGCGAGCGGGATATGCAGCTGTGAACCCTTCCTCCTGCATGGCACTGAAGCGAAGCGTCCACACGGGGAGGGAGCACAAGACTCCAAAATACGAACTCCTTGTCTTTTCTAATGGTCCCTGCAGTTCGTCCCCTCTGACAGGCCTCCGATATTTGCATTAATTAAACTCAGCCCGAGAAACCTGGTCATTTGAGGAAATTGAAACCTGCCACTCTTACAAGCTGAGGGAGTAGAATGGAATCTTTTCCCAGGTCTCGTATTAAAGGTGGCCTTTTCCTTTCTCCTTAACGGAGAGTTAAGCGGAGTTCAAGACTACATGCAAGAAAGCCAGGGCAAAATGTTCTAAAGAAGTGCTCTCCCAGTTAAGCATTTAATTGCTGAGTGGTAGACAAGATACCTTTAGAATTCCTATGAAATGCAGAAATATCATCATCAGTCACCTTTTAGAGTTGTATAGAGAGCAGTTCCTTCCTCTTTCCTTTGCCAATGCCTTTGTGTAACACTTGTTTAACTGACAACTTCTCAGAAACAAGGTTAATGTGAGATATTCTCAGAGGCTTCAGACATCACCCTTGAGTCAGTCCCTAGTTGGCAAAAAGATCCTCAGGTTAAGGTATGGGAACCTTGACAAAATGTTTTGGGCTGAGATCAGGGTGGGTGACAATCACATTTCGGAAGCTGCAATGATTATGGCCTGACTCACATGCTACTTTGGGGTTGTCAACCTTTTGCTGCAGACCAATTCTTTATATTTCCTTCTGGCCTGCAGGGGACTTTGGGAATCCCTTACCAGGTTTCTGGTGACCAAAAAAGAACACAGTGTTCTCTTCGATACCCATATTTAAGGTGGTTGCAATGAATGGAGGCGGTGGTGGAGGCAAGAAGAAGCAGTAGGCATGCCTAGCCGGGGTTCTCTGGCAATCAAAGGCCTCCTGACTCTGCCCCTGGCTTCATCTCTCCTTCCTTGTAGGGGAGCAAGTGCAGCTCGCTTCTCTTCTTCTGGAAGTTCCCAGGAGGCACAGCCTAAAATGCTGTAACCAGACTTATAATGTGCTCCTACAATAGCTGTGGGAAACAGCCTGAGCAAAGTCCCTCATCCCCAACTCAGGAAAAGCAGGAACTAAATGAGTCGTGATGATTGGATTTGCCCCAAGTGTCAGGGAAAAGGGAGTGTATTTACTGAAAAGCACTGTAATGATTATTTTACATATGAACCTGACTGGGCCATACGGTGCCCAAATATTTGGTCAAACATTTCAATCCATATACTGAATGAAGCAGATCGCCCTCCCTAATATGAATGGGCCTCACCCAACCAGTTGAAGGACTGAATAGAGCAAAAAGGCTGACCTTCCCATAAGCAAGGGGAATCTCCTTCTGCCTGATGGCCTTCAAACTGAATCATCAGTTTTTTTCCTAATTTTGAACTCAAATGAAACATTGGCTATTTTTGGGTCTTAAGCCTGCTTGCCTTTGGACTAGAACTATATCATCAGTTCTCCTTGTTCTCAGGTTTTAACACTTAGACTGGAACTAATCTGTTAGCTCTCCTGGGTGTGTCTGGTGTGTTGACTTACCCTGCAAATCTTGGGACTTGCTAGCTTCCATAATCATGTAAGCCATTTTCAGATGTAAGTAAAGTCCAGCTCAATTGATTTTAAGTTAATCAAAAGGAGACTAATCTGGGTGGGCCCAGCTTAATCAGGTGAAAGCATTAACAGAGAAAGATTCACCTGCTGGCCTTGAAGAAATAAGCTACCCTGTGAGAAGTCCTGGGAGAGGGCCATGTGTCAAGGAACACTGGGCAGTCTCTAGAAGCTAAAATTGGCCCCCAGCTGACAGCCAGCAAGAAAATTGGGACATTGGTCCTACAGCCACAAGCAAGTGAACTCTGTGAAAAGTCACATGAGTTTAGAAGAAGATCCTGATGTCTACAAAGGAATACAGCCCAGCCAACATCT
Organism: Miniopterus schreibersii; assembly: GCF_964146895.1. NCBI lineage: Eukaryota > Metazoa > Chordata > Mammalia > Chiroptera > Miniopteridae > Miniopterus > Miniopterus schreibersii. The sequence goes on along the minus strand of NC_138104.1, from coordinate 4,901,609 downwards.
TGATTATGGCCTTGTAAGATCCTTAACACAGTAGCCAGCCATGCCATGCCCTCCAAACATTTATTGGCAGGGACTTTATTAGCCACAAATGTGCTGTTGTTTTGAGGCTTTAATTCTTAAGATTGAAGAAGCAGGCTGTGGTGATGGACAAGAGTAATTAGGATGAATCTCTCTGTGTATTCTATAAAAATTACCACGATAAAGGAAACAATTATCTCAATATTTAGCATTAGTCACCTCAGAAAGATTACAACAAAAGAAAATTTCTAAACAGAACCTGAGTAGACTGAAATATCAGTACTATTTCTTCCATTTGAAGTAAAGTCATTCTCAATATGAAATATAAAAGCCTCCTTTTGAGTAGTTTTCTATTCTTAGGAGAGTCTCATTTGTGGTCATCTTTATTTTCTGTTTCAAAGGTAATGATTATTTAAAAACAGTCATTTTAAATAACATAACTATTTTTGAAGGAAAATATTTTCTCTTCACAATAGTTTTTGTAGTAAAATTTGTCAAATAACACTTGCCATTTTAACCATGTTTAAAAAGTGCAATTCAGTGGCATTGATTATATTCATCATGTTATGCAACCATTACCACTATCTATTTCTAAAAATTCATCACCATAAACAGAAACTCTATAACTATTAAGTGATAACTCCACATTCTCCTCTTCACCCATCTCCTGGCAACCTCTAATCTACTTTCTGTTTCTTTGAATTTGCCTAAGTGAATCACACAGTATATGTTTTTTGGTGTCTGGCTTATTCACTTAACATGTTTTCAGGGTTCATCCATGTTATAGCAGATGTCAGAATTTACATTTTTGTATTATACCACATTTCATTTATTCATTCATCTGTCAGCGGACACTTGGGTTGTTTCCAACTTTTGGCTACTGTGAATAATGCTGCACTAAACATGGGGGGCCAGTGGGTGGGTGAAGGGATTAAGAAGTACAAATTGGTAGTCACAAAAGAGTCATGAGGATGTAAAATACAGCATAGGAAATACAGTCAATAATATTGCGATAACTATGCATGGCGCCAGGTGGATACTAGACTTATCAGAGGAATCACTTTGTAAAGTATATAAATATGTAACCACTGTGCTGTTTAATATTGAATGTCCACCGTAATTGAAACGTAAATAAATAAAATAAAGAAGCATGAGGTCTCCAATTTTGTTCATTTTGCATATTGATCCTGAACTCTGCAACTTCCCTCAATTAGTTTATTAGCTCTAGTAGCAAAATAAATGAGCAAACAAAATAGAAACAAACTCATAGATACAGAGAGCTGACTATTGGTTGTCAGAGGGGAGGGGGCTGTAATATCATGTCACCTATGAAGAGGTAGTTTTACATCTCCCTTTCCAATTTGGATGCCTTTTATCTCTTTTTCTTGCTTAGTTGCTCTGGCTAGAACTTGCAGTACAATACTGAATAGCAGTAGGAAAAGTATCTTTGTTTTGTTTCTGATCTTAAGGAGAAAGCTTTCAACTTTTCACCACTGAGTATGATTTTAGCTGTAGGTTTTTCATAAATGCCCTCTATCACGTCGAGGAAATTACTTTCTATTCTGAGGTTTCTGAGGTTTGCTGTTTTTTAAATCCTGAAAGGGTACTGAATTCTCTCAAGTGCCTTTTCTTTATCAATTAGGAGGAGCTTTTTTTTTTCTTCCATTTTGTTAATGCGATACATTTTATAGATTGATTTTCTTATGTTGAGCCACCTTTGCATTACTGCGATAAATATCACTTGGTTACTATGTGTAATCTTTTTAATGGGTTGTTCAATTTGGTTTGCTAATGTTTTATTTAGGATTTTTGTATCTGTATTCATAAGGGATACAGAAATATAAATTATTTTATTGACATCTTCATCTGTCTTTGGTATCAGGGTAATGTAGGCCTCCTAGAGTGAGTTAGGAAATGTTCTCTCTTCTATTTTGAGCTCTGATTTAAGCTCTTTCTTCTTTTTTAATGTAGCCATTTACAGTTATAAATTTTCATTTGAGCACTACCTATTCTGCATTCCATAAGTTTGGGTATATTATGTTTCTATTTTCATTATTCTCTAAGTATTTTCTAATTTCTCTTGTGATTTCTTATGTGACTACTGGTTGTCAAGAATGGATTGTTTAATTTCCACATATTTGTGAATTTTCCAGCGTTCCTTCTATTATTGATTTCTACTTTTATTTCCTTGTGGTTAGAGAAGACACTTTGGATTATTCCAATCTTTACAAAATGATTGACTTATTTCATTGTTGTTGTTGTTTTAAATCCTCACGTAAGGATATTTTTCCATTGCTTTTCAGAGAGAGTGGAAGGGAGAGAGAGAGAGAGACATCAGTGTGAGAGAGATCCGTCAATCGGTCTCCTCTCACATGTACCCCCACCCGCACCGGGATCCAGCCTGCAACTGAGGTATGTGCCCTTGACCGGAACCCGGGGCCCTGAAGTCCGAGGGCCAATGTTCTAACCACTGAGCCAAACTGGGGAGGACTGATTGACTTGTTTTGTAACTTAGCATATGGTCTAATTGGAGAATATTCCATGTGCTGTTGGTGGTGAATTTTTCTATATAAGCCTGTTAGGTCTAGTTGGTATGCAGTGTTATTCTATACAATAATCCTTTTAAGAGGACAAGTTTGGGATCAAATGAGTTTCATGTTGAAATCAAGTTATTTTCTAAAAAACTAACTCTCTTCCCTCCCCTTCCCTCAAAGGAGCTCCAAATTCTTCACAGACAACCAGGAAAACCTTTAGCTCCCCACTAGGTAATGTGTTATATCAAGAGAAGCATTTTACAGCTCGGGAAACGCAAGTCACACGACGTCATCTGGTGGTTAGTCTCAGGTCTCAAGCTCTGGGACACGTGCATAGTGCTAGTTCCAGAATAGAGGCATCTGATACCTAGGCCTGAAATTGGTACACCAGGCCCCATGTAATTCTCAAACTTCCTTTAATAGCAGAACCCTTTTTTCTAACAAACTCTTTCATGGAATCCCAATACAGGCAAAGCTCGGAGACACTGTGAATTTGGTTCCAGACCACTGCAATAAAGCGAGTGCTGGCAAACCCTTGGAGACACTGCAGGTCCAGTTCCAGATCACTATAGTGAAGTGGGTCGTGATCACTTTGCTTTGTGAAGGGTCTCACCTTCAGTTTGTAAAAAATGCAACACCCGCAAAGTGCAATAAAAAGAGATATGTCTGTACATAAACTAATTTTAGGAGTGGGTACAGGAGCCCTGCAGGCTTTCCTCATGCCCTTGATCACAGGCTTTGAGACTGGGAGAAACACTGCAGAGGCCTGCTGCCAGGCAACATTTCTATTCTCTAGGACAGAGGCAGCCACCCCTTGTAACTGCAGCTCCAAGTCGAGCACAGAGCTGATGTGATGTGAAGAAGAAACCTGGACACATGGCTCTGTCAAGACACAGCCCAAGCAAATCTCAGTGTTGTCATCTTCAGCATCAGCTGCCAGGCTGGCATTGGGTTTCAACGAAGAGGTTTTCTAATGTAGTATCAATACTTATCACACTTTCACTTATCTGTGCACCAGGCAAATAAAATCAGCCTAGTGCAAACATTTTCTCTTTAACACAAAATTCTTAGAGACGGCAAAAGTAAGTCCTTGTGGTTAGTAATTAAAGCCACCTTCATATCTATCAGCAAGAATTTGTATTTAGCCATATCTTCAGCCAATGTATGCATGGGGGGAGGGAGGTATGGAGGGCCAGAGAGCAGTACATGTGATTCCACCTCATGAAAGTTTCATTCACAACCATAAGGTAAGCTCGTCTCCCAACAGATATACCAAGGCCTGCACTTAGAAGAGCAAGCACAGCTACTAGAAGGAAGATCGATCTTGTCAAGGGGACAGAAGACATACCAACAGGGACTAGTCTCACAACTTGTTATCACCAAAATGTTGATTAAACAAAAACAATGAGCTCAGTTAGTCCAGCTGTGGGGAATGGAAAAGCAGAAACCATCCATTCATTCCACAATTTTTACTGAGAAGCCTAGAAGAGCCAGCCACTGTTCTAAAGTGAAAATGCCACAGGAATCAGAGGAATATGAGGTTATGAGAAACACAGAAGTCAGAGAATCATCTGATAAGTCTCATAACCTACCAGGATGCAAAATGTCCATATGTCTGATGGTGATGGAAGAGCCAGAGGGGACAGCCAATGACAAGGAAAAGTTGCATGAGGCAGGGAGCTCCAAGTTCTCATCCTGCCTCTGCCCCCCGCCCTTTGCTGTGGAACCTAGAGCAGGTTAGTTCCCGTCTGGGTCCCAGTTTCTTTCTCTGTGAAATAAGACAGTTGTGACAGATGAAGGATCCCTCACAATTCATAGGAGTAGAGCCTGAAAAGCAAGCATTAAACTGGGTGAGTGTCCTAGTGTGGACAAGATACGCTCCAACCTTTCTCCCATTGGTCAAGATCAATACTGCAACGTAATTCTGTGCTCTCTTTGCTCTGGGGTGATTATCCTAGATGAAATTTGTCAATGATCAGCGTCATTTCTATTGAATGCCATCAAAATGTTTAGATGCAATAAGTGAAAAACACTAAATGTTATCATTCAGTGGTAACAACAGATACAAAAGAGATCAATACCCAAAGCCATGTGTTACTAGTAGAATAGTAACCAACTCAATGTGTTTGGCATTTCACTTTAAGAAGTGCTTTCCCATATCATCCCTCATTTTGATTGCTACAGTGAAGGAAGCTGAGGCTCCAGAAGTTATATGCTTAGGTTTACACAGAAAATACATGACAGAATTTGAAACACAACCAGGTCTCTGATTCTAAATTCAGTATCTAACACAGATATATTTCTTACGTTCAACAAATTCATTAGCATATCCATTTATTCAGCACTTACTATGTGCCAAATCTATGCTAGACTCTCGGGCCTACAAAAGGGAGCAAACCAATGAATATTTACATGAAGTTAATATATGAATGAATCGGCCTTGGCTGGTTTGGCTCAGTGGTTAGAGCATCGGCTGGTGGGCCAATGGGTCACTGGATCAATTCTCAGTCAAGGGCATGTACCTCGGTTGCAGTTCCAACCCGGGCCTCAGTCAGGGCTAGTGCAGGAGGCAACCAATCGATGTGTCTCTCTCACATTGAAGTTTCTCTCTGTCTCTCTGTCTTCTAGAGGGTATGTTAATGTGATAATATAGACTTTCATTCCATGGGGCACTGTACACCATGTACAACCTGAAAACCTTTTGAGTTAGGCAAAATGGGGTTAGAGCGGACTTAGAAACAACCCTGGGAAGGAAAACACCATTAGACAACGATTATTCAATTAAGGACTGTCAACATTGCCTCTTGAGAGCAAATTATTCCAAACAACTCTTTTTCTTTTTTGAATTTAAATAGAGCAGCAGCAACAACAAAAAGAGATGAGGGGGGTCCCCCCAAACAGGCTGAGGAACTATACTTCCAGAGGAAAACACAAAGATTTAATCAGCACCTCCACATACTTAGATGCTGGAGAAGAGAGTAGGGCTTTTTCTCATTAAATTAAAAGGTAACAAACCTTTAATTTTTCCCATGTTTTGGCAAGAAAATTATAAGTAGCTGTGCCCCATGGGTTTAGCTTGAATCTAAATACCAGCAGGTGTATGTAAGACCAATGTATGAATGCTGTCATTTAGAGGTATGTACATTACTCAGCATTTGGGGTAGGAGGAGGTGGTAGAAGCCTTCTTTAGCCAGGTGCCCTACAGGAGCTGCCCAAGCCTAGGTGGTTGCTTTACAAAGGGTGTGTTGACCAGGCCAGGCTTACTCTCTACAACTGGATGGAACATAGTGCCCTCCTACCAGGTGCCCTGGCATTTACATAGGGGTGTGATAGAATCCTCTCACACACCCAGCTTTACCACAGGGTTTGTGGTAACTCAGCTTCAGACACAGCATGAATCAATTTAACATGAAAGTTTCAGGCCTATGCCTTATGCCCTGGCCAAGCCAGTCACCAATGACTGCCTTTGGGCATAAGGAAAATGAAGTGAGAAAGTGGAGATGACTCCATGTGAGTTAGTCCCACTACTGGAAACACAGGTCATACAGCATCTGAAAAAGTCCATCAAATCCCCAAGCTATCAAATTCCAGAGGATTGTCCTATCTTAGGTATGACCAGCCACAAAGACAGCCCATTAAGGCCCTGCTGAGCAAGATCCCCAGAAAGCTTTCTAGGAGACCCAGAAGAGGGGTTCAATCAATATTTGTAATTGAATTGCTTCCTTTTGGCCATATTTATAATAATGGCAAGAGAGGCTCAGATAAGGGGGGACTACTGTCCTGGGAGAAAACAAAGATTTGGCTTGGATATATGGAGATGCACTGGCATCCCCACACCAGGAGGGAGTCAAACACATTAATAAGTTCAATGACAAAAATAAATTGCTGCCTTTCATAACACATTTCTCTGGAAGGGTACAGCAGAGAGACCTGGAGATTAGCTCTGACTGCCCCTCCTAGCTTTGTGATCTTGGGCGAGTCAGTTAAGTATTTGAATCTTTATTGCTTCATCTGCAAAATGGGGTCAATTACACCCCCTCTGCCTACTTCACAGGGTACTATTAAGATGTGAGACAGGGCAATTCACACCATCAGGACTATTCTAGATGAATATGTTGGGGGAAGAGAGAGCAGGGCAATGGGGCTTGAAAACATGGAATCAGGCTAAAGCTGGACTCCAGCTGAGCCCACTGCCTTGCTTGGTTGGCTCCTTCCCTGCCCTCTCCTGCTTGCTCCCGTTCTCCACCAAAGAATCCCTGTTTCAGGTTCTGCTTCTAGGGAACAGAAACTGAAACAACCAGCTTTCAGCAACACAATTTTAAGAAACTAATATGCTCTATTTCTCTCCTTGAGAGTCGACTTTAGCTTATATTTTATTGAACCAGATACCCAGGATGGTGAGATAGGCCATTTATGCCAGCCTCCACTATCTTCCCTTGCCTTAAGGAGCCAGGAAAGATATTTTCAAGCTAGATGGCACTAGAGGTTCCACTGTTGACACCTATGACTATCTACTTCTGGCCCTCAGCAGAGGAGAACATTTTAACTAGGGTCTTGATAGTATTGTGTTACAGTAAGCCCTAAGAATCCCAAAGTATCTTATGCAGTGTGAGCTGCCCTGGTCTTAGAAGTGGCTCTGTGAAAGGGGAATCAAATGTCCTTAGGACCATGAGAAAATCCTGCGTCAAAAGTGGGTAGTAGAGAAGCCCAGACTTGGAGAGGCCCTCAGTAACTCGGCTTTGCTCATTCATAGCCCATGCAAGGGAAAAGGCTGTAAACTGGAGCTTACTCACACCAATTGCTAAAGTTCAGATTTATAACCAAACATTTGTTACCCAAAACATTTGTTCTTTAAACCTCTCCCTGACAACAAAGGCAGTTTGCCCACACCAGTGAGAAGTGGAGGAAAGGCAAATTGATCACTTGTTATTTTTGAGATGGTTTCAGATTTGCCAGCCACAGCTTATTTCCCCTTCCGAAGGTAGAGAACAGGAATAAGAAGCTGTAGTTGAACAAAAGGTGTGTAAAACACTGGCATTTCTCAGGAAATAATGAATACTATATTCACTCACAAACAATTGCAAGATTGCAGGAAGGAAGTCAATATGTATTGATTATGAGTCCAAGTAACTAAAATAAGGCATCTAAAGGGAATCTCCTGTGGATTCACTTACCAATGAAAAAACAAATCAATCACGGTAACACAATACCATCAAGACCTTAGTTTAAAATGACCACATTTAGAAAGACAGCCACTAGTGTCAACAGTGGAACCTCTAGTGCCATCTGGCTCACAGATATCTTTCCTGGCTCCTTAAAGGGGAAAGTAGTGGAGACTGGCATAAATGGCCTATCTCACCATCCCCGGTATCTGGTTCAATAAAATATAACCTAAAGTCGACCCTCAAGGAGAGAAATAGAGCATATTAGTTTCTTAAAATTGTGTTGCTGAAAGCTGGTTGTTTCAGTTTCTGTTCCCTAGAAGCAGAACCTGAAACAGGGATTCTTTGGTGGAGAACGGGAGCAAGCAGGAGAGGGCAGGGAAGGAGCCAACCAAGCAAGGCAGTGGGCTCAGCTGGAGTCCAGCTTTAGCCTGATTCCATGTTTTCAAGCCCCATTGCCCTGCTCTCTCTTCCCCCAACATATTCATCTAGAATAGTCCTGATGGCGTGATTCTGGCTTTAACATGATCCCATGAGGACCTGTGGGGCACAAACTGCACCACAGGGTTGGTCCCACCTTAAGGCAAAGGGGTTGAACCAGTTATTCCCCCAGCGATGAAAAGGGAAAAGGGAAAACCTCTTTGGCAAGAGGGATCTTGTTACAGAGGAAGGGGCGACTGTTACAGAGGAAGGGGCGACTACAATGACCCTTAGCAACCAACACTCTCAGCAGCTAAGGGACAGGTACACACGACTGGTAAAGAGAATGTGGGCAAGGCACCAAACAGTGTCCAATTGCTGAATATCAACTAGATACCTTGCAAATAAAACTTCCTACTGTGGGCCTGCAACTCTCAACCTCATCTCCTACTATTCTGTCCCTTGTTCACTCTACTCCAGCTGCACTGGTCTCCTGGCTGGTCCTTGAACATGCTTTCATCTCAAGGTGTCTGCACTTGCTGCTCCCTCCGCCTGGAGCTCTTTGTGCAGATAATTTGTATTACTTCCTTCCTTAATCCTTCAGGTCATTATTCAGAAGTCATCTTCACAATTTGGCCTTGTGTAGCCACCCCCCACTCCCACAGACACACACTCCAGTGCCCCCGTTTATCTTCCTTGCTTTATTTTTCTCCACACTACTTATCAACATGTGACATAAAAAATGTTTTATTTATGTTTATTGCCCCTCCTTTCCCTCATGAATGTCAGTTCCAACAGGGCAAAAATATTTTTTCTTTATTTTTAAACGTCTTTATTGATTTCAGAGAGAGGAAGGGAGAGGAGAGAGAGAGAGAGAAACATCAATGATGAGAGAGTCATTGATCGGCTGCCTCCGGCGTGCCCCCCACTGGGGATCGAGGCCACAACCCGGGCCTGTGCCCTGACTGGGAATCAAACCGTGATCTCCTGGATCCTAGGTAAATGCTCAACTGCTGAGCCACACCGGCCAGGCAAGATTTTTTTTTCTTTACTGCTATATCTTTAATGCCTGGCTCATTACATATTCATTGAATAAGTAAGTAAATAACTCCTTAATTTCAATGCTCTCACCTAAGCTTTAGCCAACTGGGCTATATTTCCAATGTTCACATCTTCACCTCTATTTCATCCACACCATTTCCAGTACATTAGGTTCACTTTAAAAAAACAAAACAAACAAAAAATACCCACACACGTACAGCCCTGGCTGGGTGGCTCAGTTGGTTGGAGCGTCACCCCACACGCCAAAAGGCTATGGGTTCAAGTCCCAGTCAGGGCACATGCCTAGGTTGTGGATTTGATTTCTGGTTGGGGCATGTATGGGAGGCAACCAATCGATGCTTCTCTCACATTGATGTTTCTCTCCCTCTCCCTCTTGCTCTCTCTCCCCATTCCTCTTTCTCTAAAAGTCAATAGAAAACATATCCTTGGTGAGGATTTAAAAAAATAAAATAAAATAAAATAAAATAAAATAAAATAAAATAAAATAAAATAAAATAAAATAAAATAAACAAACAAAAAACACAGTGATGGTCTTGTTTATTCCCACTACATAGTTTCAGATGTTCACCAAACCAATTATAGTCATTGGATCTACATGGGTTATGAGTCATGTTTGTTTTGAAAGTGAAAATGCTTAAAGCTACCCATCCTGCCAGTCATGAGGGACAAGACACTACAAGAAAGAGTCTAGTGACACTTCCCAAGTAGGCAAATAAAATCCAAGTGCAGTGAAGGTGTATTGTACATCCTAAAAGGGACCAAAGCCCCCCCTCTCACCCCAATAAATTGTATCTGAACAGAAATTCAGTAGCTTCTATCAAATGAAGCTATTTATATATGCTACTTATTTTAGGAAACCTAGAAAATAATATGCGCTACTTTTTTATATTTCTTCTATAATGTATGATACAGTGTGTATGAACACAATCAATACTTATTAGGTTTTTGGATCTGGAATAAAAAGAAATCTTAGTGCATCACTTTACACCTGCATACACAGAACACAGTTTGAAAATTCAAGTGTTTTACTAATTGGTTCATTTCAGCGGTTGACACAAAAACAGAATTGCAAGTTGTGATAAGCTTCCCAAAATTTGGGTATGCTTTCACCCAGCAAAAGTGCCCCAAAATGCCTTCTAAACCTTTACTAGCTTCATGACCTTGGGCTCTCTCAGTCTTAGATCCCCTCAACTATAAAATGGGAAAAACCTTATTGGGGTTGTGAAATCCTATGAGATCATGAATGTAAAAGGACTTTGTAAAGCAAGATACACAATAAGGTTTGAGGTACATCTGACATGCCAGCAGGCTTCTAAAATTCAGCTTGTATATATATGTTTCATAGCTTAAATTATTTGGAAAAAAACAGCAACAACAAAACACTAGGAGGATAGAAAGGCCTCAGAAGTTATGGCACAATGGTAGAAAAGCAGAATTCAATAGGCACTTGATATCTGAAATTAGCAGACAGGGTCAATCTGCTCTTCTAAGTCCAATCTTGTGCTTTTTCACCTGTTAAACAACTATGACTGGGAGTCCTGCCAGGAAAAGCAATCTTAGGCCTTTGTCCCAGACTGCCCCTTTGTTTCTGGGCTAGTATCATCTACTTCATTCCAGTCTGGTAGACAGATGCAATGTAGCATAGTGATTCAGAGCACAGGCTATGGAGTCAGACTACATGGGTTTGCATTCTACAGCCCTGAATTCCTAACTGAGCAAGCTTCACAATGCTGCATAACACTGAGCCTCAGCATCTTTATTTGTAAAACAGGCAAATGAATATGAGTATGTACTTCACTCAGGGTGGTTGTTAGGATTAGATGCATGACGTTTGTAAAATGTACAGCCCGCAGAAATAATTCAAAAAGGGGCAGCGGTTGCAACCTCTAGGCCAAGTCCTCGCACACTTCTTTGGGAACGCCTTCATCGTGTCTGCCATCGCCATCTGTCTGGTTATACCGGCGAATGTGACATATGGCCCTTATTCAGTCTGCTGTTCTGTATAGTGTGACGACCCTAGTAAGCACCTATTTCGTAGCCTTTGCCTACAAAAATGTGAAATTTGTTCTCAAGCACAAAGTAGCACAAAAGAGGGAAGATGCTGTTTCTAAAGAAGTGGCTCTAAAACTTACTGAAGCTGATAATAGAAAGATGTCTTGGAAGGAAAAAGATGAAAGAATCTTGTGGAAGAAGAATGAAGTTGCTGATTATGAAGCTACGTTTTCCATCTTCTCTAACAACACCCTATTCCTGGTCTTGGTCATTGTGGCATCCCTCTTTATACTGAAGAACTTCAGCCCCACAGTGAACTCATTCTGTTCACTAGTGCTTCATCAGGCCTCATCGCCCTCCTGTCTACTGGCTCCAAGGAGACCATGGCAGCTTCACTCCCTGGCTTTGTATCTACGGGTGGCCTGTGGTATATGGAAAAGTAGCCAGGTGCTCGGGGTGGGAGACACAGAAGATGTTTTTACAGTCTGAAGTTTGAAAGACCCAACAAAATGTAATTCAGTATTTGTCTGTGGGCTCTTTTTTGACAGACTGTTGAAATTACATGAATTGGAAGGGAAACTCAAGAGTACAGGACATTTATTAAAAGGCAAAATGTGTCACAATGTGGTATAATCACAAGAGAAGAAAATAACTTGTTTCCTTGATCTGTCAGAGGTCATAGTAACCTGTACTGAGCTGTTAGTATTTGTTATAGTAGCAAGAAGTTAATAGCTGGTTCTGTGCATTCCAAGCACAATATTACAATTGCATGTTTACAAGTCTCTGAATTTGTGATTTGAAGTAACTCAAAGTTAAAAACATGGTTTCTCCAATTTGGGGAAGAAAAAAAGGGGAGGCAGCTATCATTGTCAGACCAATGAGCTGTGCCCGAATTTTGTTTTTGTTTTAACTTTACCTTTTACAGTCCCAGGTTTCCAATGTGCTCGATTGAATGCTAAGGAAGCCCTCACCAGCTGCTAGGACAAAAGCTAAGCTGTCTCATCTGGGCAAGTCATTATGGATGTGACTGACAGGAACTCTTCCCTGTTGAGGCACAATGTGACAACATGGAAAGAACACTGGACTTGGAGTCAGAAGACTTCAAGTTTCAGCCCTACATCTTACCAGCACTGTGACCTAGGCTAACTCACTTCTGCACTAGAAATTAAGGTCCTGGAGGGCAGGGGCCATATCAAAACCTGTTCATCTGTCCCCAGCACAATGACTGAACTTTAGTAGGTGTTTGACAACGACTCTTTAAATGAATTAAAGACATGAATATATCTGATCTCAATTTCCTTTTGCATTCAAAGAGATAATAATAATTGTCTCAAGGTTGTTTGGAGATTAGGCTTGGATCAGAGTATCCTCTCCTTCCCCTGTCCTAACATTTATCCTATTCAATGTGACTGCCTTTTTTATGCTGGTTCCCTGTCTACTAGAAGGTCTCTCATGATGTCCTTCCTCTTTCTACTCCCTTCCAGTTAATGCCTATTCATTCATCCATTCTTTGCTCAAAAGGCCCTTTCTCTGACTCTTCATGGCTCCTTCTGCTATTATAGCTCTTCCCATACGTCCTCCATGAACTCAAATTATATTTCTATAGTGATTTCATTTTTCTGGTTAGACTGTAAACACCACCACGGCAGGGCTGGTGTCTATCTTGCCCACTACTATGTTCTTTGTTCATTGGCCAATTGTTCACCTATATGAACAGCTTATTGAAAGTGTTTTTTGGATGAATGAGTGAATGTTTGAGTAAATAAATAAAAGAGAAGCAGTTGTAACAATGGAAAGGATCCTCCTTGCTGCCTCATCCTTTTGCAGAACCCTCCAGTTGTTAGTTTAAGACTATTGCCATTATGTGGGATCACTCCATTCTAATGCTGTTAGGAATGTTACTTTGCAAGCCCTATTATTTAACAGTAAAAATATACTATAACAAATTCTCGGATACTGAAACTGTGAAAGCAAGTGCTCAAGCTCATTCTTTGTGGGCACCCAACTCTCTCTCTCCTTCTGATCACAACAGAATGCTCCTGTCTTTGGAACGTTGCCCGCTCCTCTGTCTCCAGCAGTTGAGCTCCCAGGCTCCCACTTTTCCAGCCTGCCTGGAACCTGGCTCAGTGCTCTGCTGTCCTGGTCCTCTAAGATCCATGCTCCAAGGTCCTCATTGGAGTGGTGCTTCCCAGACTCCCTAAGGTTGATGGCTAGCACTTAGCACTCCTTTTGGCTTAGCAAGGCTGGTGGGAAGGGGAAGGAGGTGTGAAGCTGGAGGAGAGGTACTATAAAGGTCATGAGCTGGATCCCTTTAGAAGATCTTCCCACCGAACTCCTACAGCCTTCCTGGGAATCCTCTATTAGTACTGTTCCTATGTTCCAAATGAAGAAACTCTATGACCAACCATTCCCCTGGCAGCAGTCTCATGCATGAATGCCACCATTCTTCTGATGTCTGTTCGCAAGAAGCTGTTCGTGTGACATAAATGTGATGCATGATAATGTAATTGTTCTTGCTGACCAACGGGGGCATTAGAATCATTCTTCCTACTAATATTTTTTGAGCACCAGCCATCAGCTCAGCTCTGGGGAGACATCAATGCACAAGACAGATATAGAACTACCGGGATGGGAGTGGGGGCAGAGAGGCATTGCAGTGCAGCAAGCACTGTAACAGGGAAGGAAGGACGTGCGGGGTACAGAAGGGCGCTGCTTAGTGCACACCAGGGGCGCAGGAAAGCGGAACGAAAGCCTTCTTTGCTGCAGTACAGATGAGAATGGCCAAATCCAAACAGGCCAACATGAGGCACTTCCCATCTCCCGTACGCAAAATGTCCCTTTAGTCAATAGATGTCTGTGACACACCGACTCTACGCGAAGCAGAGTGCTGTGCACTCGGGGTGCGAAGGGAAATGAGGCAAACAGGATCCTGCGCTTAGATGGGCACTTCGACCACGTGGTCTCAAAGGTGCCTCCCAGCAAGGATGTCCGGGTGTTTTTCCTCCCAACTGTACAAAAGTCCCTTGATTTGATGCTCCCATGACAAGCCCCAAGGGTAACACCGGACAGTCTGTCCCAGATTAAAGGGACATCTCCTTAGAAGCCTACCAAATCTCCTTAGAAACCCATCAAATCTCTCTGGTGTCTTAGAGAAGACAATGCACTTGGCTTTCAAAAAATATTCCAGAGCCCATCTCTCTCTTTTGTTGTTGTTGCTTAAGCTTCACCGAAGGATATGTTTTATTGATTTTTAGAGACAGGGCATGTGCCCTGACTGAGCATCGAACCATGACCTCCGAGTTCCTGGGTCGATGCTCAACCATGAAGCCACAGCGGCCAGGCGGGATACACTCATTTTTAACATGAGGGAAAGATGTTCTCCAACCTCTACTTTTTAAGCTGTTCCTATATAGATATTTCTGCCCTGGTAATGGGCTCTGTCTCCAGTGGGGGGCGTGCAGGAGGTGGCTGATCAATGACTCTCTCATCATTGATGTTTCTATCTCTCTCTCTCCCTCTCCCTTCCTCTCTCTGAAATCAATAAAGATATATTTTTTTAAAAAAGAATAAGTGAAGTAGAGAAGAAAAGGCACTTCAGACCAGGTAACAATCTAAGCTGATATAGTCATGAGTGTGGGAATTGGAATAAGCCCACAAAAGTGACAGGAGGGGGGAGGGTCAGGTTATCAGAAATAGCTTCTATATCATAATATTTGTTATTGCCATTCTCATTCCAAAATAGTTCTGTATTCCATAAAACCCTGGTTCCCAGGGGCAGTTGGAGAGAAGACTAAGGATCTGTACTGCCTTCCCTGGTTACCTTACACGATTATTCTTAGGAGATAATTTAAAATGGTATGAATATACTAGGAATTAATAAGAATAAAAGAAGGTTCTGTGAAAATCAAACTGATTATCATCATATAATTAGAAATTTCACCTATGGCTGAGCTTGTATTATATAACAGCAAAAATCTAAGTAGTGGCAATGGCTGTCAAATTATTGCAAAATAAAAGACTATCAGTTCAATCCGCTTGGAAGGGTGGTGAGACAGTGATTCTGTGACAATAATCCAGTTGGTTTACCATGGACTATGAATTTCACTTCCCCATGCAAAGGCTCCAGTGGCTACTGCAAATTCTCTATCAGAAGGAGGGGATGGATGTGATGTGTGTCCGAGCTTAGCTCCCCTGTGGTCCTGTTAGCCTCTAAATGCTATATCCTGCGGAACAGAAGCTTCTTAGCATTTTCACATATTTGATTGGGAAGAATCTTCTTCTAAGGCCTTTTGACTAATCCCCAGAGTCAGTATTTCATTTGAAAAAGAAAAAAAAAAATGCCCAAGCAATTGAACCCTACTTAGTCCCATGTTCACTGCACAGAGTCAAAGAGATATCTGATTATGAAGATCAAGTTGTTATTACCAAGGATGTAGTAACAGTTTCACAAATAATTTGAATCTAACTCCCTTTATCAAAAGAAGTGAGAAGAGTGCATGTTGTGACACACTATCTACGGCCTATTTTCTTTGCTAACACTCTATTGCACCAATTCCTATTATTTGCAGCAACTCATTCCAATTTTCCTAGGAATACTGTGAAGTTGTACTGCATACATGTGCAATCAATGTCTTTTAAATGTAATCTGTAATGATGATTCACATTTTCAAGCTCAGTTTCCAAATTGGATTAGTATGGTCCTAGTGAAATTGAATTTAATGAATACTTTTAGCTGCATCTTATTTATGGAAAATCTAGTTCTTCCTGCAAAAATGACCTCATAAGTACATTATTGCATCTGTACTACATTCATAAATAGCACTAGGAGAGATTTAATTCAGAATTCTATGAGGAGCACAAATAATAAACAACTAAGAAAATAAAATGCAAATGGCACATTGAGAAAAATAAATAAACAAAAGAGTAGCATTAATTTTCAAATATTCCTGATGCCTTACTGGAAATTTATGGTTAATCCAATTTATTTGATATTCATGAAATATAAATTAAAATAAATAAATCCCAACTTACCACTACTATCCAAGTAGCTACTCCATTCCAACCAGCTTTCCATTGGGAATGACATGTATTAGATAAATAAGAGACCAGTAATACAATGTACCCAAGAGGGGAAAGCAAGCACTAACAAATTTCCTTTTCAGATAATGCTATATTGATATGAGCTAGAAGCACAGAATTGATCGTATTATGTTAACTAAAATCAATGATCCCCATCCCACCTCAAATTACTGAAATGTAATTGGAAAGAACTGCATTCTTCCCTGCCTCTAGTCTGTGACATCGATATATTTAATTAATTTATTTCTGCTTATGCCCATTGCACATGCCCACTGTGGAAAATTTGGAAATTAGGAAATGCATAAAGAAGTTAACAACTACACACAAACCCACTAACTAGAGATAATCCTCTGTTGACATCTTGGTGTAATATTCCTTCCTGTTTTTTCCCCCTACATATTGTTAATTTTTTCTCCCATACAATTAGAGCTAAATTTTATAACTCAATCTATTTATATAACATTACATAATAGGTATTATCCATGTTAATAAAATTCATCATACACTTAAATTTTAAATGGTGGCATAATATGCTACCAAACAATCCCCTAATGTTGAACAATTAGGTTGTTTCTATTTTTATTATAATAACAAAGCAACAATGAATATTTAAATCAGATTTGCAAATAAAATGCAGACAAATGACAATGAAATTACTTAGTTTTAGTTCAAGATGTAGAATTACAACAGTCAAAGGATATATGCATTTTAAGGCTTTATATATGCATCTTGTCAAAGTGATTTTCGGAAGGATTGTTTGAATATGCCTTTCTAACAGAGCGTCTCAACCTAATGCTCTTCAACAATGGATATTATCATTAAAATACAAACAAGCTAATGAAAAAACATTTTGCCAATATGATAAATATAAAATAGATATTTTATTAATTTGAGTTTTCTTGATTACTAGAAAAGGAAGCTGAACACTTTCTCATAGGTTTATTGGCTCTTTGTAGAGTTCTTTAAGCCTTTTGAGACTGGGGGCATTTTTAAAACAAGATTCTAAATATTTTCAAGAGAGAAAAAATAACACTTCCTTCTGTCTTTCTAACTCCATCTTAAATACCTCTTTCTGCTGTCCAAACCTACTTCTGATTGTGCTTTCTTCAGTGGGGATAAATAGCTTTCTCTATGCCTTTATGCGTATAAAGATCTTAATTACTTTAGCTCTCAGCCTCCTCTTTATTAGAAAAAAAAGATCCTTTAATTCAATGGTTCCCAAGCTTTAACTCACATAAAAAGTCATTTGGAGTGCTTGTTAAAAATGCAGATTCCCTGGGTCCTCTCCCAGAGTTTCTGATTCAGCATTTCTTGGGTGAGACACAGAAAGTGCATTTTACCAAGCATTCCAGGCAATTTTGATACAGGTGAGCTAGACACCACTCTTTGAGAACATTGCTTTAGCCACTCATCATAGATCTAATAATCCTAGAAACTCATGAGAACTCTCCTGTGCCTCCCCTCACCAGTTTCCTCTTCAGTGTTTCCCTGTAGGGGCAGCACTATGGCATTTGGGCCTGGATAATTCCTTAGTGGGCGAAATATCCCACTCAAAGCACAGCATTTCACAACACTGGTGCCCATCCACAAAATGCCAGTAGTTCCCTTCAATGAGTGTGACAATCCAAAACCACTCCCACAACTTTTCCAAATTCCCTGTAGGAGGGCAATACTGCCCCAGGTATGAAACAATGCCAAAGTACCTTTGGATCAAAATTTTGGGGTACACCTGACCACTGCTGAGACTCCTGAGAGACACTCTGTGTTTGTGACACTCACAAGCACACACACACACACACACACACACACACACACACACATTTAGCCCAATATCATGTTTGTTTTCTTTGTTATAAACCTGGATCTACTTGCTCCTCCTCAGAGAAGATGAGATGAAGACATCTGGCACACACACAAGATGGTAGAAGTAGAGCAGAAGGGAATCTAGAGAACAAAGAGCATATGGCTGTCTCTTTTTGGCCTCTATGGATCAGTATTCTTTTGAAGCACAATGGGAAAACAATAAATAGTTGGAAAGTAAACAATGATTTACATTAAAGAACAATTGCTCATGTGCCTTAGATAATAAAGACCTTGTTACTCTTTGCCAAAGCCATCATCCTATGTCTGGGCTAGCTCTGATTTTAGGCACCCTGACTGCTGCTGGCATTGGAGCTGAAGGCGTATGTTCCCTTGGATTGCACCCGGCACAAAGGCAGAGACAGACAGAGCGAGGCAGTGGATATATACCAAGCAGCTCTTGGCAGCCAGAGGGCAATTTGTGTAAAAGCGCAATAATATTTGTGGTCACTGATAGTTTTTATGACTCCTGGGTCTTCTTTCTCTTTCTTCCTGGCAGTGTAGCTGCAGTGAGGGGGCTCACCACGAAAACAGCTGCATTAGTAGTTGGTAAGCTGTTATTAAGTGGAAAGAATCTATTTCTGCCTCAGTCTATGGAATAAAATGGTCCAGCTAGCATGACCATTAGCTTCTTGGATTCATTTTATTTTTTGTTCCAAGTGCATTGGAGGAGGCAGGCTAAATGAATGACTCTTCTAGGAATGCCTTCTAGATAATCACATCATGAGGATCCCAGGGCCAGTCAAAGTGCAAAGCAGAAAATGTGCGGCGGAGCTGAGGGTGCGCAGGCCGGGCCATACAGTGTAGGCAGCCTGGCGGGGGCAGGCATCCAAGTTGTTCCTAATGCTTAAGCAACCTTTGCAGAGACAGGCATTCTCCCCTCTGATAGGTGGCCAAGTAGGAGGACACAGCATCCAGGAGCTGACTGCAAGATCATTTCTGAGAACTCCAAAGACAAGATCCCCAAGCAACAGTGACTCAGTAATTATCTGGGTGGCAATACCATCAAGGCATTCATACATGCATGTTGGTAGCAAGGATAATTAATGAGTCCCTCTGTCCAGAGCTTTTGCAGCATACTTATTTATACTTATTGGCCATATGACCTCTTGGCAGCATAAAACACTAATAATCCCTTGTTCCTTCTTCCAACTCCCCTTCACTCAGTTACTAAGGCTGCACTTTGTCCTGCCCATTAAATGGACCAATATGTCCACGCTTACACATTTGGACTAGGAATACTGAACACCCCATTTGGCTCTGTATGCATACTCAGTGCTTCCCTTGGGCTCCCCTTACATGACAACCTGTTTTAAAAGTGTGTTAGTGACTCTACCAAAGCAATGTCCTTCAGAATAAACCTTTGATTTTCATATTTGTGCCCAGAACTGTTAGGGAAGAAGAACCCGAGGTCTCTGCTCCAGCCCAGGTGATCAATCTGTTAGGTGTGTGCCCTACCTGGACACTCTGTCAGGGGAAAGGGTGATAATCAACTCTCCAGGCTCTCCTCCTACTGCTTTGGGTTGTCCGTATACACTAGTCTAGGTGCCTGACCTTGGGTAAGATGCTCCCTTGTCAGCTCCCCTTCCTCCTCTAGTTTGCCGAGTACAGATACCAACCCAGGTGGAGGCTTTGGACCTGCGGGTTTCACACTCTACATTCTTTGTCTTAAAAATGCTGTGTGGGTATCCTCTGTTTCCCCCATGCTGGTGGCTGCTAAATTTCTAACCCAGCCTGACTTCTCATCTAAGCCTCATCTCTCTGTCATCAGTTGTCTACTGAGCATTTGATCTGTACTGGACTGGCCTGCTGCTACCACAAAATCCTGAAAAGCGCAGACCAATAAGTCAAAAGGGACCTCAGAAAGCATTTTCCCCCCTTTCTTACTTTCCATCTTCAATCTTCAGCCCCAAATTCTCCCAGGCACTTCATGAGGCAGTGCATGTGCAAATGCACAGGCTTTGAAGTTAGACGAAATCTGGGCTCTGCTGTTCACTAGGTATGTAAACTGGAGCAGGGTGTATAACTCCTCTAAGCCTTGGCGATCTAATTAGTAAATTGGGAAAACAACTGCTCTCCCACATCTGGGATTTTTACATGCTACTCCCCTGCCTAGAATGGTTCCCCAACCCTTCTTCTGCCATCTCCATCAGAATGGCTCTTATGTATCCTTCAGTAGCAGATTGGATGAAAGAGTAGCAAGATAACAGATGATGGCAAGCCTCTAAATCCCTGATCCGATCAAAAGTTTCAGGGGCCACTCAGTTCAGCCTTGCTTGGCTAAGTGAACATGGATCCCAGGCTTGGAATGGTTCACACTCCACTGATCCCTAACTACTATGAACAATTATGTGAGAAGAGTGCTAAAGCCACATGGTATCAGGCACAGTTGCTAGAAATGTAGAAAGGAAACTCACCAGGGAAGCCTCAGAGAAGCAGAGCAAGCCACGGCCGATGCTGAACTACCACCACACCTCTGTCTGCTGGCCGGCACCATTTCTACTGTGCTGCTTCCAGAAGACTTGTAGGAAGCCACTGAGGCTGGGCATGCTTGCTGACTAACCTGGGCACATCAGAGACCTGGGCATATGACCAAAGAGCTCGATCTATGAAACTCCTTCAGCACTGATGGGTCTCAGCCCTTATACCATAGGTAGGACTTGTATGGTCAGTCATAACAATTTGTCACATGAATGCATTTAGGGGCCAGACACTGGTCTAAATTCAGATCCGAACAGGGATTAATCACTCTGATAAAGGAGCCCAAAAGCCCATGATTTTTTTTTCTTGATGAGGCCAAACATGCACACAACTCTCAACAACACCTGCTCGATGAGGGAGCACCCTCTCAGGCTTTCAGCAGCACTGTTGACAAATTGTTCCACATATACAAAGCTTAGCCATAGCATCAGCTACCTCTGAAGTTAAATCCCAGTTGCCTAAATTAATGCCATGGGATCTTTCTCCAGCTAAAGAGGCACATTTGCTCTTCTGTTTAAAAATGTTTCCTCTGACATTAATGATAACAACAAAAATTAAGATTTCCTAGTAGAGCTGGAGACAAATAGCAAAAGGGAGGACGTGGGGCACTAGTTTATTCCATTGCATACCTTTTAACTACCTGAAATCTGTAAGCTGTTGAGGGCAAGGACTACCTGTGTTATTCACCTCTGTGTCATCAGCGATTAGTGCAAGGTCAAAGCTAAGAGCAGCTGGTCCATATTGTTTCTTGAACATCCACTAGGGGCCAGGCACTTGATTAGACACTAAGTAGATACCCGGTATACGTGTGGTGGATTAAAATGATGGATCTGTCACACTTCCTTCTACTGAGGCAGATGGTTAAGTGCAAGGACCTTGGAGGGCCCAGGACACATTTTATACCTCAGTTTTTTGAGGGAGAAATTCAAGAATTAGTTTGCCTTCATCCACCATGTCTACACTTGCTTTTTCTTCTATGTTCTATTACAATTGTAGAGCATTCATTCCTCTTTTTAATAGAAGGTTCAAAGTATACCGAGAGATGATGAAATGCCGCAAGTTTTTTGGGGAAGTGGAGATTCATGAGAGGGAGGGAATAAAAAAAGAGAAGAATTTCTTATACCATCTTCATAACATATCAGAGCAATTCTATAGCTGGAAAGGAGAGAATCTGCGTCATCTGCCTTCTGTATTCAATTGGCAGTTTGTGAGAGAAAAATTCAGCGAAGCTGTTTGGTGACTTATTGTTGTCACTCTTCTCTTCACTCCTATTCTCTCAGGCTTACTGCAAGGGCTCATGGGGGCACTGAGATTGTCAGAACACCTCCTTTCACCAAGGAAAGATCTTCCTGGCATTTGCTTTCATGCTGGAGGGTTCAGTCTCTCTTCCCTGTTCCATCACAATTCCAACAGTCATGTTCACTGAATTAGAACCCAGATTCAATGCTCTCTCTTGTTCCCTCAGATTTTCTAACCTTTATTGAGTTCTTTATTCAGGGCACAGCCAGTCATTGCTATGGCTCATAGATTGGAAGGGCTTATAGGAGGAAAAAAAGAAACTCAACACTTGCTGGCTGTGGGTTGAGGTTAATATATGTGAGTGAGAAACAGGGAAATAGAAGCCTATATTTAAATTCAGTTTTCAATGTCATGATTGTTAAGCTGATTACAATCCCCTGGCCATGTGTGGCCCAGCACACTGCCCAAAGGGTATATTGCACTCAACACCCTACAGAGCAGCCTTTCAGGCTGCAGAATGCCATCTTTTCAGCCTGTTCCTTGGTGCAAAAATCCAGTCACACTGGCACAATTCACTCCATTTCTGGGGCAACAGTTGCCAAAGTTGTCATTCTAGGAAAGTTTGGTGAGGCCTCAAGAAAAATTGAGGTTTGGGGCGCAAGTGACACATACCCAGAGAAGCCCTCTGGATCTCAAACCAGAAAGCAGCTAGACATAGAAAGAATATTCATAACTATATATACATGGCAGGCCAAGACAAGAATGAGTTGGCTATACTCCACCTTGGATTTCTCCAAAGAAGATTTCCCCACGGAGTGTATTTTACCCCCAAAAAGACCTATTTTTAGCCTTTCCTCAGGTAGCTAGTAAATGATTAACTAATTCTCATATCCCCAGGAAATTGCCTGCAGTTAGAAGCAAGAAGCAGAGTGCTAGGCCAGCACCCTAAGTGAGGTCATTCACTTTCAATCTGAAATTTGGAACTAACACAATTGTATGTGTGTGTGTATGTGTGTGTCAGTGTCCTCATGTGTGTGAGTACATGTGCATGTGCCCTGAATTTATAATCATGGAAAGATCTAAGTTTTAGGGAGAGAAAATGAGAGACAAGGAAAAGAATAAGAACTTAAGTTGTATAAAACCAGAGGTCCAATCAGGCCTTGGAAGTCAGCAAGGCCCTTTTTGCTCATGAGTCAAGACCATTTTTACTCTATATTGGACAGCTCGTCAAGGCTTCCACTGGAGGCCCGACTGCATTATAAATTGCACAAGCTGATCATGCATGTTACTAATGTCCAAACCTCCACTAACTCAGGGTTCCACATAGGATCACATCGTAACCCTTCACACCATGTCCTTAGGCAGCGTCTCCATTCTTATCTTCTACCCCTTGGTTTGTCCAAGCTGGAACTCTTGATATTTACCTCTGTTCTCCCTGCTGATCTTCCCTATCTTGGTACAAGGTACCACCTGGAAACTCAGTACAGAACTTGGGTTTCCCTCCTTCCTACACCCTTAATTCCAATCCATCAGCAGGTCCTTTGGGTTCTACCTCAAAAATAGGTCCCAGGCCTGGCCGGTGTGTCTCAGTGGTTGAGTGTCCACCCCATGCACCAAGAGGCCGCCAGTTTGATTCTCCATCAGGGCACATGCCCAGGTTGTGGCCCCAATCCCCAGTAGGGGGTGTGCAGGAGGCAGCCGAGTGTGTTGATGTCCATGTTTCTCTCTCTCTCTCCCTCTCCCTTCTCCTTTCTCTAAAATCAATAAAAACATATTTAAAAATAGATCTGATGACTCATCTGCACTCTAGCGCTGTAGTCCAAGCTACCGCCACTCTGCTGATCTCCTCTAGTAGGGCCCTAATTTATCTCCCCTCTTGGTATAGTTTGTTCTTTTCCACTTAATTATTCACAAAACCACCAGGCAACCCTTTAAAACTCCAAATCCTATTGTGCTGCCTCTAGCTTAATACTGTCCAATGGCTTTTTCTGTTGCTTTAAAAAAAGTCCAAAGACCTTCACATGGCCCGCAAGGCCCTTAGATAGTGTGGCCCCTGCCCACCTTCCTGGCCTCATCTCTTCTGACTCCCGAATTCACTGCTCTTTTCTGTCCTTTGGACAAAAGTCACTTGTTTCTGCCTTAGAAGCTTTGCGCTTCCTCTGCCCTCTGCCTCTTTCTTGGAAAACCACTTTGCATCATTTAGATCTCACTCAATACTTCCTTAAGCTACAGAAGCATTCCTTCAATTACTTTCTGCTTATTCATGCTGCTGGATTTTCTTCAGAGCATTTAGGACTTTATAACATTAGTTGAGTATTGAGTTACACATTTATTACGAATCTTCTCACTTTAGCACATATTCTTTGAGTGAATAGGGATCTGGTCTGTCTTGTGCACTGCTGTATCCCCAGCATAATGTCTGGCACACATTGAGTGAATATGTACTGAAAGGCATACTAAATCTACTTCTTTTTTTAAGTTGGTAATTCCTCTTTCCTCCCCAGTTGCAGTATTTAGTGCCTGTACTGATACAGTTGATTATATTATGACTCAGAGGGTGAGACCATTTGCTGGAATCTTACCAGGCCTGATAGTTCTGCCACAGACCATAAGCCCAGTGGCAATCCAACACCACTCTCTGTCATTCATCACCAGGAGACCTGTGCAGGAGAGTGGGGAACTCAGCTGGCTGAGGGCAGAGCTATCCGTGGAAGGGTCATGGCAGAGATTTACATGTTCCCCCTTTAACATGTTTCCTTTATTTCCACAGCATTCCCTTTGTCGGCAGCCATCAATATGCCCATCTTCACAAGTTCCAGGTTGTTGTGAATCTCTGAGCCTTTGAGTACTCAATATTTTTCGTTATTTTCTTTTTTCCAAGCCTTATGCCCCTGGCAAACTCCTAATGATCCTTCAAAACCCAGTAAAAGCATTGCTGCCTATACAAATATTTCCCTGACCCCCATTTCTTCCGATGCCTCCAAGTATACCTTGTACAGGTAAGTTAACCATTACAAAGCGATGTGATGGCTTCTCTTCTAAAGTGTAAGCAACACGAGGTCAGGGACTGGGATTTTGACATTTACATAGGGAAATGAGTTCAATTCATTCATTAATTCAATCAACCATGCATTAGACATTCATTGAGCACTTGCTATCGGGAAAAACTCCAAGGCTAGAACCCTTTCCACTACAATACACTCCACAATTACTGATGGGGACCTCATGTCTGCATTCTTTACTCCAGTTGAATTTCCAGTTAGTTTGTAGATGTCAGGAATCATGAAATTTAAGTGATTAATCCCTTGCTTTTTTTAATCCATGCAGATCTGAAGAATCAGTAAACTGAAAGCTTTCTGGGAGGAAAAAACTAAGACTGCTGTATAGAAAAATAAACAGATGGAAATTAGGAAAGCAAGGCTAATAGAAAGGCAAAATGAGAAATGTCAACCAAAGTCTAAAAGGATTTTCAGAAAGAGATATGAGAAGAGGTTTAAGGTATAATGGCAATAGCTTACAAGAATTGAAGAAAAAACGAATCCTCATCTTTAGAGTCAATTAATATTTGACAAAGGAAGCAAGAACATACAATGGAGTAAAGGCAGTCTCTTGAATAAATGGTGTTGGGAAAACTGGACAGGTACATGCAAAAAAATGAAACTAGACCACCAACTTACACCATACACAAGAATAAACTCAAATTGGATAAAAGATTTAAATGTAAGTCATGAAACTATAAAAATCCTAGAAGAAAATGTAGCAGTAAAATCTCAAACATCTCAGGGAGCAGAATTTTCTAGTTCAACTCCTCAGGCAATTGGTCTAGCAAGCTCCCTTGGCCTTCCGTCCTATGCCTCCCTTTCACAGCATTCATGTCTTGGTTACTTAGGGATGCGCAATGACGCTGACCGCATCACACTGAGACAGGCAAAAAAGGCTCATTTGCAGCCCAGCCACAAAAACTTTAATGTTAAGTTTGGCAGATCATTATTCCACCTGCCTATCCCTAAAGCGTAAGCTGCTGCCTTTTTTGCACCCCCTCTTCTAAAAAATAGATGGCTCCTTCAGTAAGGCGCTGTGTAACAAAGAGGCTGCATGCTCTCCATCCTACTTACTTCCTATGATTCAAGCCGGCTAGGCCAGTAGCGTTAGCTTCTGCCTCCCCAAGGAACTGTGGGCAGACAGTGAAGTACACAAGACGTGGACAGCTCTGTTAGGAAAAACCTTGGGGGAACTCCTTAGCTCAGCTCAGCTTAACAAGGAGAACAAGAGCAAGGGGGCTTCTACTCTCTCACAGTGCATAGGATGCTATAGCGTTACCTCCATTAAGGCAAAATTGACTGGAAGGTCTCAGTCCCCTCCAGTCACCTCTCCACCAGCTCCTATCCTCCTTCCCTAACAGACTGATAACAAGACTGTGGGTTGGGAACAGAAATGGGAGTTAAAATGCAGGCTGCAGCTGGAATTCTAGTAACTCAGCCACAAGAGAGGGGACAGAAGCTGAGTCACAATGCCCTGGGCCTAGTCATTGCATTCCTACCATTAACGGAATTGTAGGAAGCATCCCATGTGGCCTTTTCATTTTCTGTTCCCTTGCCAGCTGGGAAGAGCACAGGATTAGAGAATCACCTTCAGATAGAGACACTGCCACTGAGCATGCTCCCTGAGGCCGGGGTGGGGTGGGGGTGTCCTTTGGGAGAATTCCTCTGAGAGTCTAGCACCAATTGGGCTTTCTGCTCTGGGCCATCCTGGTGATCCAATTTGTTCCTGATCTCATTATTACACTCATTTTTTTAATGAACCACATTTATTTGCGGGTCTATTGGCAGCTTTACTTGGTTTTGAGAATTATAAACTTAACTATTGTTTATCAAATATCAAATAAGGATGCTGATTAGAAAAGGCATCCTGCTGTGCTAGAAAAAGCTTTGAGTGTGAGGTCAGAAGCCCTGAGTTTTAGTATTGAGAGAAGAAAGAAAGGAAGATAATTTTACACTCAAATAGTAATAGTGGATTTGTCTGTGAAATGGGATCACAGGTTTTTTTTTCTTCTTCAGCATTTTCCATATTTTTCAAATGTTATCTAATAAGCATGTCAAATGAGAACACTGACATCATATAAAAGATCAGCATTAGAATCTCATTTTTATCATTTATTATTTGTGTCACTTCGGAGCCAGGCACAGTCCCTTCTTTTGGTCTTTAGCTTTCCCATCTATAAAAGGAGAGGCAGGGACTGGAAGAGGAGACTTTAGTTCTACCATTCTGAGTTGCTAATGCATTTTTTGAAGTAATATTAATAGATTTAGGCAATTTCAAGAACTTGGACATTACCTGCACTTCAAGTCACCCTGACCAGAGTGGCCAAGTGCTGAAGAAGCTAGAATCCTTTCTGCAGGGCTCTGACACTTGGTGTGTGAGCAAGCAGGTGCTGCTATTATATTCTGCATTTTCTTGTGAGTCACAGTCATCCTGATCTTGGGTATTCAACTAATATTGCTACCAAAAGTGTAGGATTAATAAGCCTCAGAGAAGTACAAAGCCAGGTACCAGTGTTTGAACACATGTCTGATCAGCCATCCTAAATGCCACTCTAGGAATCTGACTAGAAAAAAAATGTGGGCAGCTGGGTGTGCTGGGGTGGGGATGGGGGGACCTCACTGAGCTTCTAGTTCTCCGTATCTGGTTTTCCTCTGTAACTCAAGGTGATCAAATCCTCTAGGGAGAAGGATTTGTTGTTTTGTTATTTCCCTGGCCTCTGGTGTATGAAAATGCCAATCAGCATGGAAAAGCCTCTCCACCACTCCCACACAAAGCTAGAGGCCGGAGACTTGGGAATGGGTGTGGAAGATGATGGCCCCTCCCCAAGTAGAGCAGGTGGTAGGATCTGAGCTCCTCCCATTTGAGAATGCCACCAATCACAGGGAGAGCCAAAGATGACAGCGGCCCCCACGGCAAACTCCTGGGTGTAAGGCTGAATAACATGCCAGTAAGAGAAACATCCTAACTTTGCTTTCTGGTCTGAGTTCAATTCAGTCCCAAAGTATAGCCCAGCCATGCTCTAAGACTCAAGGCATTAACATTGGCTTCTAATTGACATGCATGGTCTATGGAAGGGTATTGTTTCCCAACTTTGTGCTTACATGACATTTCTATCACAAGGGACAAGGGCAGGGCTTCCGCACACATAGGCAGAGTGCAGTAGAAAAGCAGCAGGATTTCTAATTGGTGTGAGCTCACTAGGTGACATTGGGCAAGTCACCTGTAATATCTTTGAACTCTATTTTCTACATCAATAAAATGGATATAATCTATCTCACAGCATGTTTATGAAGCCTGAATTAGGACATTTTCCCAAAGTATGGAGCAACTATTTTCTAGGCATGCTGATAGGTATTTGGTTGGCGTGTACGTGAATCAAAGTGCACATGAGAAGGAAGAGTACCATGATCTAATGATTTTGGGAAACACTGAGTTAAACACAGTAAGCTACTGTATTTTAGGTCTTACACCACCAACTTCCCAACTTCCCAGCCTATCATAGTCTGGAAGCTGCTCAGAAACTCCATGGGAAGCTCAAGGCAGGCCAAGTGTGTTAGGCTAGCCTGAGGGAGCCATTCTGGACCACCAGCTTATTCAGAGAGTGTTGAGACAAGATCAAGCTAAGACCCACAGTTCCTCCTGCATTTGCCTAAGGGTCATCGTATGTCAGGAGTTGCCAGGTCTGCGGAGTCCAGCTCGAGGTCAACAAACACTCAGGCTGGCTCTAAGCTAGTGGCCAAGGCCACCAGTCATATCAAGTTTGGTCACCTTTGACCAACAGCAATCCATAAGATTGGCAGCTAATATCTACCACATTCGAAGACCAAGAGTACATTTAAGGAGACATGAAGATAGCAGGTAGCTTGGCCTAGAGGTGGCATTGGTACAATGGAAGGGTTGGGATCAGACTCCCATACGGATAGGACAAAGTTGGTAGAATTATAAAGTTCAAGTAGGAGCCAGAGTGTCAAAGCTTAGCAAGATGGAAGCATTGGCTAAAAGGATCCCCAAATGAGGAAGCCACTGAAAGTTCTGAAGGAATGGTCTTTCTGCCAGACTAGAAAAGTCTAAAGGGGCATTTTGATCCCAGATAAAGCCAAACAAAGAACTGAGATGTGGAGGAGACATAATATTTCGTAAAACAACAAGAGAAATAAACTGTGGCTGTATGGAAACCTAGGTGAGCATGTACAATGGCACTTTAAAACTTGGCTTCTACACTCATGACTCAACCAGTTAACTTAAATGTATCAGCTATCACAACTACACTACACCCCTTATATTTAATGAGTGACTAGGAAAACACTGGTAAGTATCAGAACCAGAGCTGAAATCCAGGTCGATCTGATTGCAAACCCCAAGTTTTTTCATTTACACTGTGAGAGAGGCAGTGTGAGAGAGAGTTGGCTTTCCTAAGCCTTGAGGTGTCTTTCAGTAAAGCGTCCCAGTGCTGGATCCTTACCACAGCTGGCCCCCATGCCTGCAGGCTACTGCCATTCATTCATTCCTATAGCTCACAAGCCCTGGTACCTCAGGCTTTTTTTTAATGCCAAGAGAGCTGTTGAGGTGCCTGATGCCTAACAATTCCAAGAAAGGGGAAATTACCCCTTCTCCAGGACAGCCTAAAAATCTTTCAGTAGATTTTGAAGACAATGTCAAACATATAGTGCCTGTGCCATTAGGCCATTGCTCTAGTTGTTTTCTATAGTGAGAATGCCTTTGTCTGATCGGATCCTGCGTGTTTTTCGAAGTCCATCTTAAATTTTCTTTCCCACCATGAAGTATTTGTTCATTCTGCCAACATCCTGGGATCTCTCACTGCTCTGAAACTCCATAGCAAATATTTTATCCTGTATCACAGGCAACTAATAGCTTACATCTCCCCCAAACTTCTCAACCATTACTGTAAACCTGTCAAAGTAGGATGGCATATTTCTCATATATATATGCCTCGAAACACTCAGAATAATAACACCCAGGAAAAGATCCCTGTCCTCAGAAAGTACTCAGGAGCAATTTCATGACTTGAATCCATATATAAATGCCCAACACAGATCCTGACTGAACATCTACTTCCCCTTCCTGAGAAGAGGGAGAAAAAAAAAGAGAGTGAGAATCCTAAGTCCCTGAGCAAACAGCTTCCTACTCGCTTGGAGACTGATCTCTGTGTGTATCCCAGAAGTAGCAGAGCACATTTTATACAAATGTTCAGTACTGACATAAAATATAGTAGTAAATCTATGCAAATTCAGTCCAGAAATCTATAATTCCTTTTAAATCACTCTATTAAAGACAACAAGCAGAGACTGATTAATCCAATGCTGTTGAATGAGTAGTTTCATCCCCTGATGTCTTCCTCTTTATCTACTGTATATACATATTTTACTGACACTATATCTTTTCCATGGCAATTTACATTTTGGGTTTTTCACAATCATTTTCCCTTTGTATTCAGCGTGTGAAACCAGAGTGGTTAGGTCCACGTGGAAGACAGGGAAAGACTTAACCAGAGTGATATTAAAGGTCATCCTTCAAATCAGAGGCAGATCTGAGAACAGAACACTGACTTCAGAGACTTGGGCTCTGAAGGTATATTTAATTAACAAGTCAGTTGTCCATACAAAAGAAAGGAAGAAAAAATGGAACTGAATTAGAGTTAGAAACCTCTTCTATCAACATAGCATTATTTCATTGATTTAGAGTAAAGGATTGACACAAATTGACCAAAATTGTGCAAGCAAAGGAGCAGATTAAAGAATACAAACTCCCAGACCCCACCCCATAACCACTGTATCAAAATCTTGGCAATCCTGTATTTTAATGAGCTTTCAGGTGATTCTGTTGTGCATCTATGTTTAAGCCCATGCATTTATGTCATGGCAAAGGTGTCAGATTTGAAATCTCACACCCAGGCTCTGTTCTGTCTTGCCCTGAAGTCTCCATTCAAAATAGCAGTGGAGGTGAGGGGAGGGGAGGGATAGTTCTCAGGCTGCATCCAGGGAAAATGAAATTCTGAAAGAGCCCTGTACGAGTCTTTGGAAGGAAGCATCCTGATCCTTCCTCTGGTTGCACACAGTATTTGGCTCTGACATTTCCTTAGAACATGCTTTTCACTCTTATATTATCCTGGTATGAAGAGAAAACGAGCCCCTAGCAAAAACAACTCATTCAAAGCCAGATGATGATTCCACAGCAATAAATTACAAACACTGTTTCATTGCATCGCAAAACCCATTTGTAACCAGAAAGCAACATTCTCCTTTTAGGCACAGGACCTTATTATGATTTTCTTCTCTTGCACCTGTGCAGAAAAATCCTCAACTATTTAGAAACCTCAATGATCATTGGGTTAGACTTATGAAAAATATGACTTAAATTACCCAGAATTACAACAACAAACAGAGCAGGAAGGAAAACAAACAAACAAAACAAATAAAAAACAAGTATGACATTGAATGAGTAGCTTAAATCATCCTTAAAAAATTAATATGATTTGACAGGTTTTGCCAATCCTGAATAATCAGAAGAATTCAATAGCTTGTTTTTGGGTTGTGGTGCAAAGATAAGACTCCAGGATGGAATAATTTAATGGAAACAACATGCCTCCACCCAGGATTAAATGCAGAACCACCATGAGTGAAATCTCTCACTGCTTTCCTGTTAATATTATTTGTACTGTGCTTCAACCAGGTGAGCTACTGCTTCATTAATGAGAGTAAGGCTACCACTGAGATAATTCCTTCCCTTCTGCGCCTTATAAATAAAAAAAATACAAAAAGCCATGGAAAATTTACATGAGCCTTTGACAAATTTCATTCACTAATTACAAATCAATCACCAGTTTCCTCAGAAATCCTGCTCTTAGGGCTCCTCCTGGGAGACCTCCCAACCTCCCTCTGACAGCTCCCCTGGACAGCAAGCAGCTAAATGGCCAAAAACGTATTGAGATCCAGACAAAGGGGCACTGGTCTAGATGGTTCGACCCACTCCCGCTCCCTGAGCAGCCACTGCCTTCCACACAAATCTGCTTCCAGTCCTTTGGGCCCCACTCCAGTTCTTTGAATCCTCTCTCACCACTATTATTCAGCTACTCCACATAATAATTTAGGCCAACTTTCTGGACTCTGCCTGTTCTCCCTTTCCCAAAATAAAGCCTAGCCCCTCATGCTGCATTTCTTCTCAGTTCCCAGGACAGCAGGGCTAGGACATTCATGGCTCAGGATACATTTATCTCTGACTGTTTTCTTTAAAGCCAATCTTCCTAAAAGCAAGCTGAAAGCTCCCAAGCCCACGAATGGTTTCCAAAGCTTCTGTAAAGCCAAGACTTTGCTACTGTTTCTGAACTTCTCTTGTACCTTTCTTGCCTCACAAACCAAAAAATTAAAAGAATGAAAAATAATCTTTCTTATTTGGGCCAAGTAAAAAAAAAAAAAAATGCTGGGAGAGTCCTGGTGAGAATTCCTTGGAGAGGACAGAAAGTGGTAGGAAAACTGCTCCAAGCAAAGGCTTAATCTTCTTAGAAAATCCAGGGTCAGGTCCTTTCAGGTCTCATAGCGTATCTCACACCCATATCCCCTTGGTGCTCCCTCTTCCTGTGCACACTGACAGCTTTCTACTGCAAGTACCTGCAGTTTCTGCCTGCCAGAGTGCACTCTCTGGCTGCAGAAACTCGCTCAGTCTGGTCGTGGGGTAGGCTGGAAGGAAATTCCAGGAAGCTGTTGTTTCCAGGAATAGCTCTTAATTGATAGGGGTTGGTGAATAAATGCTCGTTTTTTCAACTCTGAGGCATGTTTTGCACAACTACTCCAATCCCCAGGATGAGTTCACCCCAGCTGCCCACAGTGGGCACCTGCTAAATAATGTACTCGGTATTGACTTTTTCATTCCTTACTTCCCTGTCTCACCTACTCCAGTAATGGTGCTTCTAGAAATCACCTCCCAAATAAAGCAATTGAAGTCAAATCCTGTCTCAGGTTCTACTTCGAGGAGAAGCTGACTTAAGGCCCTTATCATTATCATCCCCAGTCCCATGACTGACTCTCCCCAGCCCCTGCTGTCACTGCCACATGGCCATCTCCTGGAAAGCCAACAGGTGTGAGAACAGTGTTGTGGACGGCAGCCTTCTTGCCCTTAGGTGAATGCTAGCTCTTGCCAAGGACTGTTCACACGTGCAGTTTATATGCACAGCAGCATTAGTTTGAGACTAGCTAAGCCAGTCTCAGCCCTGGAGGAAGGACCTAGGACATTTCTGAGATGTCGCTAGGATTTTGCTGTCTGTGATGAGGAGGGGCATTTGGTGAGCTGGCCAGAGGTGCTCACTGAAGGGTACCACCTTACAGCTGCTACTCAGAGTCACTCATTAGGAGCTATATGCTGACTTCTTGCTTAGTCCACCACACTGGCCACTTTAAAAGATCCTCAAACTAAGGACTATACTCCTTGGCTCTTCTCTGGATAATTAGGATTCTCTGTCACTAGCCCATGCCATTCGAAAGTGCCCTCTATAACTCTTAGGCAGTCCTCACGGCTCTGCGGGGGAGGACTGCTTCAAGTATAACATGTTTGGCATCTTTACACTCCCTCACTTAGTAACTAGTCTATTTTATAAGTTTGGAAGAAGGAAATGGACATATTTAGCTCAGATCCTTGCTTTCTCTTGAAATCTGCCTGCTTGAAGTAACATGCTCTGGTCTGCTTGGCCACAGACCTAAGCGATGACCTCTAAATAGCTTTATCAGAGATCACAGTGGTATGTTTATCTTCATCTACCTCACTACTGTGTCTCATTTGGTTCAGGACTCAGACAGGGGATGAAGGAGTGTTATTTACTGACACACTTAGTGTCTTGTCACCCTCCACTGTTAGAAGGGACCCAAATGCTCAAGAGTGCACTGCTGTCCTCAGTTTCCATGCACACACTTCAGAGGGGTAAACTCATTACTTGCCATGTGAACTTTAGAAAACTACTTAAACTTTCTGCACTTCCATCATAGGATTGCTGTGAGGATTAGGTATGAAGTAAAATGCCTGACATATAGTACACATAGAACAAATGGCAGATCAATTTACATAGTGTATCGTGGTTTCTACAATTTCTTCCTGGTCCCAGCACCCTCACCAATCACATTTACTTCTTACTCATTTCATAGAAAATAATTCTATAAATACATATTTGTCCTGGGTCACGAAAAGCTCCAAAGTGTGAACAGCAGGTAGTTCTGTGATGTTTGGGTAATTTCCCTCAGCTGGTCCTGCTGGTGTCATACAAAGGTGCCTCCAGAACTTTGGGAGGATCGTAGAGTAACATCCGCTCATAATTCCCAGTGAGTTGATTATAAAACAGTAGGAGATGACTTGAAATTTTCATGCCACATCTTGGATGACAAATTCCTAACCTATTGGCCATTCTCACAAGTCCATAGAGGCCAAACAGTCCTTAAATTCTTCTGAACACAGATTCCTGATATCTTTCACCAACTGATTGGAGTTGGCAAGTAAAATGGATCCATTTGCAATATGTAAGCCAGATTACAGAAGAAACCGACTTTATAATGTGAGGAAGCTCGCATGGGTGTTTGGATTACAATGCACAGAGTCCACATTCTGATAAGATGACCATCAAAAGGGGGCAGCAATGAGTCAGAGAAGGGCTAGCTTTCAGTGTATTGTAGTGATAATAAATTCCAATTTCTGGTGTTGACAAAGATAGAAATATTTATATGAAGCAGGCAGAACACATTAACTCCTTTCTGACAAATTGATTGCTTTTAAAAAGCTACTTTAGTTGGGAGAATGATCACATTACTGCCTTATGTTCAGGAATAACATCAATATCCAATCTAGTAGTGATCATATTTCAATGAAACCAATATGAGCAGAAGCAGGAAGAAGTTTAGAGATTAAGTCATCTGACCCTCCCTTTGCACAGACTGGAATACTGATTTCTACAAAGGAGAAGGAATTTGCCCAAGTTCACATAGTGAGTCAGCGGCAGGATCATGACCACGGCCAAGAAATTCTGCATTCTGCACCAAAGCTCTTTTTACTATACCAGATTGTCCCTGAATTACAAAAGAAAGCAATGGTGAGAGAGAGAAAGGGGAACAGAAAGAGAGGAAGAACAAGATAGTACATAATACAAAATATTTTTTTGAAGATGACCCTGACTATAGTTATGTAGTGGCTCAAAGAGTACTGCTAATTATACAAGAATAAAGAGAAATAAAGAAAAAAGGAACAGCATTACATTGAACAACTAAACAGTCTAAGACTTAAGAAAATACACATTTACCTTTGAACCTCCCCCACCCTTCACTTTGCTTTGTGAGCATCAAGTCTCCCCTTAGGGAATTTCCTTTCCTATAATTTACCACAAATTCTAAACGAGAGTTCACTCCTGGACAAGTGCTTCCAGTTCAGTAAAGACAAAAGATAACCAAACTGCTCCATGTCTCATGCTTTCCTGAAGTTTTCATTTCTCTCTTTTCACTTTTGTTGTTGTTAATACTCACTGGAGGATATTTTTTCCATTGATTTTTTAGAGAGAGTGGAAGGGAGGGAGGGGGCAGAGAGAGAGAGAGAGAGAAAAACATCAATGTGAGAGAGACACATTGACTGATTGCCTCTCAATGCACCCCAACCTGGGCTGGGGATCAACCTGCAACCCAGGTATGTGCCCTTGACCAGGAACCAAACCCTCAACCCTTCGGTACGCAGGCCAACACTCTAACCACTGAGCCACACCAGCCAGGGCTCTTACTTTTCAGTTGCCTTGCTCTTGTTCGGCTTGCCGAGGAGGAGCACACGAGGCCAGATGAGAAGGCAAAGGCGATTTTATTAGGGCATCTGGATACAGACAGTTAAAGCATCTGAATACAGATGGGCTGAGCTCCAAATGGCATCAGCCCGAGTGGTTGGGAGGAAGTCTTTTTATAGGGTGCAGGGAGGGAACTTTTTGGCATGTGCCCAGTTTTTCTGAGCGGGAGCAGAAAGCTACTGAATGTAAGGAACACGCCGTTGCTTGAGATACTTTCTCACGCAGGGAGTGAAAGTTGTCAAGCATAACAAACAGCATGTGGCTAGCGAAAGGAGTTTACCTAAGTTTACATTCTCATGTGTGGGGGGTGAGCCCTTAGGAATATTAAGCTTTTGTCCAAATCTAACAGCTATGAGCACCTTTGGCTCCTGGCAGCAACAGGTTGCCATGACATGAGATTAGGCTTTCAGCTCTCTAAGTGAAAAGAACCTTCTCATTTCACGATGACAGTCAAACCGCAAGAGCAGCAGGAGCTACCAGAAAAGAGACCAGTGGAACAATTTTCATGAGTTACAATGAGACTGAAAGGAAAGTTCATGATCACTTAATCTGAAATAAGGAGCTGCCAGGGATTTTCTCAGCTCTGGCCCATCTTTCTTGGACAGAACATAATATGTCTGTATCTTTGTGTCTGTATCTGACAAGGGAGGGGAGCCATACCTCCAGATAGTTTGTCTTGTAGCAAAACCTTTCCAAAACAACTGACACACTTCTCTGTCTCCTTAAATAAAGGAAACTATATATATAAGTCTATCGGTTCACTTGTGCTTCAATACTATATTCATGTAGCTCTTGACTATTGACAGTAGGGCTTGCTGTTCAGATCTGCTCCCTCTGGGAATTGGCCTTTCACTCTATCTGGCTTACCCAACCCCTTCAACTCCCAGGGCCCCTGACTGCCTTGAGTATAAAACTCTCCACTGTATTCTGTGACTTCCAGACCCTATTCTCCAAGCAGCTTAGCCCACAAAGTTCTGACCTGCCTGCTTCTCCCAAGCGAAGGAAGTCCTGGATCACAAGAGAGTTTGCTTCTGCACTAAGTATACTAAGCCACTGTGCTGCATGAGGTCTAATGCCTGCTTATTTTAAATGAATCTCCCTTATCCTCACACTCAATAAAAGTCACTGATCACTTACCGTGAGACCAGAAACTGGCCCGAGGGTTACAAAGGTCAGACAGGCACGATCTCTTCTCTTATGGAGTCAAAACCGTGTGGGACATATAGGCGAGTAACGTGCAGACACATGCAGTGTGAGAAGCGCTATAAGGAGGGTATCACAGGGTGATGTGGCAACACAGAGGAGGAACTTGGAATAAGACCTGACAGGAGTCAAGAAAATCTTCCCAGAGAAGTAGATATTGAGTCCTGAAGGATGAATAGAAGTGAATAACCGGCTGGCAGATAGTATAATTAATTGAGATGAGTTGAAAATCATCATTATGTGCTGTCATCACAGTATCTGTCTCTAGAATTTCCCTTACTCCTTCCAATTTACTGTCTCTAATGTGTGAGGTGCTTCAAAATCAGATCGGCAGGAATGTTAGTGCTGTATATAAATTAAGGGCAAATAGACTATTAGAGACTCTAAGCGGTTTACCTATGAATAAAGTGCTAAAGGATTTCTTATTCAAGACCACAAAAAGCAAAGAATGATAAACATGGCTGCATTAGAATGTAAAATGTGCACTGGGCTAGGAGTTGTGGGGTGATCCACAAATTATGAGGCAGAACACAAGCTTCATAGGAACAGAAAAGTTATTGGGGAGATAAAATTAACCCACATGAAACAACCAGAGAAATCACTCAATCAGGTCCTTATCATGGAATTTTAAAAAGTCCCAAGACCTCTGCATTATTGTTCCTCATCTTGGTCTAGCATTCAGGGTGTCAAAGGTTGATTTTACTATTGGCGATGTCCCCAAATAAACCTCTCCAAGAAATCACTTCCCATTTCCGAAAATCTTAAAAGTTTAAATGTTAGATTAGGGATTCATAACTGTATCCTGAGTAAAAGCAATGTTTATTCTCAGTGTCTGAGGTCCATTATCCAGTCATCAAACATGCTTCCAGTGGCAGAATTTGAATTTCCCTCTCCCATAGTATAAGGCTTGAATCCCAAATCGAGATGGACCCACTGGTTGTAAACACCTCCTGAGGAAAGGCATGGCGTGTCACCGCAGGCTAGCCTGCAGAGGACTCTGTAGGCCTCAATCTGCTGGAATTCTGTTCTCTCCCTACATTTTCTTATTGGATGAGCTCATCCATTTCCATGCCTTCAGCAATCATCTCAGGGGTGGGGTTGGGGATCATCTCTAAAGCTGTATCTTCAGGATATAATATGATGCTCAGCTCTAGACCTGCCTTCCAGGTGTCTACTAGGAAGCATCTTTCCAAACTAGATTTCCTCAGGAATACCCAATTCTATCTTCAGCACTGTCATTTTCCCAGTCAGTTGACCATGGTCTGTTGACTCCACATACACACACTTGACTCCTTTCCTATCACTCCCTATTTCCCCACATCTAAGTTATCACCAAGTCCGGGTAGATTAGCCCCTAAATATCTCTAGCTGTCCACTTATCATCTCCACTGTCACTTTCACAGCTCATGCTAATATTTTCTATTCCCCAGAGTACTAGCAATGTTTCATAATAGACCTCCCTGCTTCATCTCTTGTTCCATCCAATCACTCTCCATAAAGGGAGCAGAGTCTTCTTTCTAGACTGCAAATCCATACTAAACACTTCATATATGTTTGTTGAACTCAGATACATTAATTTGTAT
Organism: Miniopterus schreibersii; assembly: GCF_964146895.1. Taxonomy (NCBI): domain Eukaryota; kingdom Metazoa; phylum Chordata; class Mammalia; order Chiroptera; family Miniopteridae; genus Miniopterus; species Miniopterus schreibersii. The sequence goes on along the minus strand of NC_138104.1, from coordinate 4,863,118 downwards.
TACCAAATCTTCTTAAATGGGAGTTTCCTTATTCAGTACATGTGCACATTCATAATTTAATGATGCTTTCAGTGCCAGGGAAGAGACATGATTTCAAGGTATTTTGCAAGCATAATGTCCCAGAACTTCAAAAGAAAAGTACACTTCTATTATGTTCACATTCTATCAAATCTCCAGCATGCTTGAAGTATGATAAGCTTTATAATATCAATTTATTAATGTTATGTTTTCATGTTTTATGGTATTGCCCTTTGAAAACCAAGCAGAATTTTGAAAGTAAGGTGCTACCACTGAGATAGGATGTACTACTGGTCCATCTAGGGCAATGGGGAGGGGCTCACTAAATTAAGCCCTAGTGAATGTGAGAGATTAATTTGGTTTTCTTTTATTCCCATTTATTCTCATTTATTCCCAGCTCTTCTATCTAACTAAAAGATCAAACAGAATATGTGTAACCGTATGATCAAAACAGAAGGCTGACTGGCTGACTTTTCTAGGTTAGTAGTACAGCAATTGATTGGCTCCTACAACCTTGCAGACACCATCATGTACAGCTAACACCAAATGGCAAGGCCAGCCAGGCAGCCCACCCTGCGACGTTACCGAACTGAATGCAGGCCTTCCTTACTGCTTTGTCGGTGCCAGTTTTTACTTCTGTATCATGTCACACAAGGGTAGACGGCAAGCCATGCCTTCTCCTGAAAGATGCAGGTGACCCTTGGCTACCGCCCTACACCCATCCATCTCTTCTTTCACAAAGCTCTAGCCACAGGGACCTTCTGGAGAGTTCTGAAACCAGCACCCAGCTCTTTCCCATCTGCAGGCCTTTGTGCTTGCTGATTCCTCTACCTGGATTCTCTTCCTCTAGATGAGCACTGTCTGCCTGCTTGTCATCATTTTTATGTCAGTGTAAATGTCACTTCCTTTATCTGAAGCAGCAAGCCTCGCCACCACCTCAGGTGCTCTTCAGACCATTACCAAGGCGCTCTGTCTCCAGTGGCATCATTATCTCTGCATTCCTGAATTGATCCAGGCAGGGAAAGGTAACCATGTGGAAACTTTTATACCAGAATTTATAACCTTTTTGCTGATGAAAACTTCCTTTTGATTTTCCTGAAGCTTTGTGAAGTAGAGGCAAGAGGGTGTATTACTCAGTCTTCTGATGATTGCAAATGGCAGAAACGGCACTCAAATTAGCTTTGGTAACAATGGGAATTTATTGGCTCGAAAATGGCATGTCCAAGGGGGTGTGTTGGCTTCAGGCATGACAAGATCTGAGAGTTTGAACAATGTCAGCAGTACTCTGCTTCTCTTCCCCATCTCTCAGCTTTGCTTTCCTCTCTGTTGACTTCATTTTCAGGCAGGAGTTTTCTCACATTTGGAAAAGACTGTCACCAGAAGCACCAGGCTCTGTGCTGGGTGCATAGCAATGACTGATAAGAAAGACATTGTCCCTGGTCTCTTGCAGGCATGACTTGGGGACGGTGAGCTGACTGGGCATCTACCTCTGTCTGACATGACACAGGAGTAAAACAGGCAATAATGCAGGTAGTAAGGACATATATACGGGCAAAAAAATAATAACAGGGATCATTTCAGATAGTGACAGTGATATTTAACACCCCTCAGAACACTATAGTCACAGTTTCCCATACATTTTCATTCTAGCCAGCCTTTACAGAGAACCTACTCTGTGCCCACCTGTGCCAAAAGGCTGCAGAGCAGAATTGAATAACCAAGTCCTGTCCTTGAATGACACACAGTGCTATACTATTCCTAAACAACTCCACCACCAGTAAGCAGAATAGGGTGGAAATATAAAGGACATCCTAACCAAGGGCTATGTACTACCCTAGTAGGTGAGTTTACCTAGCAGGTGGTTGAGGTAAGGGTATGTCAGGAAAAAATACTGGTAAACTAGTTAATGTATGAAATGATGAGGGGCTGACCTCAAGTACTGGTAATGATGACAGAGGAAGAGATGGGCCAACGAGGCATATGAGAACATCTGGAAAGTTAAGGAGCAGCAGTTCTCAATGATAACAGCAGGAAAGGGAGTGATATGTTTGGTTGGGAACATGTTTATATGAAGGATGCAGGGAAAGCAGCTATCATTATCTTTTCTGTTCCCATTTGTGGAGGGCATATATGTGCCATGAATAATGCTTCCTATACATTATTCCACTTAATTACACATCCAGTGCCTCTTGAGAAAGTAGGTGTTAGTCCCGCTTTTTACTTGTGAGACATGAAAAGCAGGGAAGTTATGGAACTCATGCAATGTCATACAGCAAGTCAGTGACACAACCACCATTTGACCCTCTACCTCCGTCTGACCCTTTCTACCCTAACCCCTGCCTTATTACAACACATATTTTCAAAACTGACAAGCGCAAAGATCTTACTGACTCACTTTCCCATTAAAATAATTTCTAGTTGAAGAAAGAAGCAAGAGGGATGACTAAACCCCATGTTGATTTATTTTGGAAGACTTTTCACAAGACTCTTTAAGGAGCTCTCTGACAGTGCTAATTTTAACTAAGTCATTGTCAAGCAACCTTGGATTTCTCCATGGAAGGCAAAGTACAAATACAAGAATATGACTCAGCACAAAGCAGCTGTGGTTCTCCCTACACCCCATTCCCCATTCCCCAAAAGGGATGAGTAACAACCCCAAGATTCACTAAAGAATTCAAAATTTGCTCAGATAGCCCCCATATTCCCGATCCCCCCAATTTCCCATACTGAGGCTTTTGTACCACTTCCTAAAATATCTACTCCTAGTGAACCTTCTTTTTATAATCCTCTCTTGTCTTTGTGTTGATGGCAGGGCTGAGCTTGTCTATGGGACATGTCATGCAAATGGTAAGTGGCAATGAGCATCTGTTTGCTGAGACCACTGATCAGAGGGGAGGTGGTCAAGGAAGGGCTCAGACTGTAGTAACAGCAGCAGCAGCAGCCATGGAGATCTGGCCCCCATGCTGGATGAGGTCCTTCACTTAAGGACCACTGAGACGCCGGCCTGCATTACTGTCACCATAACAAAGCTGCCCAGGACATCCTAAACTCAAATTCTCCCCATAATTTTGTTCTATCTCTCCTGCTCTCATCACCTACCCCAAGAAATGGAGGAGAGTGTTTTTTCAGACTTTGATCTGGAGTCCACAGCCCACAACCCAGGGGATGGAGGGTTTCCTCTCTTGCTCTTCCGAATATGCTCTTCACTGTCACCTGCCAATCACATGATCAGTTATTCATTCCACAAATATATAATTCTTCCCTACTGTATGCAAGACACTGTTTTAGGCTACAGGAATATAGAATGACCAGAACAAAAAATCCTTGCTTTCATGAAGAAGTGAGGGGAACAGACAATAAGGGATCAGCATAATAAATGAGTATATTATATGGTATAATAAAAAAGTATAGTATAACTTGACAAAAAAAAGGAAAATGTGAGCAGAGTAAGGTGGATAAGGAGTGCCTGATCTGGGGTGTTTACATAAGTTGTGATATTGAATAGGGTGGTCAATGTAAGCCTCATTGACATTGTAAGACATGAGCAAGGCTTGAATGACACAAAGGATTTCATCCAATGGATATCTGAGAAAAATCCATTCCACACTGAAGAAACAGCCAGTGCAAAGACTCTAACTAAAGTGGGGCCATGTCTATTGTATTTGAAGAGCAACAAGGGAGCCTATGTGGCCAGAGAAGAGTGAGTGAGTCTTATTCATTCAGCCTCTTAGAAAGCCAAGATGATTCTGTAGGCCCAGAGTACAAACCTTGTACCAGCTTTTTTTTTTTTTTAATTGTTCAAAATATTACAGAAGTCCCTTTTCCCCCACTGACCCCTTCCATCCCTTTCACCCCCCTCCTCAGTCTCTCACCACACCATTGTTTGTGCCCTTGGGTTGTGCATATAAATTCTTTGGTTAATCTCCCCTCCACAACCCCCCTTTTCCCTCTGAGATTCCTCAGTCTGATCCATGCTTCCATGTCACTGAATCTATTCTGTCCATGAGTTTATTAAGTTCTTTAGATTCCACATATAAGGGAGGTCATGTGATGTTTGCCTTTCTCTGCCTGGCTTATTTTGCTTAGCATAATACTCTCCAGGTCCCTCATGCTGTCTCAAAGGGTACAAGATCCTTCTTTACAGCTGAGCAGTATTCCATGGTGTGACTGTCCCACAGCTTTTTTATCCACTCATCTACTGATGGGTACTTGGGCTGTTTCCAGATCTTGGCTATTGTAAATTGCGCTGCTCTGAACATAGGGGTGCATATATTCTTTCTGATTACTGCTTCAGGATTCTTAGGACATATTCCTAGAAATAAGATCACTGGGTCGAAAGGCAGTTCCATTTTTAATTTTTTTGAGCTTCTTTACCTAATGCATTTGAACAAACTACCAGAACAGGAGCTCCAATACCGTGTTCATAGCTGCGTACCACTATGAAAATAGTGCCAATTCAAAAAATATTTGTTAAGTGAATGAATGAATGAATGAATGAATATAAAATTCTGTCTTTTATTATTGCCATTCTCACTTAATCCTAGGCCCTGGGGACCCTCAGGCTTATTTGACTGGGGTCCAAGTTTCAATCTCTTGATTTTACATTGAAGCAATCTATAGTCGACTTCTGCTTTGCTGCATGGACTAGCCCATACTATATCTTTAACAAGTTTCTCTCCCTCACACTATTTGCTTATATTAAGTTCTAATGCATTTAGAAACAACATTGCTTATTAGCCCTTCACTTCTCAATTTCATCTTTCCACTACTTCTGACTACACGTGCTTGAATTAAGTTCCTCTTGCCTTCTGCACAGACCTGGAACAAATCACATGTAACAGTAATACACCTTACAGCCTTTGCTTTTGACTATAACTTATTCAACAAATGTGCATATTGTGCCTGATATGTGTTCAGCGCCATTAAAGAAGTTAATGCCACAGTCCCAACCCTGGAAAAGCTTTCCAGATATCCAGTTGCTATAGATTACATGCTGTGCTATCACCTAGCATCAGAAAGGATGTACTGTTCCTGGAAGTATATATTGGTACACTCTTTGTAGCAAGCAATTTGGAACTACGTAACAAGAGTGTAAAATATCACATGTTTTCCCCTAGTAATTTCAATTGTGGAAAGCCGGAATAAGAAAATAGAGAAGTAGTCAAATGTTTACATACAAAGATATTTATATGCATTATTATGTTGGAGGAAGCTGAAAATAAAATTTTCCCAAATAAGTAAATATATTTCTGTACAACTATGTAGCCACCAGGAATATTTAATGACATGGGGAAATGCTCACTATATACCACTAAGAGAAAAATGAATACAAAACTGTGTGTACTGTATCATTATAACTTTATTTTAAATAATGTACAACAAGTTAAAATGTTGGAAAGAAATGTAACAAAATTCCAACTTGATATTCTTTGGGAGTTTAGTGTCACGGGCACTTTGTGTACTTTCCTAAATCACCCATAGTGAGCAAATATTCTCATTTATATATTAAATGTTTATAAATGTATAATTTATAAATTTTAAAATAAAATAATTTAAATATTCTAAGATGAGCAATAGGTATTATACAAAAAAAAAAAAAATTACCCAATTTGGGGGGATTTCTTCAAGAAAAGAGGCACATCTAGAGAACAGAAATCAGAAGAGAGTTTTGAATCTTCCATTTCTGCCTTTGAAGGAGGGTCCTCTTGTGGAAAAGTATTAGCACAGTGCTCTCAGGAGGTAGGAGGCCAGACATAGTGGTGCCCTCACCTCTCATGAGTCTCCTGATCCCCAGAGGGCAGCACCCTCCGCATGGGGAGAGGGAAATCACCAGTTACTCTAAGAGAGGAATCTGCAGGAGCCTCACATCAAAAACCTAAATGCTGGGAAGCAATCTCAGAAAATCCTTACACCAGTCCCACAACTCCCCATCCAGAACAGGAATTTTCTCTACAGTTTCCCTGACAGTTGGGCTGTGAGTACATGCCTCACTACCAACAAGACATGTAGACTTTACTCTTCTACACTTAAAACAACCTACTAAAACACAGGCCCACTCTACCTGCCTTTCCAGTCCACATTCTCACCACTTCTCACCCACTACTTATCAAACACACCATGTTTGGGTCAGATGATAAAGCACCTGCTTGGACTTTTGCTCTCTTTCCTAACAATGACAGTCTGTACCTGAAACAAGTCATTTCTCTTGCTCTCTTCTCAAAGTCACATGACTTGTACCACAAGGCATAGCCAAATGAATCAGAATGGACAATTGAACCAAAGAAGGCCACATGGGCACTGGGACACAGGAATTCTGGTAAATTTCTGTTGGATTTCTGAACCAGGAAGTGGATTTAAAAGTTGAGGCTGATGGGATTATAAATCTGTGAAAGTAGAAGAAAAAAAAAGAGAAAAGTGTGTGTGTGTGTGTGTGTGTGTGTTTTGTGTAAAGAAGGAGAGAAGAGATAAAATTGAAGCAGTCTTAGAAATAGCGATGGATGCCTCTATGACCCAAGATGATGGAATGAGTAATTTTAGCTCTTGACCTTCTAGTTCTTGGATCCTGCAACAGGATCTAGGCAGGCTGTAGTGACGGACTCCTCCAATCTCTTCACTTCCTTTATATAAGCAGTTTAAAAGGATTCTCGACTTATGTACAGCACTTTGTACATTTGTAATAGCGTGTGATAACAATAAAATATAATTAAAACAAGCATTTTCATAGTAAAAGATAAGTTCCAAGATAGCCCAGACAATGCCAGACCTATTCTTTAGTTGTCCCCAGCATTTAGCAAATAAGAAGTCCTTAACATTCAGACTGATGGTTGCCAGACGGGAGGGGAGTCGGGAGACTGGTGTAAAAGGTGAAGGGATTGAGAAGTCCAGATGGGTAGTTACAGAGTAGTCACGGGGAAGTAAAGCACAGCACAGGGAATATAGTCAACAATATTCTAATAACTATGTATGGTGACAGGTGAGTACTGGAAATATCAGGGGGAACACTCTGTAAAATAGATGATTGTCTAGCCACTATGCTGTGCACCTGAAACGAATACAACATAATATTGAATGTACACTGTAATTGAAAAATAAAACAAAATAAACCCAAGTGGTTCCAACCACTTGCCTTAGTTACATCTTGACTCCCTCTCCTCTGTGCTTACAATGTTCCCCCAGATCTTCGTAGCCCAGTTTAAGCTCCATTTTGCCAGAGCCCCTTCCCTGGCTCCGTGAGTCTACAATGATGACTTCCTTTCCCTAAACTACTCTACAGCAACTCTGGTCCTCAGTCATACACTGTCATGAACTATTATTTCCCTGCCTTACTCTGTGTGTGTGTGTGTGTGTGTGTGTGTGTGTGTGTGTGTGTGTGTGTGTGTTTAATCTTCTCAACACCTTGTAAGCTCTTTTAAGGCAGGGGCTACTGTGTCTTCCACTTAGAGACCCTACCAGTGGTTTTGGCCAGAGCACATGCAAAATAAACACTTGCCTAGCAAATGCAGCATACATTCCAAATTCACCTTTTTCAGTCCCTCGGCCAATGTCTGGCAAAAAACTGATAGATTTCAAAGCTATGGGCTCAAGCCAGCAGGGTACTGGGTGCCTACCAGCAAGTGGCCTGAATGAATTAATGAGTTTCATCAAGTCTGAGAGAATATAGCTTGTTTACTTCAAGGCCAACATATTTGTCAATCTCCCAGTGAAGCATGTGCTGCGCTAGGGTGTCCAATGTTTTTTCTGCTGTGTTTATGCCATAATAGAATAATGTTTCTAACTGACAGCTGCTTGAGTTCAACTAATAACTATTGTGTTTATTTAGAAAAAGCCAAATTTAGGTTGTAGGGTTTTGTTTATTTATTTTTTAAATATGTCTTTGTTGATTTCAGAGAGAGGAAGGGAGAGGGAGAGAGAGAGAGAAACGTTAATGATGAGAGTCATGGATCAGCTGCCTCCTGCACGCCCCCTGCTGGGGATCGAGCCCACAACCCGGGCCTGTGCCCTGACTGGGAATCGAACCCCGATCGCCTGGATCCTAGGTCAATGCCCAACCACTGAGCCACGCCCAGCCAGGCAGGGTTTTGTTTTAATGCTCACAGAAACAAGGTAGAGGAATAGTAAAATACATGTAGAAAGGAAACTGTGATCTACTGTTTTCTGGATGGGACAAACTTCCCTCCACAAAAGTCTCCTCCAAAACCAGAGAAGAGGCAGAAATGAAGATATATGAACAAAACATTCTGATGTTACTTAGGAGGACAAATCTAAAAGTCTTTTAATTTTTTTAAATCAAAAATAGTCATTTGCCAAGCATCGTTTTTCTTCATGAACCTAAGAACTACGCTGTAAAACTCTGCCTGCTTTCACTTGCTAAATCTAAATTATCCTCTCCATGCAGTTATCTTGGCAGCTTAGTAGAGATGATAACAAATAAGGCGGAGCTGCCTCTGAACTGCAGCTGTTTACCGAAAACCTGTTGCAGGGACCACACACAGCTTAAACCACAACTTGACCAAATGGATTTATAATTGAAGTTGAAAAGTCGAGGGCTGTGGAGATACCCCAAACCTCCTTCAGCTGCTCTGGGCTGAAACACTTGATTTATCCCTAGCAACTTGGGTCACTGAGGCACACACATACCCTGTATTAAATAATCGGTTGTCTGCAGAAAACAAGAAATGAAAAGAAAGGACAGTAGAAATGGGGGGGGGGCTCTAAAATCAATTTTCTGAATTAAATTTCTTATGAAATATAAGTTGAAAGGATTTTCTACCATAATCAGAATTCTAGTCATTTTTTTCCCCTCAAGGCCAATATTTGAGGCCATTTACACTGCAACTACCCACAATGCTTAGCAATAGTGAGTATGTGCTCTAGTTGATAGTAGAAAAAACACTAGATACAGCCCATATGGTAGAGCAGACTTAGTTGTCACTGATAGAAAGGGACCCTCTTTTTTAGTAACTGTCAAGTTTTCCTTAGCCAGCAGTGAGAACTGCAGGCCCATCTACAACTGGGGAGTAGAGACTGACAGGGAATCTTCTAGCTACAGATGTTTATGGGAAAACTTCTAGGGAGCACTGTCTAGGACAGTATGAATCCCCTTTGCTTAGCAGATGTTTTTGTGAAACTCCAACCCACCAGGGAGCTGAAATTCTAAGCATAATGCCTTTGTCAAGAATCAAAATGATGAACCAACATCTCTAAGCTGAAGCAGGAAAATACACTCATTAAAAATAGAACATGTCACAATATCTAGTTTGGGGGCTGAGTTTTCTTTCAAACTTAAAAACAAGTCTGTGTGGCCAAATTGCCCCAGGCCTTCAACATACCTAACAGAGCTATATGTGAATAGAGTTATCAGCTTCTGTCAGTTGATACAAAAAAGTCTGCATATTTCTAGTTTTAGCCAAGGATGAGAGAATTTACTGTTTCTAAAAACTCATGTGTACTCTACTCAGCTGCACCCTAAACACACATGAGTCTAGTAAGAAGAGCCGAATGAAGGGCAAATGATGGCATTCAAAAATAGGTCTATGTGCTCAAATAAAAACAAGCAGATAACTAGGAAAGAATGACCACAGCTCAGCTTCTAAGAAATAGGCTCTGAATCTGCAGCTAGTGTTTTTCCATTTGTATCTCCCAACAGCTAAGGAGGCCATACAGAATGAAAGCCAGTAGCAAACTAACTACCCACCCCCACCCCACCATTATAGAGGCCGCTCCTCCGTGGAGTTTAGGGTAGGTCACCCCTCCTGAAGGCAGGCTTTAGCCAATGACACATCTTCCCTAAAGGAGGTCATTGTCACTGACTGTTCCTGAGATTGGTTCCAATGGTGTACTTGTGACTCCCAACAGTATCCATTTAAGCCTAAATATTGCCATGAAGGTAAAAGCTGCCTTCATGGTAACTTTTCAATCCTGCGTAATTAATCCATAGCACACTAACCATTTGCCATCTTGTTTAACATGTCAAAATACCTTGATGGGAACTTGTATTTTATTTCATAAGTGTTTTGCTTGTGGAACATGGCTCTCTGTTCACAGCTTTGAAAATAAACTGGATGAAATGTGCTATAGGTTGCAAAAATGCATCTGTAATTTGGAGGCTTAACAGGTTGGAAATCAAAACACAGGATTCTGTGGGAAGATATGGTAGGTGTCCAAGCTAATCTATCATAAATCCTTTTCAGCTCACCTTTATGATACAAATGTGCTCAGCACTTTGACATCTGACCTAAAGGGTCTTTCTTTGAGTTAAGCAAGGCAAGTACTGACATCCATGTGTTTCACAGAAGGAAAGGATCAGAGAAATTTCAGTTCCTTGCCAAAGGTCCCATAGCCAGTAAGGGGAAGGGTTTGGCAAAAGGCTATGCATATTACCAAAGCTAGTCTAGCTGGAATATAATTTGTGACAAAGCATTCCTGCTCTTTCCCTCCTATACCCCGGACTATGGCAAAACCTAGACTTTAGGAAGAGGAACTAGTAGAGGGAGAGGGGAAAGAATAGTTCCCCAATTTGGCAGATATGAGCGGTCCTTCTGCCTTATGGCACCAGAACTGAAGTCTCCAGTCTTTATTCCTTGCAGAAAACTTGGTGGGTGACCCCTCCAATGGGTCAGGGCCTATGTAAGTCAAGGTCCACCTGCTCTGCAGCACAAATACAAATAAGCACTGAAGTCATGTCAAACACTGACAGAATGTTGGCAAGTGGAGCATTTGGGGACTGAGGGCTGCAATGTGGGCAAAAATGCTATTTCTCCCAGCTTCACACGACTTCCCCAGAGTGTGCCCTATCACTGCACATAATCCCAAGTGGCGTTTTTCAAATTAGGGCATTTAATAGCTCAGCAGCAGAGATGGCACATGGAGGATCAATCACTTTCTCACGACTTGAAAAGAATCAGGAGCCGAGTTCAACCAATTGTCCTTATTACCCTTCTTCCAACTCTGCCAAACCATCAAAGGCTTTGCGTGCCAGCATTTTTGTGTAGGAACTAAGAGGTAAAAAATAAAACCTATATGTGGTGTGTTTGGTTCTTTCTTGATTTTTTTAAAAAAATTAACAGACAGTAAAATTTACTTTTATGGTTTTTGGCAGTTCTCTGAGTGTGAACAAGTGTATAGGTCTGGGGAACCACTGCCACAATCGATCACTCTGAAACACCCCCTCATGCCACCCCTTTTTAGTCACACCTGCCCCCCCACCCCTAACTCCTGACAACTGCTTTGTTCCACATCATTATAGTTTTGTCTTTTTATGAATGTCATATAAACAAGAAAAACGGAACCTGTGTGGTGTGTTTCATTTTGATGTCCATGAGGAACACTTGCAGACCCTGTTGCTTCCAAATACGAGTTACAGCCTGGCTAGGCTGAGGGTTCAAGGAATCCTTGTGAAGACTTAACCTCTGCATTGCTTCTCCTAGGTTCCTTATGAATCCTTAGAGTCACAGATAGGGAAAGGGCATACTGGGTATTCCAAGGTCCCCAAGATGTACCTGAACAATGATGAATCATCTCAAAATTCTCACTAGGGCTCAGTCACCTTTTGGAGAGAATGGCCCCTAGTCTACACCGGGTGTGCTACAATGGACCAACCAGCCTACTACATTCTACTGCTTCTCCCTAAAGCTCCATCCCTGGGCTGCCTCTCTCTGCATAAAAAGAGCTCCCCCTGAGTGACCTTTCTGATACATGCCAAGATGTCCTCAAGCTTCAACCCAGACCAAAAGGCAATATCAATAGCACTTATGAGTCCAAGTTTTGGAGTCCATATGCCTGATTTGAATCATGGCTTTGTCACTTTTCTTTCCCTCTTTTCACTCATTATGACAGTTTCTAAATCTAAAGAGTGGGGACTAATAAAAGATCTCACATAATTATTGTAGAGATTAAATGAGATAATTTACACAAAGCATTACCTGGATATAGAAAGGGCTCAATAAGCATTAGTTGTTATTATAATAATTAGAACACCAAGTGGCATTTACTTGTGAACATTTCAATCTCTTGCATTAGACTGTGAAGTAAGGTCCTTGATGGCAGGGACCTGGTGTCATTCATCTCTACATTTCTAGTGTCTAGCATCATGGATGGACGGCATAGATTCTGCCTAACTCCTACGCACACTATAATACATTTATTCATTCAACAAATATTAATTGAGCACATTGTATGTGCGCCTTTCTGTGGAAGCACACCTTCTATAGGAATATTTCCGTGAAAACCCACACATGCTAGTTCCCACAGGAAGCTCCAGTGTTCCACCATTCTCCATCACCCTTCTGCACTGGAGCCCTCAAGAACTGAAAGTATAAAGCGCAAGGCCATGGGCCAAGGTAGGGTCATAATGCCACAGGGGACATTTTTCACTTTGGGGAGGAAAAGGATTGAAGGTAGAGGTGAGGATGAGTGGCTGGCTTTCTTTATCTCTGCTTGAGAGAACACCTTTCTGCATAGCCAGGGCACCGCTGTTATATGACTGGTGCAACAGCAGCAGGCCGAGGGGCCCCTTCTGCTTGAATAGAGGTGTCTTCCTTTCCCTCCAGCCCATCTCTATTCTCTTCTTTAGAGAGCTTAGCAGAAACCCAGAGAAACAGACTTTAGGCAAAATAACCCTTTCGGGTCTTGAAAGCTTAGCTCAGCACAGTGGGGCTACAGTTATACACTTGTGCTGGGAACCGCAGACCCAGAAATTGTTCCTGTGCACGTTATCATTGAGCAAGTGGGCAGGAACTTGGCAGATACCAATATTTCCAACAAAACTTATAATAACACAAAACACACACACACAGGTTGGAAGTGAGACCTTCATCTATACTTACCTTTGCACCTGAATCATCTCTGTGGGACACTGAACGCTGCCTTTATGGTTGCCTTCTGACTCTCTAACTAAACTACCGGTGACGTGTGAGTAGAAGCTGTTCCCTGGTCCTCACAGTATCCCTAGTGTGCGGCATAGCCCTTGGCACATTGTAGGTTCCCAGTTAATATCTGCTGAGCGACTATTTGTATACAGCTTTGTACATATCAATGAGTGCATGAATCAACACACACTTCTCTGCCAGTGCACTGTAATTTGTTATCCCCTAACCTGCAATCTCTACAGCAGCTAGCACTGCATCAACACAGTGCAGATAATCTGTTAATACTTGCTGAATAAGTAACTCTAGCTGAATGATCTAGAAATGAGAAAGCAAAGGCCAAGGAGAAAAAGAGAAAGCCATTAAACAGTCAGTGTTCTTCACAGTTAGCCCCACTTCAGTATTCTGCATTACAGAGAATATTTTGCAGAATGCATTTGGGGAACAAGTCAGGAGTAAAAAAGAAATATGGAAGTCAACTGCATAAAACACTGCATAAAACACTAAAGCACTGAGAGTGTATGAGAGAACGGTGGCAGGGGTACAGATGGAGAGGGGGAAGCCCAGAAGCTCGCTCTAAGGAACCCTATCATCCGGAGGCTGCTTAGAGGGGGCCAAGCTTGCAAAGGACACTGAGAAGGAGGATCCGGGGAGGAAGGAGAAGCAGGAGAATGTGAAGTCAAGTAAACCAAGAAAAGAGAGCAGTCTACTAGTGGATGCTACTAAGCGATCAAATGATATGTAGAAAGAGAAGACCATTTTATTGAGCAAAGCAGGAGGTCACTGGTGACCTTGAAAATAGTGCAGTGGCAGGACGACTGAAATGGAGGGAGGGGATGGCAGCAGAGGAGTACAGGCTGTCAGTACAAATGCTAAAAGTAAGTCTTTTTCCCAACTTTCGGGGAAACTTACTCTTCTTGCCAAATAACTTTTGAGTAGTTCATTTCCTGCCCACTACTTAAAAAGACATTGCTTCTAGCCAAATCGGAGCAGTTCTAGGATGCAAATAACAGGCATCCAGAAAAGGGAGGCAGGGTGGCAAGCTCTGGATCTGAAATGCACAGGATTCTGCAGCCCCAAAGAGCTGTGACTTATCTGCTGGTGCTGCCCTCGGTTTGCTGCGCAGCCTCTGGCACATTCTACCCCTCTCCATTCCATCCATTATTAATGACATCATTGTGATCAAAAAAGAATTAGGGAGAATTTGGGCTGCATCAAGTAGGAGTTGCAACAAAATACTGTGCTACTCAATGATGAATTTTTAAATGAAACATCTATATACAGATTTCTCCCCAAGAGATGTTCTGATTTGAGGCTGAGCTTGATGTACTTCCAAGAAACTGTCTAATTACAAATGAGGCCCTAAACCTAGATGCTTAGGTAAGTTTCTCATGCAGAACACAATGCAGTCTTTTTCACCCAGCTCCTCCTTTGGGCTGGGGTTCAGAGCAAGGTGAAGGCCGGTTAACCTCTAGTGAGAAGCTTGTACATTAGGTCTTCAGAGGCATTTGCTAAGGTTTCCCTGTCTTGGAGTGGTTGGGTTTAAGTGTAATTTTAATTATACTTTGCTTTTAAAGGGCTTGGGGAAGAGAGGCTGGTATTTAAAGCCATTTCTTAAAATAAAAACAATAAAATCTGATTTGCCCCAAGATTTTCATGCCTGGTAGACACAGTGCCAGGAAATAATGACTCTGAATCTAGCCTGACCTCCTGTTGACATTGCTAAAGCTGCTAGTGAAAATTTATTTATGAAAACCAAGCCACAGGTCAACTGGCCCAGGTCATGAATGGAGTTAAATAATCTCTCCCTGTATTCATCTGCTAAAAGCAAGAAATAACAGGTGCTGTTTCATATTTCACGAATTGAAAACCCCCAGGGTTGTACAGAAAGTCCTCAAACCTCACACAATGGTATACAAGTGGGAGGTCCCTGCTCCCAAATTCGAGGCCAGATTGGGTTGTACTCAAGGCCTCTTATTCCTCTGAAAAAGTAGCATTGCTACTAATCTAAAGGTGTCTGAAGCCCCCTTAACTACCGTGTCTATATTCAAGCCATCTTTCACAGGGAGTCCTTGAAAACCAATGCTTTGATCTAAAGGGACACCAGATAGAGCTTAAATCTGCAGTCTGTAGGCCTCCATCATAATTATTCCCTGATAAGACTCAGGGTTTATCATTAGAATCATGTTCAAAAAAAGTCTATAAGTCCAGACAGCTCTTATCCTGTAAAACGTTACTATCATCTATCTTTTATGAGCAACTACTTACTATATACCTGGCATGGCAAGAAGGGTTTTTACATGGAATATCTCATTTGATTCATGAAACAAGCCTTGTAACTTGGTATTACTATTCCCTCCATTTCTTAGGCAAGCAAATTGAGGCTGAGAAAAGGCAAGCAATTTGTCCAATGGCATATATGTAATAAATGTCAGAGCTTAGACCCCCAGAGCCCATGGTCCCACTCCTGCACATTCCTCCCTCTGGAATAAAATGCCTACCTGATTCAAGAAGCACAGAGTGTCATCTCCATTTGGAACCATGCCCCCCCAAATGGCCAAGGCTGGAGAATGTTTTTTAACACACACACACATCTACCTAACAATTTGGTTAAGAAAGGGACATCTTGGAGGTAGCCTACAAGCCTTGACCCTTGGTCATCTGTGAACCGGCCATAGCTCCGGGTCCCTGGTCATTTGAGCAATGAGATAATGTCCTCTTTGGTGCTTTTCTTCTCCACTGGCTTCCTAAGAAAAGCCAATAAGAAGAAATGCACCCTTTTGTTGGCTAGCTACAGAGCTAATTCTTCCCATCCATAGAATGAACCCTTCTCAGAATTTTACCTCACACAACAAATCTCTAGACAGTTAATTAAGAATTGCTAACTAGATTCAAAGGTATTTTTCATCTCCTGAGTTCACAAGGGGAAAAGAAAACCCTCAATATTGAAAAAAAAACAAAACTGGGGAAATTCTCATTAAACTGGCTTGTTGTACTTTGTGCTCTTCAAGTATTTTGTTTGTTTTGCCATTCAACATATAACTTTTCATCTCTGAGACTGCTCTAGGCCATTTACAAGATTGAAAAATTTTATCTGAGCCTGATGAACAGTCAGTTTCTGTAAGCCTTAGATCAGCCAAGATTCGACTTTGCTCATGAAATTTATATCAACTCCTGCTAAAAGTCTGGGGGTGGGGGGGGTGTGGAGAAAACCTCATCTCTTCTTTCCTATTGACTCTAAACCTTCCATAATAATCACACTATGTATTTTTCTTGCACTGCAGGGGCCAGGAGAGGGCAATCTGTTCCTCCCCTGGGCATCAAAGTGGGCTCCAGAACAGTCCAGGAGAGAGTTGCTGGCTCACGCCCACAGCCCGGGGCCAGTGATGAGGGTCTGAAGAGGCCTCCTATGAGCTCCAATGTGGAGTGAGTGGGATCTGGCCATCTAGTCTTGTAGGCTGTGCACAACTCTTTCTGGTCAATGTGAATGGCACCCCACATGTAGGACGGTACGTGGCAACCAAAGCCCTACAATTAAAACTGTCTCATCATGTCACTAAGCTAAGAGAGCATGAGCTTGCCATGGCTCCCAAGTACGAATTCCAGTGAGAATACCATAAAATATGTACCACTGAAGTTTTATCATCTCACCTACTGGGAAGATCTGTCAAAAATATCATTAACCAAGAATGACCAATGGATGTGACCCACATGGTTCATGGCAGGACATCTGAACAGTAGGAGGAGAAACCAAAAAGCTAAGCGGATCTCCACTATGACTCTATCTAGAATGACTGGGAATGAGCCACTCTGGGGCATTCTCATTCAAATTCTAATCATTTTAGCAAAGACCATCACTATAAAGGGGATGAAGGCAAAAAAGGAGGGTGAACATCACTGCTGAGAATAACTCCCTGCCTTTTCAGTCCTCAGGAACAAAGTATAAGAAGATAACATGGACACTATTTGGCTGCCTAAGCGAACCTTCTCAAGAGCAATAACACCTGAGATATCCGACAGGGGCGGGGCCTGACATAATTCATGGAAGGGGGCCTGGCTGGGTACAAATTCAGAACTGAGAGTTGCCTATTGGTAATATTTATAAGTTATTTAATGAATCCACAGTGGATTTTTTTTTTTTTTTTGCACCTCCTATGTGTTAGGCACATTACAGGAACTCCATTTACATATCTGTACTCAATCCACACAGTCCCACGAGGTAAGTATCATTGTTCCTATTCTACCAATTCAGCAAACAAATATGTATGGAATGCCTACATGTGTCAGACACATAAGTTCACAGTAATAAGGAACTGACCCAGGGTCACATAGCCACCAAGTGGTAGAATCTTCATTGAACTCAAGTATTTTTGACTCCTATGATTGTGCCCTTTCCACAAAACTACACTCTTATTCCAGTTTCCATGGGGACCTCTGTCATCTAAATGATCTGTACCGAGCACTGCCATCCTCAAAGTTTCCCAAATATAATTTGCCATTTTCTCCTTCCCGTCTACTCATTAAAAAGTCCTTGTTATCAAAGAATACAAAACAGTATGGAGCTCTTAGACTTAAAGCACATGAAAATTGAGAATGTGGAAAAAGAGAATTGAGACTCAGACATAAGTTCTGGTCTCCTACTCCTTAAGGGGCTATGTGACCTTGGGCAGATCACGTTGGTTATTAAATCTTAGTCTCCTCATCAGTGCTTATAGGAAGAGAAGATGAATGCTCTCCACAAGATTACATGAAAGTCAGGATGGGAATCTGTGAGCTATTTTTAACATTTCAGTAAGCGTACAATGGATTGTAAAGATCCCTGAGATCCAGCAGACCCCTGGCTAACTCAACCATCAAGTGCCTTTGCTTTGGGAAGGAATTATATCAGTTTACTGTGGTCACATTGATTATTTCATGCTGACCAGATGCTCTAATGGGCAGTTATCAATGGCTCTGAGCAAAAAACAATGGGAAAATAAATTATAATATGATAAATGTAATTTGTTTAGTAAGCCAGATATTTCAAAACAGGAAATGCAGGGAGAAATTAATTAAAGGTGCCCTAGGTGATGAAAATTTTGGAGTCCCTAGACTGGATCATCTCCAAGGACCCTTCCAGCTCAAACATCCTCTAAAGCACTCTTGGGCTGCCAGCAGATCATAGGCTACATCTTAGAGTCAGGGAGGCTGATTTCAGGATGAAATATTAAAATGGAGCTTCTATGTTGCTGTTCCTCAAATATGCTTAGACACTAAATTTTTTAGTGGCTCAAAAGCAGTGGCAATTTTCTCATTAGTATTTTTTTATTCAGGAAAGAAGCAAAAATTTTAAGAATAAACATTTCCCACCACTCCACTACCACCAGGAGATTAATAAAATCATTTTAATTTTGGAAATCCATCTATCCTGTTCTTTCTTCTGGTCCTATGTATTGAAGTGCCTATTTATTCCATACACAGCTTTCTTTTCCCCAGTTTACTTCTCAGAAAAGCTGTTGGTCGCCATTGCTCTAAGGATTCTGTTCATGTTGGTGGTGAGCAGGCTGAGATGAGGCAGTAAGTGCACAGAGGCAGCCCACACTGAAGAGAAGTCAGAGTGCACCTTCAAGGAACAGCCTAGGAAAAGGAGCTGCCATAGTCAGAAAAGCAGAGTCCCATGATGGACCTGTAGTGTCACGTAAGGCTTGGACTTTCATTTCCTACATCTTCATATCCAAAACTGTGTTCTTCACTGCTGTACAGGAGGAGTCCATGGGACGTGCACTGAGTTTCTTCATAGGCAACGTTCTAAGTCCTAAAAGCATGGGGAGCCATTAGGATGGTTTGTGTGAGGACTGCTTCTCTGCTCCTCCAGCACAGAGGCTGACCTCTACCATCCTGCATAATGGGGGTAAATCACAGGTAGCAACAGAAGAGGCTGTGGGGTGTCTAGAGATCACTCAGGCAGTGGAGTATGAAGGAGGCAGTTCTGTTCAGTTTTCCTTGCCAGCTTCACGAACCAAGGGGACTATCCCTAGTAAAAAAGGAGCTACCTATTCAGAGCTCTTTATTATTATGCTTATTAAGATCCCTTGCAAACAGAACATCATTCAGGAACTGAGACTTATATTGGTGAGTATGTTTTCAATTAAACGATTATGCATGAAGTAAAATAACAGGTATATGGAAACAAGATTCAACGGCTTAAAGATATAGGAAGTCAGAAATGCTTTTGTATCAGGAATAATCAAAGAAGGCATCCTCTGTGCACTCACAGTGACTATGGGCTACCTCCACAGAAGCTTGGTTTATACTGTAAGCTTTTCATCTGATCATAGGAGACTATTAGCTAATTAGATGCTGTAGATAAGTTCATAATTTCACATCCCAGGTATATATCGCAATGTAGTTTTCTAAGATATTTATTTTTAATCAACCTCTTTCCTCAGGACAAACTCCTTCCAAGTTAAAGAGGTATAGTGATTAAAAGCAATGACCTGGTGTCAATTTTGATGATTTCAAGTTCTAATTCTGCCTCTTACTCTCTGTGTAACCTTGGGAAAGTTACTTAACAGCTCCAAGCCTCAGTTTCCCCATTTGTAAGGTGGGTCTGATGATATCTCTCTTGCAGAGTTCTTGTGAGGATTAGAAATAATGCAAAGACAGACTTAGACACATGGCTAATGCTCAATAAATGGTGGCTATTTGTTATGAATTATTAACAAGAGGAAAGCATTAGATGGAAGACTGAGATATGGACTGAATTTACCAACTGTTTTCCTTTACACAGCCTATCTTGATTGGCATCCACTGGGCATTGGAAACTACTAAGCAATTATTCATGGCCTTAATTTGACTTATAAATTTTTCCAGGACAAAATATTCAACAGTTGAAAGTGAATGAACTCAGTATGTTGGACTGGTAAAGAGGAATTTAGCAAGAGAGTTAGGAGTGATCAAAAGACTTGGGAGTTTGATCTGCCTCCATTTAACCTCTTTGAACCTCCACATCTCGAAAGGAGATATAACAATCCCTGACTGATCACTTCAGTATGTTTTTGTGAAAATCAAATGAAATATAGAAGGTCCATGTAAACTATAAAGAATTCAACAGTAGGAAGCATTGCTATTATCACCACCATCATCATTTTCAACTGGCCCTCCAATCCTTACAAATGTATTTTATCTGTCATTTGAACTACCAACACCCATTTCTCTGCAAATAATTCATTGTTAGGAACTGAACTATTCACTGGTAGAAACAGTATCACAAAATAAGTCACAATCATAAGAAATGTACAGAGAACTGGATGCTCCTGACTTTCCCTGTATAATTTCTTAAAACTTTCAGAGTTTGGGGACAAAACTGCATGAGAACAATGCATATAAACAGACCATTTTGGGTACTGCAAGCCAATGTTTTGTGACAGAGTGAACTGAAGCTTGATTGCAGAGGCTCTAGGAAAAATCTGAATTGCTTCATTACACTAGCATGACTAAAAAGGCTCTCTGTACCATCACCCCCCCATTCCTTTTCATTTTATAATTAACCATTTTGAGGTCACCATTTCCTAATTCTTCAGTTGTGCAATTTACATGACAAGCTTTAAAACAGAAGCAGTAAATTAGGCAATACTTATTGGATTTTATTATCTATACAATGGGAATAATAACACCTACTTAATAGGGCTGTTGTGCCCTATTATATGAGAACAACTGCATTGTTCTCATGCAGTTTTGATCAGGTTCAAAAGGCTTTGAGGTCACTTTGTGATGAATTTATTGTTTAGTCTTGGTTCTCCAGATATAACATCTTCTAAGGGTTAAGACTTTAGGCATAGAAATTACTCAAATTATAACTACAGGGTTGTTAAGAGCCAAACTGTGTGTGCCCAAAATTCATATATTAAAGTCCTAACCCCAAGTACCTCAAAAGGTGCTTGTATTTGGAAATAGGCCTTTAAAGGGGTAACTAAGTCAAAATGAGGTCATTAGGGTGAAGCCCTAATCCAATATAACTGATGTCCTTATAAAAAGAGGAAATTTGTACACAAATATATGCTCACACAGAGGGAAAACCATGTGAAGACACAGGGAGAAGACAGCAATCTGCAAGCCCAGAAAAACAAAGGCCTCAGAATGAAACCAACCCTGTTGACATCTTGATCTTGAACTTCTTGTTCCCAGAACTGTGAGGAAATAAATTTCTGTTGTTCCAGTCATCCTGCCGAAGTATTTTGTAAGACAGCTCTAGCAAATGAATACTACAGCTTATATAGACAGAGAGAGCAGGCATGTTTTACTTATTAACTCTGCCATGCTAACCAGAGTACAAGTCAATGCCTAGAAACACTCCAGTGTGATTTCTCAAAAAGACTCTCAAGCCCTGGCTGGTGTTGCTCAGTGGTTGAGCGTTGTCCCATGCACCCAGAGGCCACCAGTTTGACTCCTGGTCAGGGCATATGCCCTGTTTGTGGGATTTATCCCCAGTAGGAGGTGTGCAGGAAGCAACCTATTGATGTTTCTCTTTTTCATCAATGTTTCTGTCTCTCCCTTCCTATCTAAAAAAATCAATGAAATATATATATGTTTTAAAGGCTCTCAAATAATTCTGATGATATACCTGGAAAAGGAGATGATGGACTAAAAGTAACAGGATGATGTTACTATTGACCTTTAAAAAACATTGGTGAGAGTGGGGACTGAGGGTCCAGGCAGTCAAAGAGAACTCAGGACGTGGCATACACACTGAGCTCTCAACTTGTGCCCTGGCACTGAAGGCTCCAGGAAGGAGGGAAAAAACAGAGAAATCCTCAAAGGATGAGACCTTTGAGAAGATGTCTTGGAGTAAGAGAGACCAGAATGCCAGGTGGACGACTTTTGGCTTAATCATAACCTGTGGCGAAGTGTAAGGATGTTCCAGTGCCATGTACGGGAGCTCCCAAATTTTACAACTCTGGAGTTCAGGGGTGAAAAACAGATGTCCCCATTTCTCTTTTATAACTCAATTTACAAACTTATGGTTAGAACTCCCACTGTAGAGAACTGGAATCCTCATATCCTCAATTTGGAAAGTTGATACCTTGAACACTGTTTGTCTCTACCACTGGTAGGTGCTGCATTCAGTCTTGGAGTGTACAATGTTAATTGCAGACCTACCCATGCTCCCCACAGTACCTGAACTAGAATAACAGAACAACGGCTCTTAATACAAAACTAATGCAATATGAGGCAGAATGACTGACTCAATTTAGAGGGGCAGGGAGAGTCATATATAGGAACGCAACAGCTCTATTAAGTAGGGGTTATTATTCCCATTGTATAGATAATAAAATCCATTCAGTAGCTGGCCAGAATTAGAGCCAAGGTTTCTCTGGCACCAAAACTTAGATGGTTTTATCCCAGCATTGCTACAGAGATCAAGAAAAGTGAGAAATTATATCTAGTTGAGGAGACCTGGGAAGATGTCATATTTGAGCTTGACTTTGAAAAATGGTGCATAAGTTTCCTAGGGCTGCCATTGTTATTTGTTAATTATCACAAACTGGGTCACTTAAAACAACAGGAATTTATTCTCTCACAGTTCTGGAGGACAGAAGTCCAAAATCAGGTGTTGGCAGGGCTATTCTCCCTCTGAAGGTTCTAGGGAAGCATCCTTTCTTGTCCCTTCCTCGCTTCTGGTGGTTGCCAACAATCCTTGGTGTGCCTGTCTTCACATGGCATTTTCCTCTGTGTGCCTGTGACTCCGTGTTTTCAATGACTTCTTATAAGGGCACCAGTCATTAGATTACAGCCAACCCTAATCCAAAATGACCTAATCTTAACAAATTATATCTACAAAGAACTAATTTCCAAATAAGGTCATATTCTGAGGTTCTGGGTGGATGTGAATTTTGAGGGAACACTATTCAACTCAATACAAATGGGTACACTTTTAGCAGATGGAGGCAGAAAGGCTTCTCAAGTGTGCAGTGTGGGGTGGGGGACAGCAGGAGCAAATATGCAGAAACAGGAAAAGACGGGAATTATGTCGAGAACAGTAAATAGTTTACACCAGCAAGAAAAGAGGTAAGGTTATAAAGGTAGGTTGAGATCAGAGCATAAAGAGCCTAGAGTGAATATCTCGGGGAGACCTTCAACAGATGTTGCTCCAAAGGCTTGATTAAAGCCTCTGATGTCTTCAAAAGGCAGAAAGCAAGCTTAGCCAATAGCCTTTAATGCTTTGGGCTGCGTACTCACTCTGCAGCAGCAGCAGTAGCAGAAAGTAAGTTACAAACACAGCTCTGTTTCCTCTACCCGCCACATTCTTCTCCATTACGTGGAATCAAAAGAACGTGCATTTCCATCATTCAGACATGACTAACAGCCAGAAATACTCCTCTACTCCCCAGGAACGCGGTAAGTCAATGAGGGATCTACAAACGGCCTCACACATCAAACAGGTATACGTTATGAATATAATGCCCTAACACAGAGGAGAAATCCATCAACAAATTTATTTTTCTCTTTTAGGATGTAACTCATTTGAAATTCAATATCTCAACTTCGTTTGCTATTACATATAAAAGTAATAATACAAGCCACTAAAAATATGAAGCTAATCAATAACTACCATTTTTGAGAGCCTACTATATGCCAGATTGTGTACTTATATTCTATGTAACACTCACAGAATATTCACCAGTACTTACTTAAACTTCAATTTACACATGATATAAGTGAGGCTCGCAACAATCAAGTAATATGTCCAAGAATTTTAGTTAGACGTTTGTTTCATCTCAAAGTCCCTGCTATTCTCACTGTACAACACTGAGTTGAAAACATTCCACACATCTGCATTTAACCAGCACATTGCATTTCTGGAAAAGCATTACATGTGTTGTTTCATACAATTTCAGTTTTCAATAAAATTGTCCTCTCTGCCAGGAAGTTGTATAATCATACATATCATATCTGTGTTGGGAGATTCTGTTATTAGCATTAATCAAAACTATAAAGATGTGATTTTAGAATTATATATAAAGAACTCTGTCCATAACTACAGCCTATCTCTTCTTGGAGGGTCATTTCTATGTTCAATGATTCTGTTTGAAGTATGCTAAGGAGAAAAAGGAAATTCTTCCTATATTTGCCTCTAGTATAAAAAGAGCTTTTGGTAAGATTGATATAATATAAAGTTAAATTATTATATCTCTATCAAATACCATTTGTGGAGGGCTATGTGTTATACCCTGTGCTAAGAAGTAGTCATACAATTGTTCATTTAATACTCATAATTACCCTGTGAGAAAGCAGGGAGTACTATCCCCTTTATACAAATGGAAAAACTGACCCACAGAAAGATCAAGTAACTTGCCCAAGGCCACACTACTGGAAGGTTTTGGAGCCAGGATATGAATTCGGGTGTGTTGAACTTCAAAGTCATCTGCTGAATTCTGCAATATACTGCGTCCCATCACCACATTCTAATAAAAAGGATCTGGTGAACTAACGCATCCACTATTAAAAAATAAGGTCAAGAAAGGGTGTATGTTATAGTGGTTTAAATGGAGGCTTTAGAAGACACCACAGGAGAATATCTTCATGGCTTTGAGGTTGGCAAATATTTCTTAGGACACAGGAAGTATGAATGATAAAAGGGGGAAAAATCAATAAATAAGACTTCATCAAACTAAAAGACCCTGTATACCAAAAGATCAGAGAAAGAATAAGCAAGCCACAGTCTGGGGGGGGGGATATTCACAAAACATATATCTGATACAGAACTTATATCCAGATATAAGATATATAAATAACTCCTACAACTAAATAGTAAGAATATAAACAAGCAAATAAAAAGTAAGCAAGACACTTTAACAGGCATTTCATGAGGAAAATATATGAATGGCCAAAAAGACATGAAAAAAATGCTCACCAAGGACAAGGTCAGGGAAATACACATTGAAATCGTACTGATACCACAAGACACCTGTTAGAATGGCTAAAATTTAAAAGGCTTCAAAGAAGGATCTCTTACCCTTTGAGATAGAATGGATGGATCTGGAGAGTATTATGCTAAGAGAAATAAACCAGTCAGAGAAAGGCAAATACCATATGATCTCACTCATATGTAGAATCTAAGGAACAAAATAAACTGACAAGATAGGACCACAGACGTGGAAGCATAGAACAGACTGACGTATTTCAGAGGGAAGGGGGCGGGTGGGAAGAGATTAACCAAAGAACTTATACGCAAGTATGCATAACCCATGGACAGATAATAGTGCAATCAAGGCCTGGGGAAGGGACAAAAGAGGGGTGGAGGGGGTCAATAGGGGGGGGACATCTGTAATACTTTCAACAATAAAGATAAATTTAAAAAATAAAAGACTTCAAATATCAAAGTGCTGACAAAGATGTGGAGCACCCACAACTCTTATTCATACTGGGGCAGTCTACTTGGAAATATGTTTGGCAGTTTCTTGAAATGTTAAACATACTATTTTCATATCACCTAGGAAATCCATATCTAGATAAATATCAAAGAGAAATGAAAACATCTATCTACAAAAAGACCTGAGCACAAATGCTCATGGCAACTTTATCTGTAATAGCCAAAAACTGAAAACCAAGCAAATGTCCATCAACAGAAGAATGGTGAACAAACTGCTATATTCATACATTGGAATGCTAGTTGATGATTTAAAAGAAACTACTGGTACACATAACAACATGGATTCATGCTGAGTGAAGAAAACTAAACACAGGGAACTTCATAACGTGTAATTCCATTTATATTAAATTCTAAAGAAAAATAAAACTAACCTATAATGAAAATAAAAACAGAAAAGCCTTTGTTTCCACAGTGGATGGAGAAGTTGGCTGAAGGAACTAAAGAGAACAGTCTGGGGTGATGGAAATGTTCTATATCTTAATGAGGTTGTGGGTTACACAGGTGTAAGCATTGCTCATAAAACTACACTAAATATTGGTACATTTCATTGTATATAAATTTAACTTAAGTAAAAAATGTGTGTGTGTCTCTGTGTGTGTAAGAATTACTGAAAAGTGTGCTTTAAAATCAGACAGACTTGGGTTGAATCCAGGTCTCCCATCATGTAACATATCCCACACATGTATTTATTTATTGAGCCTCTGTTATAGGTCAGGTACTGTTCTCTTTGCTGGGGATCAGCAGTGACCAAAACAGACAAAAGACACTGCCCTCACAAAGTTGTTTGGCTACTTTGCTAAGGGTAAAGAATAAGTCACTGATGGATTTTAATAGAGGGGATAAGGTGATCCAATTTGCATTCTCAAAAGATCATGCTTATCCCTGTTCAATAAATGAAGATTAGTTATCAGTTGTGTGGCCTTAGGTAAGTCTCTTTACCTTTCTGAGCTTTAACTTTGTTTTAAAATTGGGAAAGACCCCGGCCGGGTGTGGCTCAGTGGTTGAGCATCAACCTAGGATCCAGGTGATAGGGTTTGATTCCCGGTCAGGGTACATGCCCAGGTTGCAGGCTTGATCAATGACTTTCTCATCATTGATGTTTCTATCTCTCCCTCTCTTTTCCTATCTCTGAAATCAATAAAGATATATTTTTTAAAAAAATTGGGAAAGATATTAATGTGTATCTCAAGGTTGATCGTAAGGATTATGGAGATGTAGGTAGCAACTGACATTTAGAAGGTGCTCAGAAGCTATTATTATGATCTACCCTGAGATAATTATACTCTATTACATGAATTGTTAAACTTCATTACTTCAGCTGCAGTCATAAAAGAGAAAATGCATTTTTAAAATGATCTGAGTGGCCCTAGCTGATGTGGCTCAGTGGTTGAGCATCGACCCATGAACCAGGAGGTCAAGGTTCGATTCACAGTCAGGGCACTTGCCTGCATTTTGGGCTCGATCCCTAGTAGGGGGCACGTAAGAGGTGGTCAGTTGATGATTCTCTCTCATTATTGATGTTTCTTTCTTTCTCCCTCCCTCTGCCTTCCTCTCTCTGAAATCAATAAAAAATATATATTTAAAATAAATAAATAAGTAAATAAATAAATAAATGAATAAATAAATAAATAAATAATCTGAGTGATCATCTGAGGAAGCCAATATGAAGCAGATACCTCAAAGTTCACCCTGTTCTAGTATTACATACCCTGGAATCAGTCATCAAACCACTAAAGCAGGAACAAAAGAAGTCTCCATGGGGAATAATCTCGTCTTTGGGGTCCTCCAGAGAAAGGGCAAACATGCTGTGATTTTCTGTATGAAAATCATCATGTTTGAGTGGTGGGCCTCCTTAATAAGGGGAGAGTAATAAGCTCTAAGGCTGAAGAAAGTCAGGGAAGGGAGGTTCTTTAAACTCTCCTCAATCAGTCCCCACACCTGGTTATGTATTAAAATCAACTGAAGAACTTGAAATATACTATAGATCTATGACCATACTCTAGATCTCCTCAATCAGACTGTCTAGGAGGGACACCTGTGCATCTGTACTTTTAAAACAGAATAAAACTCTTTAAGATGATTTCAATATACTCAAAGTGTAGATCAATATACAGAACAACTGTTCAAGGACAAAATTCTCCCTTCTTAAAGGAGAAACGGAGGCCAAACAGAGAGAAGGGAACTAAGTCAAGATTCACAGAATAGTTAGCGGTTAAACTTATACTTTCACACCCACGTCCTGCCACACTTCCCATGTTCTCTCCATGCAATAAGGATACAGACGACTGGTAGTGAATGCAGCATTCAGAATACAAAGTCTGTTTTAGGGTTACGAGGAAGGTAGCAAAGAAAGCAAATGGCTGGTGCTCTGTCTCTCTTTTACTTTTCAAAACACTCTTCTATGCAGACATTATTTTCTCTATTTTGATAGGTGAGAGAATGGAGGCTCAACAAAGATGAGTTAAGTTGGCCAAAACCACACAGATAGTAAATAGAAAAGCCATGACTCAAGTCACATCTGAATGCATCCAAAGTGTGTACTCTTACCCACTATACCAGGCCACTATCCTGGTTTGACACTCTGGCCTGGCATTCTTCCATTAATTTTCAAAACCCTGGATAGGCTGAAGCTATGTGTAAGCGGATCTCTGGCCTGGAAGATGAGCTATCTTTGCTTCTGATGCACAGAGAAATTCCACCCAAAGAAATATTGATCTTCAACTCAGGAAATATAGACACCAGCTTGTATCTAAACCCAACAAAGGTATATGTGAATTGCCATTTTGCTTTCTTGAGTTTGTTTGTTGGTTCCTCTCTCTCCACTCTGGTACCTAGAAGGAGTTGTCCTCATCTTGGACCAACATATAGCAAAGGGAGACCAGGACAGACTTGACTTGGCTTATCCGTAGTCAGGCCCATAACAAGTCTAGAGACTGCACCTGGGGCTCAGTCAGGTTTCTTCACAGTGACAACGTAGGTTGGAAGACTAGGGTGGAGTCCAGTCCAGTAATAGCCTGGGGTTTCTAGCTAGTGGCCTACAGCCAAGTAGGTATCATGCCAGGAGCATGGCCAGATGCTGCTTCGTTAAAACTTATGGCAGAGAGTTTGTGGAAAGCCAACAGTATGGCACATTATTGAGGACAAAGGTAATGCTTTTGACTGTCATGTGTATTCTAATAGAGTACAAGCTATAAAATGGATGCAGACAGGGGAACCAGAAGAAATGAGACAAAATGAAGATGGCCTTAATGGAAGTATAACACACAAGTCAGCTTTATTTCCATTTCCTGCTGCTGAAATTGTAGTGATTACATAAAATTGTGGGTTTAACTGTGTCTGTCCAGGTTCTTTGTAAAGATAATGTGGTATGGGTGGTAGGAGAATTGCTATTAGAAGAGAAATGCCTGAGTCTCTTCACTGAAAGTCAGTCAGAGACATGGGTTCCACTCTCAGCTCTGCCACTGACTGAATGTATAACCCTGTTTTAGTCATTTCTGCTCTCTCTGAGTCAATATTCTTATGTAAAGGAATGAAGGGATTAGACTAGACCACTGGGTTTCAAACTATGATCCTTAGAACTGCAACTCAATCAATGTTATACTCCACATTCATAAAACAAAGGATAAAAATTATATGATTAACTCAACGGACGCAAAAAAAAAAAGCACTTTACAAAATACAACATGCATCATTCATATGTGGAATCTAATGAACAAAATAAACTGATGAACAAAATAAATCCAGAGACATAGAAGCATGGAGCAGACTGATGAATCTCAGAGAGAAGGTGGGGGAGGGGGGGAGATTAACTAAAGAACTTATATGCATATATGCATAACCCATGGACACAGGCAATGGTGTGGTGAAGACTTGGGTGGGGAGGGTGTGGGGTGGAGTGGGTCAATGGAGAAAAAAGGGGGACATCTGTAATATTTTTAATAATAAAGATAAATTTTAAAAAGAAGATAAAAAAATATCTCAACAAAGTGGGAATAAACAAAACACATTTCAACATAATAAAAGCCATATATGGCAAACTGATGGCTAACATCCTCCTCAACATTAAAAAGCTGAAAGCTTTTACTCTAAGATCAGAAACAAGGCAAGAATGTTCACTCTTGTCACTTTTATGTGACATAATATTAGAAGTCCTAGTCACAGCAATTAGACAAGGAAAAATAAATAAAAGGTATCCAAATTGGGAAAAGAGAAGTAGAACTGTTACTATTTACAGTTGACATGCTACCATATATAGAAAACTCCACCAAAGACTCCACAAAAAAACTATCAGAACTAATAAATGAATTAAGTAAAACTAAGGATACAAAATTAATACAAAGAAATCTGTTGCATTTCTATACATGAATAATGAATTATAAAAAACAAATTAAGAAAATAATCTCACTTATAATTATATCAAAAAACCCACTAGGAATAAATTTAAACAAGGAGATAAAAGACATGTACTCTGAAAACTGTAAGACACTGATGAAAGAAAATTTAGACAGCACAAATAAATGGAAAGACATCTAGCTCATGGATAGAAGAATTAATATTGTTAAAATATCCATACTACCCAAAGGAATCTACAGACTCAATGCAATCCCTATCAAAATACCAATGGCATTATTTCACAGAACTAGAACAAATAACCTTAAAATTTTATGGAACCATTAAGGACACCAAATAGCCAAAGCAATCTTAAAAGAGAAGATGTAGGTATTACGCTTCCTGATTTCAAACTATACTACAAGTCTATAGTAATCAAAACAGTATGGTACTAGCAAAAACAGATATATAAATCAATGGAACATAATAGACAGCCAATAAATAAATCCAGGCTTATATCATCAATTAATCTATGACAAAGGAGGCAAGAGTATATAATGAGGAAAAGACAATCTCTTCAATAAATGGTGTTGGGGAAAATGGACAACTACATGCTAAAGAATGAAAATGAACCACTCTCTTACACCATATACAAAAATAAATTCAAAACAGATTAAAGACTTAAATATAAAACCATAAAACTCCTAGAAGAAAACATAGTCGATAAATTCTTTGAAACCGTTTTTAACAATAGTTTTGGAATGTGTCTCCTCTGGCAAGGGCAACATAAACAAAAAATAAACAAATGGGACAACATCAAATAAAAAGCTTTTGTGCAAAAAAGGAAACCACCAACAAAAGACAACCTAGGAGGAGATAGGAGAAAATATTTGTACATGATATAGCTGATAATATATAAAATATATAAAAATTCATACAACTCAATATCAAAAAAAATGTGATAAAAAACAAGTAGAGACATTTTTCCAAAGATGTACAGATAGCCAAAGGACACATGAAAAGATGCTCAACATCACTAATCACCAGGGAAACACAAATCAAAACCCCTATGAGATATCCCCTCACACCTATCAGAATGGCTATTGTCAAAAAAGACAACAAATAACAAGTGTTGCCAAAGATGTGGAGAAAATGGAACCCTTGTGCACTATTGGTGGGAATGTAAATTAGTGTAGTCGCTATGGAAAACAGTATGGAAGAGCCTCAGAAAATTAAAAATGGAACTACCATAGGATTTAGCAATCCCACTTCTGTGTATTTATTCAACAAAATCATTTTTGAAAATGATTTGAAAAGATATATGCAATCATATGTTCATTGCAGCACTGTTTACAATAGCCATGGTATGGAAGCAACATAATATCCATCAATAGATGAATGGATAAAGAAGGTATGGTACACATACAATGGAATATTAATCAGCCATAAAAAAGAATGAAATCTTCCTATTTGCAACAATACAGATGGACGTAACTAAGGGTATTCTGCTAAGTGAAATAAATCAGACAAAGACAAATGCCATGTGATTTCATTTATATGTGGAATCTAAAACAAAACAAGGAAACTAAACAAAATAGAAATAGACTCATAGATACAGAGAACAAGCTTATTGTTGCCAGAGGGGACGGGGGTAAGGGATGGGCAAAGTAGGTGAAGGGCATTAAGGGGTTCAAAGTTCTAGTTATAAAATAAATAAGTCATGAGAATGGAATGTACACCATAGGGAATATAGTCAATAATATTGTAATAATTCTGTATGGTGACAGATGGTTACTAGACTTATGATGATGATCATTTTGTAAGGTATATTAATATTGAATCAGTATGTTATACAACTAATATAATACTGTATGTCAATTATATTCAACTTTAAAAAACAAATAAAAAGGAAAGGAGAGCAAGAGAGAGATCAGCTCCCATCTAATCTACTACATCAGAATTAGAGAAATCATTGCAAGATGCAGAGTCTCTTCAGAGAGGAGACTGGGAGCATTGTTCAAGCTAATTAGAAAGCTTTGAAGTGAGGGAAAACAATATTTCCATAATACAGTATCAAAATGCACAAATGATTTCATGGCATTCAAAAAAACTTGGCACAGCTGCTGGGTACTATTTAGCAGAAAGGTGGATGAAGAATGAGCAGGCACAGAAATAGACTTACTTTTCACCTCTAGATCAAATTTATCTTCAACTCAAGAAAAAGAAAACAGATGGGAGTTAAAAGTTCAGCCACCAGAAATAGAATCCCCATTTGACTTTCTTGGCACATAGTAAGCACTCAATAAATGTTTCCTGATGGTTCAGATAATGTTCCAAATCACACACTGGTGGGAACATTAAATGCTTTCAGGCCCCCAGACTCCTTTTTCATGAGTCATGAAATAACTACTCTGAAATTCTGTGCATCTGCTAGAACCCCACTCTTGGCAAGGCAAGCTGACCACTCCCATTGCTGAACAGCTCTTGGCATTTCTGCAGGTACAGACAGGTGTGTAGCAGTTTGGGGAACAAATTACCATGGAAAGAGTTCATGAGTGTCCCTATACACCCACCTTAAAAGTTATTGTTTCCTTTGCATTGACTAGCCAATCCCCATACAAATGCCTCCCATGGCCTGGCCTACTGCATGCCCTGGCCTTTCCTGTGTCCCCACCTCACCACAGCAGTGCTCACCTACACATACCCCCTTGGTACTTGCTGCATGCTAACTTGGATTGTTGGACTTATTTTCTGCACAGTATTGGACCTCCCTTATTACACTGCATGCCCCGTGGGAATTCGGAGAAAACAAACCAAAGAGAATCTTCATAGCTTCTTACACAAAGTCCTATTTAACTTGTCTTATTTCTTTCATTTCCAATCATGCCCACTGAATATTTAAAGTGTTTTAAAAAGGAGTGTGGTTAACTGGAAAGTTGTTACAGGCCTTTGAATTTGGTCAGGATCAACTAGGTATGACTCCATTTTATCATCTGTAAAATGGGAAAAGTGATACTCCACTCACTCATACATATGTTCAACAAATACTTGTTGAGCAGCTACTCTCAGCCAGGCAGTGGGCTGGGAGCTTGGATTTAAGTGTTAAAATAAATTTAAATATACACAGCTATAGACTCTACTTTCATTAAATATCTAGTATATAAGGAGACTTAAACATTAAGTAAATAATTTCCTCCAAGGATGATGTATAACTTGATAGGGAAGTCGCAAGAATGTTACAGAAACATACAGCAGTAGTGAATTCAGTTCTAACATAATCTGTAGAGCAAGAAGACTTCATTGAGGGTGAGGACAGACCTACAGCAGAAGTGGGGGTGAGGGAGTGCGTTCTAGGCAGGCAAACAGCAAGTGCAAACAAGGGATATGGAGTCTGAACAAGCTTAACTCTAGATCAGAAATCAGCTAACAACACTCCAAGGACCAAACTTGGCCCAGCACATTTTTATCTATGACGTGGAAAGTAAGCATAATACCTACTCTTCAAGGGCTCATACATTTTAGTAGAATCTGAGTCTATTTGAAATCAAGGATTTTCTAAATATCCAGAGGGTTGATCAATGCCTTAGAGATAAGGGATGCAGTGGGTATTTCTACTTTCTTCTGCCATAGAACATTTCAGACATCAAACAACATGTAGTTCCACCCATCTAAGGAGGCAAGAACAACAATACACAGTTTGGGATGGAAGTAAACCTCCAGAGTACAGGCCAGCCTGCTGTTCCATAAACACCTGACCTGTAACCTGAGGAATTTCCACTACAGGTCAAGTGTTTCACAGAGAGAGCTAGAAGTATTCAATGAACAGTGGACCAAAAATCTAATACAGCAGGTCCCAGACAGCTCCCTCAAATCCCATTTTCCTACACTGCAGGTCCTAAAGAGGAAAGAACACCATCAAGGCCTGTGTCCTACCGTTTCTTTCAACATTGTTTTAACGATGTTACGCCATAGGAATTTAAATCTTCATATCAATTAGCCTATGGTTTTGTTATGTCATTTAGCTTAAAGTTGCAGAACCTATCAGTGACGCTAAGTGGGGACTTACTGTCTAGGCCAAACTGCTGCCTTCCCAGTTTGCATAGTGATCTTGCCCTTTGCTGTTTTCAAACCTCTCTACCCCCCTGAGTGTCTCACATCCTAAAATTCAAGTCCTTCACAGTTTTGATCTTTCCCTCCTTCCCAGCCTTTCTTTTCAGCATTCTGCCCTCCTGCAGCCCCACTGAACTGCTTTCATTTCTTTTTCAAGTTATCTTTATTGTTGAAAGTATTATAGATGTCCTCCTTTTCCCCCATTGATCCCCTCTACCCCACATCTACAACATCCTCAGGCCTTCCCCATACTATTTTCTGTGTCCATGGGTTATGCATATATGCATATACATTCTTAGGTTAATCTCTCCCCATCCTGCTTTCAGTTCTTTGTCATCCGCCATGGGTTTTTGGGGTTTTTTTGTGTCATTTCCACTTGCTCGCACCATTTTCCTCCAAGGTCCTTTGTCTCCTCTGGATCTATTGGGCAAAGAACTATCCATTCTTCTAATCCCAATTTGAAGCCTACATCTGCCAAGAAAACTTCTCAGAGCCCTAAACTAAAGGGCTTTTTTCCTCTAGTCCTCTGGCACTTTGACACCATGGTATAATAGAAGAGCTGGGAATCACAAACCCTGGATTTCAATCCCAGCTCGGCCATTTGCTAGGTGTGTAATCTTGCACGAGACATTTAACCTCACTTTCTGAGTCTGTGCCTTCATCTGGAACATGGAGATAATAATGCCTTCCCTGCACATGTCACAGGCTTGCTGTGAACCTCAAAGGAGATAATATACGTGACAGCTCTCAGTATACAATGAAATGCCATGAACACAGACAGTTTGTTCCTTTTATTATTGTCCTTCAATTGAAAAATCAGCCAAGGCTGCTTTGAAGCAATCATTCTGAAAGGTGTAAGGGAAGAAATTTGTTCAGCCAGTCCCTAGGCACCACCATCAGAGTGTCCCAGAAACTGCAGGATTTCAGCCTCCAAACTCGACTTTCCAGACTGCCTCTGGCACTGGAAGGGGCATGGAAATCTTTACTGCCATCATTGATGACTGAGATAATGGTAGTGGCGGTGGGGATGGAGAGGGGATCTATTTAAGGAGCAAACTCAAGAGAGCTTTGTGATGGAACAGATTTGGGGGAAGGTGGGCGACAGAGAAACATTTAGGCTGAGTTCCAGATTTCTGACTTATTTGGTGGTGTCACAAAGATGTGAAATACATGAGGCAGAGCCGTGTGAGGAGGAGGAGGATCAGTTAGGACATAAAATCTCGACACAGCAACATCACTTGTACAATGCCTGCAAAATAAAATGAGTTTGCGGGGTATCATATTTGTGACATTTGTCATAACAGTGTGTTTTTCATTGCTAGTGTCATTTTCCTATAAGAGCACCGGCTTCTGAACCCAAAATGCAATGTATTAGGAATGCCTTTTAATTAGCACATCACTACAACACACCGGAGAGCTGATAGCTTGCCCTTGCCTCTCATGTATAACAAGCATAAGGAAACTAAGTTTGAAACTCTAACACCAATGGAAACCCAAAAAGCCACCTGACTCCGTGACTGTGTTCATACATGCATTATGCTCTTTTGGCAGGCAAGTCGCTCAGGCAAGTCAATCAAGCCCATTTTTGACTGGCTGATTCACCAGCCATAATGGCTGTGCATGTGAATGGTAACACTGTTGGACTAAAATAAAAGTCTCACAGATCTCAGTTCACGTATATGTGTGTGTGCCTGAGTCATGGCCATTCACTGGCAAACTTGTTTTCAGTATGGCCTTCCAACACTGTATGACCTGTGACAGGCACAGGGCTCAGGAAACCTCCTGGACCCTGGGGGCCATCCCAAAGCAAGACCCACTTTCCCATGACTTCCAAAGTGAATTAGTTTTAATAAATACATATACTTGATGAACATGTGTGAGAATTTACAAGTTACCTCTGTTTTCAAGAAAATACAAAATTATTTGTGAGAATTTCCTTTTTAAAAAAAAGGCCATTGAAAATGGATTAAGGTGGGTTATTATGAATCAGAAAGAATGACTTTTTGCATGAAGAAAACAGTCACTGCCCTGGCTGGTATGGCTCAGTTGGTTGGGTGTAGTCTTTTGCATCAAAAGGTTGCCAGTTCGATTCCTGGTCAGGCCACATGACCCAGTTGTGGGCTCAGTCCTCAGTAGGGAACATGCAAGAGGCAGCCAATCAATGTTTTGCTCTCACATCGATGTTTCTCTCTCTCTCTCTCTCCCTCTCCCATCCTCTCTAAAAATCAATTAAAATATCTTTAAAAAGAAAACGGTCACGATAACACATTTGGGATTTGATTGTTGAAATTATGGTTCTCTTCTCCATGGTCAATTGAGATAAAAGGTCAGAGTCACCATTTTCTCCAGAGAAAGTTGCTAAAGTTATCATTTTAATATGGATGGTTTCCACAAATAAAAAGAGGTTTTACAGCACCCTACAAAATAGCTTCTTTAGAATAGCAAATGTTCAAGCCATTTCAGATATTAACTATGAGTCAGAACACATTTCAAATGCTCAAAATACTAACAATGAACTCTTTTAACCTGGATATTTGAAATGTAGAAAGGGGTTGTTTTAGAAGGTCTGTAACTTTGTTCACATGAACACTGGTGCCAAACACTGCATGAACAACAAGATACACCATTCTTGGTTCATGCGGTCCTCTCTTCACCTTCCAAATACAGTAAGTGCAATTCATTTACTTGACTTATATTAAGTTTCTCTTTCCCTTAAAGGACTAGTTAAGCTTTCAAAATATGTTTTATAAGATGATGAAAGTATTGAAATATCATCTGTATTTATCACTGATAAGTGGTGGAAACCTTTGCTGATAGTCCACAAACTCTTCAATGATCTTGCCCATGATCTACTACAGAATAAACAAATGGAATCAAACTTAACTTGATGAGAGTTACTCTTCATGTGAAAATAGTGTGGGAAAAGGTGTCTTTGCACCACAGGTGTTTTAATATACTTCCTCATCAATACCTTATTGACCTTAATTAGTTGGGACTTAATTGGTAAGGAGTTAACTACACATGCACTCAAAATATATTTGGCTGAGGAGCCTGGCCACAGGGAAATAAGGAAGAATGATGGAGGGGAATACAGTGAAAAAGTGAGAGAGGGGAGTATAGCTAGAGGGAGAGATGAAGGTGGTAACATATGAGGTCCCACTTGGAAATGGCCCCTAATTCCAAGTCACTGCTACCAACCACATGGCACTCATTTATCCTTGACTTAGGTTTAACTTCACTGCAATTTAAGCTGGCTTACAACTCAAACACTTAAGGTCTGACAAAAATAAAGGATAAGTCTTGAAACTGTGCTCACCAAAACGGTAGCCACTAGTCACGTGTGGTTATTTAACTGTGAGTTGATTAATATTAAATACAATGAAAATTTCAATTTCTCATTAGTATTATCCACATTTCAAGTGCTCAAGAGCCATATGAGTCTAGTAGCTACTATGTTAGACGGTGTATAGAACATTTCTGTCATCATAGAAAGTTCCATTGTACAGCAGCGTCCTAAACCATTGCTTCATATGTGACTTGATGAGCCTTTCGTAACAGGTTAGCCCTCTCTCCCTCTGAACTTGTCTCTGGGTGAATTTAATGTACTTTCAGACCTGTTTACCCTCCATGGTCTCACTTCCCTGATTCTCTTACTTGATGGTTAGATTACTTGATGGTTTCAAATCAATAATAATGATAACATTAGCTAACATTTATTGAGTACCTACTATAATATAATACCAGGTATACTTGACTTATAGCACACACTCAATCCTTACAACCCATTTTATAGAAGGGGAAACTGAGGTATTGAGAGGTTGATATTTTGTCCAAATCATACTGCTGCCAGGTGGAAGACCCAGTATTTGAATCTAGGCATTTGAATCTAGTCACCCAATATGTTACTCCAGAGACATTTACAT
Organism: Miniopterus schreibersii; assembly: GCF_964146895.1. Classification (NCBI taxonomy): domain Eukaryota; kingdom Metazoa; phylum Chordata; class Mammalia; order Chiroptera; family Miniopteridae; genus Miniopterus; species Miniopterus schreibersii. The sequence continues at coordinate 4,825,463 of NC_138104.1, read as the reverse complement.
ACCATACTATTAAATGTTTCAGAGGACTTTGAAATAAAGAAATAAAAGACAGAGTTTGTGTTCTTTGAGACCTTTCCATTGAATCCAGGAGACTAACAAAATGAGGTAAGTAGTAAACTATTAAAAAAATTGATAACCACTGGGAGGTTTTGACCGCATGGTACAGTGCCTTTTCCAACTAACATGGGACAGGCTTGTTAAATTATAGGCTTTTGGGAGCAGTATTTTCAGCTACTTTTATTTAAAAAAAAATATTTATTGATTGATTTGAGAGAGAGAGGAACATCAATTTGTTGTTCCACTTATTTATGCATTCATTGATTGATTCTTATATACACCCTGACTGGGGATCAAACCCACAACCTTAGAGTGTCAGGATGACTAACCAGCTGAGCTATCTGGCCAGAGCAAATTACAAGCTTTTGAACAAAGGCTTGTTAAGTGGTAACCCTACTGGCTTAAACTTCAGGTAATGTCAGAGCAGGCACAAACAACTACTATTCTTGAGTTCTCTATGTACCAATACCTCCCTGAGAAGAAATGTCAAGGTCAGATATCTTATCTTCTATGAGAAACCTCCACTGTGACTGCCTAAAAAGACTATAATCACTTAAATATAGGACAGATTAATGAGACATCACGGGGCTGGAAGTACACTAGCTGGGAAGTCAAAATGCCTATATTCCATTACTGGCTCTACCACTTGGCAACAAGCATTGCCACCTTGGATGAATCCAGGCTTCTTTCTAGCCCTTAGTCGGCTCATCAGTAAAATGAGAGAGGAGTACACCAGATCAGAGATTTCCAAGTTTTAGTACATATCTGACTTTCCAGAGGGTGAGGAGGCAGGAATATTTGCCCATCCTTTATAGATTTTCCTTTCCCACCTCCATTTCCACAATGTGCCTCTTCCCACTTGACAAAAGAGATAGATCCCTTGACCATCCTGAACTTTACCATGGAGCAGTCTCAAGGACTAAAGTTCTCTAGAGTACCAAACAACAAAGGAAGAAGGGATTGGGAAGTACAGATTGGTAGTTACAAGACAGTCATGGGGATGTGAAGTACAGCATAGGAAATATAGTCAATAATATTATAGTAACTATGTATGGCGCCCATTGGGTACTGGAAATATCAGGCAGAACACTTTGTAAAGTATATGATTGTACGCCTGAAACTAACACAAAATAATATTAAATGTAAACTGTAATTGAAAAAAATTAAATACCCCCCCCCAAAAAAAAGGAAGAATGTCAGAGCACAGAAGCTCCTGAAGGAGAGTCCCTATAGAGCACAGGTGGAGAACCTTTTTTCTGCCAAACATGATTTGGATATTTATAACATCATTCGAAGGCCATACAAAATCATCAACTTAAAAATTATCTATGAAAAAAGCTCCTGGATGTATTGAATTTTGAGTCCCGCCTGCACTTGCCCTGGCAGGGCCAGACCCAATGGTTTCACAGGCGTGTGTGGCCCGTGAGCTTTCGTTCCCCACCCCTGCTATAGAGCAAAGCAGAGTGTTCAGGTAAGAAGTGCTGATGAGGCAGTGCCTTTATTTCATCCAAGTGACAAACATGGCAAGGCTGTGCGCCTTGTATACTCATCTTAACTTTGAGTTCAGTAGTGTAATGCTGAATTGATCACAAAAGGGTAAAGCCAAACTCTTTCAAACAGAAAGTCAGTCTGAGTCGGCTGATTGGTTTGGCAGCGGGGATTGGTCTAAGTACTGAGGTTATATGGCGGACACTTTCCATTACCAAACTGAACTAACTGAGCATTTCCAAGGTTGTAATGAAATATACTTAAAATGTATAATAAATATACAACATGATTAAACTTATGTCCTTTGCAACTATTTAAACTCATGATTTATTTATGTACATAAAAATAATTATGTGAATGGCTATTCAGTTTCTCAATATACTTTTATCATTTTAGGGAGAATACAAGCAAAAAAAATGTGAGTCTCACTGAACTAAATGTCTCGGCTTCTCTAATGTTCAAGAAGCACTTCTTTCCCATTCCCTTTAGTCCTTCAGCCAAACCTTATCTCATTTTAAGTCTACAGCATTTATATCACTGGATTCTGCAAATTTCCTTGAAACATGGAATATCTTACCTTTCAACTTCTTAACTAGAAATCAAAAAGAATCTACCACTTCATCTCTCTCCTGGCTCAGGAATGTTGATTGGTGATAATTTCCTGTTGTCTTTGTCATGAGGACTTGTTTAGAAAGAGAATGTTTTCTTTTAAAAACCAAATTTCACAATAGTACCTACTTTATTCCTTCAGTTAGCTACAAAATGCCAAACAATTGCTAAAGTTCTTCCCATGAAATAGCTGGTTGACAAATGCTAAAAACCTCTAGAAAATAGTAATGCTAGTCAGGACTATGGATGCTTCCAGAAGTATTTTTTGTCATTAATGTAGTAAAAGCATAGGAGAAATTCATGTTTAGGAGAGATACAGGTATCTTTTGTTTTCTAGATGATAAGAATGAATAGTCTTTGCTGTCAATGTTCATTAATTTTGGTAACTTCATGATCTATGTGTTCGGTTTACAGGTTAAAACAATCAAAGTGGTGAAAAAAAGGGTCAAATGGAACAAACTAGATATGTAGGAAGAAGGTTTCCATTCACATATTCATGAAACAGATACTAAAAGCCTAACATGTACCAGGCCTTGGGTTACGCACAAGGAATAGAAAGAAGAAGGAAATGCAGTCTCTGCCGTCTACAGCCTCGCCTCACAGTCCAATATTGGATGAAATCAGAAACAAAAATGTCATGTTTTGTTTATTCGACTCTATGCCAATGATGCAATAAGGTAGAAGGCTATGAGAACACAGTGAAGAAACATCTGGGGGAGTTCTAGGATCAGCAGGAAAAGCTGTTTGGTTAGAATAATGCTTGGCTAAGGCTGGAAGACTGAACAAGAGTTAGACAGGAAGGACATACTAGACAGAGAAA